>NC_065452.1:80804267-81156767 GCF_917563875.1 Diabrotica virgifera virgifera
ATATAGGTTAACGGATGTTTTGTTTAAATCTTCATCCCAATTCCTCTAGTTCAAAATAAGCGGCAGCACCCTCGCTTGAGTTCGCGAATAAGCTTAAAATAACACTACTTTTTCAAAATTATTTTATAATTATTTATAATATTTATTATAAACTTTTTATTCAAGACTTGATCTAATTTGATAAATTGAACCTTTCTCTTTGGTTTGATGTCTTTAGAATTTATGTTGACCTAATAGTTTATGCATAATAACGCTGTAGATAGAAGCTTTTTGGGATAAACAATTTCAATTTTGCAATAACTATTAGGTAAAACTTCTTGAAATTTTAACGGCTGAATACTTCTAATATTGTTCCTTTACTTACGCGAAAATAAAGCTTTTAGTGTATTTTTAGAAAAGTTATTAATTATTTTCAAAAAATCGACTTTTGAAGCTATTTTCCCAATAACTAAGCAACAAATTAACAAAAAGAACTTTCCAAACACTCATTTTAAAGAATTTTCTATGCTCTTCAGTAAAATTGTATCACCTTTCCATACAGCATACCGGTCTCCACCTTTAATATTTACAATCAAATAGCGATCTTTAATTGTTTATATATTGTTTATAAGTTAAAAAGTACGTTTGATTTTTTGCATAATTTTTATATTGGATACTGTTGTAACTAAATTTACCCTAATGCCATAAGCAGTTCTTAGATACCTGTATCAACGGATGTCACGAAAGAGGCCATTTATTTGCTAATTTCTCTGGTCTATCACACCCTTTCTTATCTGTGTTTACAATCCAAATCATTAAGCCACATAAAGAGGTAGGGCAATAAACTCACTATAGCTATAGAAATGCTTTTACTACAAAATTTTAAAAGATAAGAGTTATAACGGAACAAGTATGCATACCTGCATTTTAAGACCCAGGTAGATTTTTGGGGATGACACAATGACACTAAAAGATGGCTTTGCCGATGATTGCATTCAATTGAGATGGTAAGTAGGTATGAATCACCTCTAGTTATATTTTAATGGCTTTGTAATTTAACTTCATGGGGTACGAAAGAATTAAGAAATTTTGTATTTCATTAGTAGTTCCAAAATGACACAAAATCTAGGCATCGGATAAAAAGTTTATTTGAAGAAAGTGTATTTTTTTGTTCTTCTTAATGGCGGTACAGGCTCGTTTTTTTAATATTATATTTAATTACAGAGTAATTTCCACATATTAATATATTTTTCAAATTCGGCTCTGTACCGCCATTCTTTATTATATTACGAATACGTGTGCCAAATATCTCGAAAAAATATTCAAAATTACAGCCGCAATCTTGGAACGCGTTTTGGCTACCTGTTGATCGCTACTGTATCACCTTAATGAAAAGCAGGTTCTACTTCGTCAAAATACAAATCGAATATTTTAACATGAAATAACCATAAAACGAAGCACTTTTCGGGAAAAACTCATGACTTACAACTGTTATAAAATGTCTAAAAAGTTTTATTTGTATTTTTATAAACGTTTCTAGCATCAAAAGTTAGTTAGCATCAAAATGAAGTCTCTTTTTTGTTAAAAAAATGTAAAAATCACCGCCTAATTTACTTATGTATTGTTTATGTGATATGTACATTTTTTACTCTTTGAGATATTTAGTATCACTAATGTTTAAGTTATTTTAAACCAAGGCATTTTTTTTCAAAATTAAAATTTTTTTATTTTAAAACCAATTTTTTTTAATAAGCATTTCTTGCCAATAAATCTTATAGATCATATAAACAGTATAATATAAGTAAATTAACTAGGGCGGTAACTATTAATTTCATATGGAATGCTAATTAGGTGGTGATTTTCACGATTTCTTTTAGCAAAAAAAGGGACATATTTTATTTAAAGCGTAACTTACTTTTGATGCTGATGGTGATAGAATAGATACTTTTTAAATAACAAAAATAAAACTTTTTTAAACACTTTAAAAAATTTGTGGCGAGTTTTCCCCGAAAAGTGCGTTATTTTTTGGATATTTTACGTTGAACTAGTCGATTTGGAATTCGACGAATAAGAACCAACTGTTGTTCAGCTCCAACTCTGTTTTTATTGTGTGTCCAGACTTCATACATACATAATTTTTTTTACTGTTTTATAAGCTTTATATTTGCTAAGAATAGTTTTTTCGATCAAATACTTACTTTTTGATTTATTTACGAAAAACCATCTAAAAACAAAAAATACAAGGAATTTAATTAGTTTATCCACTTACGGACATATTTTTACCTATATTTTTTCACACTCGAGAAGGGGGTGGTACTCATCCCCAGAAAAAAGCACACACTGGCACAATATCACTTTTTTCTTTGACATGTTAGCTATGCTTATGTCAAATTTCATGCCAATCCAAGCGATTTTGTAAAATCCAAAAACAGTGAGTAAATTGTCCAATGATATCTTTAAAAAAGACTAGTGCATTTTACAAAAACTTAGGTCAATAAATAATATGAAAACAGCGGAATATCAACCAATGTTGAATGTTTTTACAAAGTATTGTTTATTTTTCGCTACTCGAAGGGGACAACTATTAAACTGGTTTCTTCCACTTCCAGACAATTTTTTAACCGCATATGACATCAAAACCAGAATTAAAAAAATTCGGTTTCGACCTCTTAATACACGTAAATTGATCAAGTATATTTTTCTGTGACTATGTGTGTCACTTCCGGGTACACCATTTTAACCGGAAGTGGTGTAAAACTAAAAAAAGTATTTCTTTGTTCTCATTTTTCTAATGCGCGTCAAATTTCTAATCGCTAGTACCATCTATGGGTTATAATCTTTCATTCAACCTCTGTGATTATATCTGACAGACGGACGGACAGACAGGCATAAAACCGGACAGGCATAAATATTTGTTCTCGTCTTTCTAAGGCGCGTCGAGTAATACATAGTTTGTACTATTTCTGCGAATTTAGAACAATACTTCGGGTTGCAACTCTTTATCCTGAAGTCGGAGGCCAAATTTCTCACCTTTAGTACCATCTTTGGGTTATAAGCTTTCATTCCACATCTAATTTGTCATGTTTTAACCCGGCATCCGACAGGTGAACTTTTTTGCCACTAACAGACAGGTGGGATGTGACAAACCCCAGCATTGAAAGAGTTAAAGAATCTCAAAAAATATCTCTACGTTTAGATTAGTTAACAGAAACAGTAAAGATGCAGTAGAAATAAACAAACCAAGACACGTTAAATGATACTAGGAGCACTCCCGAATCATAATTTACAATGTGTAAACTTTGGAAATCATGACTTGGAATTTACAATGTATATACTGATGTGATCTTGATTATTGATATGAGATAATATTCTTATATGTCACTTAATTTAATCAATGTATTAATACTAATCTAATTAATTAACCAGATCACATATCAATATGTTTTCAATCTCAGGGCGAATTATAAATTAATTACTTACTTTCGTGGCTTCTGAATATTTCTTAATGGTTCCTAATCGGGATAGAAAAGGAAAGAGTAAAAAAAAATACAAATATGGGTTACAATTATAATCAAAATATTTTTTATTTTATTCAAAAGGCAATCAATGCTTAATATTTGCTATTTCTTATTATTCTTAAACATAACATTTACAACTGGGAATTTTATTTCCTTTTGGTTTTCTATTGAAAGTTTTTATTAACATTTAACTATTAGGAGTTATTAGTTCAGAGAAATAAGGAAAAAAAATAGCCTGTTGGTGACACAACCCCCTCCAGGCCGAAACCAAATTTTTTGAGTAATATGGACATCTATAATAATAACCTATATATTTCCTGCAGCCGATTTTGATGATATACATAGTTATAAACAAATGAAGATCAAAAAACGGTAAATTTTCGCTTTGTTCGTCTATTACTAAGAAAATAGTCATTTTAAACAAATTGGAGAGTAAGAAACTCATAAACGGTATAAAAAAACTTCAATATGGCGTTTGCTTAATATGTCTATCCTTATTGGTTGCTTAGAAAATTGCAAAATAAATCATAAATTGTGAGTTTTTATAAATATTTATAACTTATGTAAAAATTAACTGAGAACCTTCTTATTATACGGAATGCTGAGACTTATGGTGCTTAATTCATACCCTAAATTTCGAAGAAATTGGTCAAATAGTTTAAAAGTTATTTAATTTGTTTATCCCAAATTTATTTTTTTTGCAACACTGTAAGTCAGAAAATGATGAAGCTACAGTAATACTTTGGATAGTTTATGGAAGAAGGAAATTTACAGTATTAATTTAATTAAAAAAAAATTACAAAAAATAATTATAAATATTGCAAAATTATTTTGCAAAAACATGTAAATTAAATAATTGGGGGGGCTAACTTTGTCCCTAATTATCCTAGGACAGTTGTTTTTCTTTCTAAATGTGTATAAAAATTCAGTCTTTCTAAATATGAAAAAATAATTTTTCTACAGGTAACGGTTAAAAAGTTATTCTAATTGTTTATAAGTAAGCAAAAAATCGACATGTTTTTTCAAAATAATTTTACACTGTTTAAAATTATTTTTTGTCATTTATTTTTAATAATGGTAATAGTATAAATGTTCTTCTTTCATAAACTGTCCGAAGTATGATTGTAGCCTCATAATTTTCTGACTTGTAGTGTTGCAAAAAAAATGAATTTGGGATAAACAAATTAAATAACTTTTAAACTATTTGACCAATTGCTTTAAAATTTAAAATATAATTTAAGTACAAGAAGTATCAGCATTCCATGTAATAAGAAGGTTCTAAGTTAATTTTTACATAAGTTATGAATATTTTTAAAAACTCAAAATTTATGATTTATTTTGCAATTTTCTAAGCAACCAATAAGGATGGACATATTCAGCGAACGCCATATTGAAGTTTTTTATACGATTTATGAGTTTCTTACACTCAAATTTGTTTAAAGTGCTTAACTTTTTGGTAATAGGCGAAAAAAGCGAAAATTTAGCGTCTTTTGATCTTCATTTGTTTATAACTATGTATATCATCAAAATCGGCTGCAGGAAACATATAGGTTAATAATATAGATGTCCATACTACTCAAAAAATTTGGTTTCGGCCTGGAGGGGGATGTGTCACGAGAAAAATCTTATTTCTCTGGACTATATTAGGGACAACTCTATTTAAGTTTGATGAAGCTTTTCTGATATTATTGATTATGTTATTCAATTTTTTATGTGGAATTTAATACGAAAAACCCATACATTCATGTCCAAACAAATGAGACTGACCTTTTCCTGGTGAACTGAAAATGTCCTCACACAAAACCCTTTCCTGCTATCCTTGGCTGCGATCAAACCTCGTCCTGGCTTCCAGTGATGTTCTCCTTTGAAAAACTAGCTCGAATAGCTCTCGTTCCTGCTTTTGTCGTGATGCTGTGTTCTACCTTTTTCGAAACTGCTATCAGCTACCGGGACACTCTGGGCTCAAGGAGGTTCTTTTACTCTCGACCTGGCCTACTTCTCGTTCCACGATAGATACTCCACACTCACGGAACTACCGGCTTTCTCACTCCTCGAACACTACCGTCTACTACTCGACTTCACTTCTCGACAGCTCAAAACATTCTGATCCCACTTTGTCATTCATTCACCTACTTTCTCAATATCCCTTCCAGATTCACAAATCAACCTTCCACCACCAACTCTCATTCTCAGTATTCCTCAAAAACCAATTTTTAATCTTTCTAAATATGCTTAATGGATTTCAAAAGAAAATATTTAATTCCCATTCTAAAATCACTTTCTACTATTTACAAATTTTAATGACCTATTCTCTCTTTCAAATGAGTCTTATTTAGCATAGGCTAATGATCGAAACCTTCCGCGAAAAACGATAATGAACTATCATCTATTTCACTGAGTTTTATTTAGCATAGGCTAATGATCGACCTTCCGAGAAGAACGATAATGGTACGCGTCATTCACTTTGTTTATTTTAAGCGCACTGTCCCGAGTTCCGTCTAATCACTTCTTAAAATTAAATATAACAATTTGTTGTATACAGGGTGTTCTAAATTTATATGCCCGTGGTTGAGAAAATTGAAAATATTTTATATTAAATTGAATCCTGTTTACAACCATCAAAATTTAATTTTCATATCAAATAGAAATATAACAATACATTGTAAATAATTATGATTCGGGAGTGCTCCTAGTAGCATTTAACGTGTCTTGGTTTGTTTATTTCTACTGAATCTGGATTTTAAATTTAGTATAAATTTCTACGTATTATGACTGTTTCTTGTTGAGAATAAAGAAAAAACTTCACCAATTATGGTTTCATTTCGAAAACAACGCACACATCTTATGGAAAATATAATGTCACTCAAATTCAATAAAATTTATACGAATAGATCCGTTTTAATTTACCGATCAAATCTTATCATTGCGCCAACTCTCTATTTTCAAAAATAAGAGCAGAAATTGATACAAATAAATCTGAAATCAAATGGGTAGGTACATAAGTTAGAGAGAGAAAAAATATTTTAAACTACCCAGATTTTCGGTACTCCATAAATCAGCGGATTAGTTTCACTAATCCGCTTAGGCCCAGCGGGATTTAAGCTCTTATGAATAGCACTCGGAGCAATAATGATTGTAACTTTAACACTTTTAACACTTTATGGACTCCAAAAATGTGATTTCGATAAACTTTAATTGCAATTTGCGCCGTAATTAATCATAATTAAGAGTTGGCGCAATGATAAGATTTGATCGGTAAATTAAAACGGATCTATTCGTATAAATTTTATTGAATTTGAGTGACATTATATTTTCCATAAGATGTGTGCGTTGTCCGTATTATGACTGTTTCTTGTTGAGAATAAAGAAAAAACTTTACCAATTATGGTTTCATTTCGAAAACAACATAAGTCCACAAACTTTAAAACATAATATCAAAAAAATAAGCAACATTTAAACTTTTTTGGTCTTTCAGATATAGGTCTGGATCCCGCGTATGAAAAAAAAGTTGATTAATAGCAAGCTGAAAATTTGTTAATAGCTTAAGGGTGTCTAGTCGGATAAACTTTGATATATGGGAACACTGGAACAGGGGCAGTTTTAATTTTGGAACAGGTTAAAAATTTGAAACGGTCACACCACGAAAACGGCACATGTATTTTGTCCGACAGAACAGACTTAAACTCTTCGAACAGAGATTAAACTCTCATGCAAAAATTAGACTGCTATTTATCACCAAATGGGCCTTTTAATGAGTAGAGCATGTAGAATATGTCAAATGACAGGAATTATGACAGGTGATAAATAGCAGTCTAATTTTTGCATGAGAGTTTAATCTCTATTCGGAGAGTTTAAGTCTGTTATGTCGGACAAAATAAATGTGCCGTTTTCGTGGTGTGACCGTTCCAAATTTTCAACCTGTTTCACAATTAAAACTGCCCCTGTTCCAGTGTTCCCATATATAAAAGTTTATCCGACTAAACACCCTTAAGCTATTAACAAATTTTCAGCTTGCTATTAATCAACTTTTTTTTCATACGCGAGATCCAGACCTAATAGATGCATTTATAACCCATAATACTTATATAAAATATAGTATTACTATCAGAATCTCTAACTACTAATGGAAAGATTTTTACGTTTCCTGAAAAATTTACACATTGTAACATACAGTGCTTCCATAAAGTAACGCATAATTTCATTATTTCGTAAACCGGCGACTTTAAGGAAAATTTTCGAAACAGGTCGATTTTTATTTTTAAATTACAATTTTTTGGCATATTACATATCATACTAGTGATGTCATCCATCTGGGCTTGATAACGTAATCGATGAATTTTTTAAATGAGAATAGGGGTCATGTGATAGCTCATTTGAAAGGGTATTTAATTCTCTATTTACTAATACAAACAATAACATAATTATATATACAGGGTGTCCAAAAAGAATTCTTTAATTAAATTAATTGAGACAAAAAGAAAAATGTATGTAACTTATTTAATTCAAAATTCGTTTTACTTTTGTCAGAAAATTAAATGTTAGAGCTGCCATCCACCTGCCTCTTGGAAGTTTAAGATTACGCTTAAGCGAAAATCAATATTTAGGTTTTAAATAAAACATTTTTATGTTTGCTGGCACCAATAAAATATATTTAGAATTAAACAAATTACATACATTCATCTTTTTATACCAATTAATTTAATTTAAATAACATTTTTTGGACACCCTGTATAAATAATTATATTAACAATTATATTATTGAATAGAGAATTACATACCCTTTCAAATGAGCTATTACATGCCCTTTATTCTTATTTAAAAAAATCAACGATTACGTCATCACGCCCAGATGGATGACGTCACTAGTATGATATGTATGCCAATAAATTGTAATTTAAAAATAAAAATCGACCTGTTTCGGTATTTTTCCTGAAAGTGTCCGGTTTGTGAAATAATGAATTTATGCGTTACTTTATGGACGCACTGTATATTGTTTCGCAATGACCCATTAAATTATTATAAATGCAATTAACCATTGACCATGTCATGAAAATGGCAATATAAAATTAATTTTTCAAATGTCAAACTTTAAAATTTGTTTTTGTTAACAAAAAAATAATTTAAATATCTATTATGAAATTCGTTACAAACAAAATCTGATATTTCAACTAAACGAAACAAAATACACAATAAAAGTGAATTATTAAACTCATTCAGGGACCCGTTCAGACAAAAGAGCCTACAACTGGTTTTTACCTGAGTGCGAGTGGAAGACTTGTAACGTGAAGCGATCGATATTATGTATCTAACTAGGTACTGTCTTTTCCGTAAAAATGTATATCTTGGCAACATCCTGTTGTTGCCAAAGTGATGTTTAAGCAATGTTTTTGACCTACGGGGGTCAAATTGTCGTTATAGTGTAAGGAATAAAATATATAAATAAATCGGATTACTGAAAATCCGACAACGGTGCCAAGCTTAAAGAAGTGTACTAAGCGAACATTCACGGATTATACCTAGAAAATGATAGCATTTCTAGGTGATGCCAAATGACTGCAACGTGAAAAGATGCCAATTTAATAGCGGGATGTATATATATATATATATATATATATATATATATATATATATATATATATATTTATGCACAGATATCAAAGTGAGGTCCTGACATTACGCGCACTTAGTGAGGACCGGTAGAAAACGTAGACATAATCGTTTCAACTCTTCATAGTGACCTTGACAAGTAAATAGCAATTAAAAAATGACGAGTATACACAAAAAAGATTACGTATATGTGCCCCGTATTGTTCAAGTATATTGCCACCCAAGTGAGGCCATTACACGCAGCTATTAAAGTGAGACTGTATATACTTTTTCGTTATGCGCACAAAGTGAGGACAACTTTACGTGTATATTTCCTTACAGCTCATCAAGTGAGGACCATACAGTGTTGTCGATAAATATGAGATTAATCGTTTCTACTGCCTTTTTCTGTATAACACAGTAAGAATTATTATTGTTTCGTTGTTTCAGTCACTTGTAGTTATAAGAAGGATGTGGACTCTTTGTTCTTGCTCGTACTGTTTGTTAATTTTATAACATTTTAGTACCTCAGCATTAAATCACGGTAGCCTTATCGGAGACTAGCGTTAATAAAGAAATAGTTTTATATTTTTTAATAATTTACGTTAAAGATGGATAGGAAAGCAAGAATTTTAAAAATAGCGTTAGTTGAGAACAATAATTATCAAAATGGAGGATACAGTGATAGTTCAGTTATGTGAAATTTATATTGAACTTAACATATAAATATAAAAGCCCGACTTTTGATCTAAGGGGAACACAGTTTTTACGGTACATACATATCTGTCATTTGTCAACCCCCTCCCTTCCATTTCCCCCACCCCTTATTTTTAAATAGGGAATAGGGGCGTGTGCTAGCTCATTTGAAAGGATATTCAATTCTCTATCCAGTATTATTAACATTGACATAATTATCTATACAGAGTGTATTTTAGTATAGGTACTGTTGCCCCTGTCGATTTTCATTTTGAAACGACAATTTTCCAACCTTAATTTTAGTATACAAGATGATTTACTTAATTTAATTAAACTTAATGTACCTTTTTTACTGACTTAATTTTACAGTTATTCCACTAGATGGCAAATACAGTGAATATGATCATATGTTTTATTTCGAATAATCATTTTAAAATAGTTTTAGTTTTCTATTTTCTCTGAAAATTGTTGCAAGCTTCTTGTTCTTATACTTAAAATCATGTCACTACAAATTTATACGAGACTACATATTAAGAGTATAGAAAGTATTATAATATATGACATACATGCTTTTTTCAATTTATTGAAGATATTTCACCTTATCCTGAAACAATGCAATGTGAACAAGTGTCCTCAACTAAAAAAATATATCAGACTATTTTAATACTAAGTGTATAGTTTGTACTATAAACCGTATTGAAATAGATTGCAACATGTGTGTGTGGTTGGGATATTGACTGCGAAACCTAAGGCTTCATTCGCCTAATCATATTTACCTATGATTCTTATAACAATAAATAAAATTGATTAACATTTTATATCAATATTATTAGTGTTTTTAAACAATATCAGTATGATATATCAGTATGATAAAGTCAAGATAAACAATACTATAATAGAAAGCTTTGAGGTCAAACAATGACTGCGGCAGGGTGATCCATTATCGTCTATAATGTTTAGCATATTACTAGAAAAGGTTATACAGGAAGCAAACATTAATAGAACAGGTCTGATCTACCACAAAAAACATCAGTGCTTGGCATTCGCAGACGATTTGGTAATCTTGGCTAGGAGCAAAATAGAACTTATAGAAACAGTCATGAAACTCGAGGAGAGGGCAGCAACCAAAGGATTGTATATAAATGAAGCAAAAACAAAGTATATGGAATGAACAAATAAGCAATTCGTTCGGGGGCAATACATAACAATGACAACAGCGAAGGGAACACAGTATAAATTCGAAGAAGTTTAGAGATTTGAGTACTTAGGAACTGTCTTCACAAGAGATCCTAACTGTGAAGAAGAAATACAAAAGAGAATTATGTCGGGCAACCGCGCTATATTTGCTTTTAATGGGTTGTTAAGAAGTAAACATATATCACGAAGAGCAAAACTAAGAACTTACAAGACCGTAATAAGGCCGATAGTAACGTATGCTTCTGAAACATGGGTCACAACAAAAAAACATCAAGAGTTGTTGTTCCACCCGGTGGGAAACTGAGCTCTATCAAGATCCTAACATACTAGCAGTAATTAAGGCGCAAAGACTTAGATGGTTGGACCATGTGCAGAGGATGATTCCATCTAGAATTCCCAGAATGGTACTATCTAGTGCATTGGCAGGGAAAAGACGAAGAGGAAGACCGAGGTCACGATGGAGTAATGGAGTTAGAGAAGATATGAGAAGAATTAACTTAAGGAACTGGGAAACAAAAGCGACTGACAAAAGGGAGTGGAAAAGAATAGTACATCAAGCCATGGGCCTACTAGGCTCGTACTGCTTACATATTATAATATCAGTTTTCTAATATTATCCAGTTCCATATCCAGTTCCGAATCCAGTGGTTATATTTCTTCCGTATTGTTTAGTTTCGCTTCCAGTGATTGTATTTTTTTTCTTGTTTTTTTTTTGAAATATTTATTTATTATTTTATTACTATTTTTTTTTATTGTGCTCATAATAGATTGCAACATTGTCTACAGACATGAATGCAGTAACAATAAATAAAAAAATCGGAGATCCACACCCCGGATTTGAAATCGAAACCTCTGCTTTACGAATCCGAGATCCGAGGTCTACCCACTAGGTCACTAGGCTATCGCTCTTAAGACAATATTTTTTCCTGAAACGGGGAACTTCTAAAGCCGGGTCTAGACTATGTAACAAAACATGCTAATAACAAAGTTGTACAACAAATTTGTTGTACAACTTTGTTATGTAACTTGGTATAATATAGCATGAGTATCCAGACTATATAACAAAAAACAAAACAACAACATGCGCATAAATTTTGCAGCATTTTAGATGGATAGCTGGTAGGTTAGGTAGTATATAGAATTGCGTCATATAAGTATGGAGGATCTCTTCATAGCAACAGCAGCTTGTGTAATATTGTGGAGGCGACACCGGCGTGTTAAATTAATATTTTGGATGTGTCCTTCATTAGCAGCTCGAGCAAAATATAGGTAGTGGTACAGCTCTTTTAGCTGATCTGGAAAGAGATAACATAGACCCATCGACAGGAGACATTAAATGTGATGGCAGTTTTAAAAACTTCTTAAGAATAGAAAGTTCTGATTTTGAATTTCTTATAAATGACATCGGCCATAAAATAGGCAGGAAAGACATTTCGAGGTGCAATTCCAATAAGAGAAAGATTAACAGTTATATTATTAGCAAAGTATATTTTTTAAACTTTTTACTCATTGTTTCAGAGAGGAAGTATAACATTTGTGTAAAATTTAATTCCTCAGTATTATCGTCTTCACCTGTTCATGATTGAGTGTCACTGTCTGTTTGAATTGGTGTAGCTGGAGAAGTAGCGGATGTAGGTGTAGTGGACGGAATAGAAAGGCTCAGATATATTGTATGATTGAGTGCCTGTTTGAGTAGCTGATGAAGCAGTCTGCATCTGTGTAGCGAATGAAGTGAATGTTACAGGTTTTATGTCTGAACACTCTGCTCTGTAGAGAATAGTATTTATGTCAAATTTAGAGTTGATTTGCACCGATTTGCTGTTAAGGTTCCGCGTACTGCTTTTCTTTTGTTGGCTTGAGTTATAGGCGTACGTGCATTAGTTTTAACTACAGTTTCTGTATCTATTTTCACTTCTATTTCAGTCTATTCATCGTGTTTTTTATTTGTTTTTTAAATCAATAAATGTAGCTCATCCCATAGCAATCTCATAATACTCGTTACTTACGAAATAGCTCAATTAAATGAGTAGTCAGTTCTTTCGACAATTTCATCGCGTAAATGACCCTACGTGAACAGAGCAAAGAAAAATCTAGCACAATCACTCCAGAATGAACAAGGCGATATGACTCCAACGGTTGCTGCTCGCGTAGGTACTATGCCAGAGAATGTTTCAATAACATGTTTTTAGGTGTAGATCAGTCGCGGTGCGGTTTTATAATTTTCTTTGATGTTTACCGACATCTGTTGGATAACATAAAACATGCTATATAACCAGAAAAATGTTAAACAACACTGTGTTTTAAAACTAGTTTTTTTTTTAAATTTTGTAACAAGTTACAAAACTTTGTTTTTTAACATGTTTTGTTACATAGTCTGGACCCGGCTTAACGGTAACTGCTTATAGGTAATACGCTACAATTTCTGAATATTTTTTCTGAAATCTATCGAATGGTACCAAACACGACCCCCACGGAGGTGGGGGGGGGGTTACTTTAAAATCTTAAATAGGAACTCCTTTTTTTATTTCAGATTTGGATTCTTTGCGTAAAAATAAGCAACTTTTATTCGAAACGTTTTTTCTAATTACGGATAGGTGGCGCTATAATCGGAGAAAACGGGTGTTGGAAATGGAAAATTAAATTAAAATATGGAAAGTCCCCACTAAAATGGAAAATTTTACTTAACTGTTTTGGTTTTAGAACCTAATAATCACAACCCAATAGGTCCCCAAAGCGCTCGAGTGACTGCACATTTAGCATACTTTGCTCCCCTACTATATGTATTATAAATAATATGCGAAGTAATTATTAACCCAAACAACCATAATTCAACTTTTATTTACTAATAAAGAACTGGACGAAAGTGTCACATCAGCTTTTATGAAACACATGAATATTTACATAAAAAGGTATGTGATCTGCTTGAAATCGATATTCCCAAAATCATCTAAAAATTGTTTATACATGAGTACTTTGAGACTCTTGTATGAAATGTGAATACCGAAATACGATTAGGAATCTCCATTATGTAATTTTTAAATAATACATAATTCTTAGGAAATGAAAGGTATTATACAAACGTGTTAAAAAATACTACCTACTGAAATTTTTTGATGGCAATAAATGATGAATTGGTTTATCGAATTTATTTTTAAGGTGATACAGTAGCGATCAACAGGTAGCCAAAACGCGTTCCAAGATTGAGGCTGTAATTTTGAATATTTTTTCGAGATATTTGGCACACGTATTTATAATATAATAAAGAATGGCGGTACAGAGCCCAATTTGAAAAATATATTAATATGTGGAAATTACTCTGTAAATAAATACAATATTAAAAAAACGAGTCTGTACCGCCATTAAGAAGAACAAAAAAATACACTTTCTTCAAATAAACTTTTTTATCAGATGCCTAGATTTGGTGTCATTTTGGAACTACTAATGAAATAAAAAATTTTAGTAGTTCCAAAATGACACAAAATCTAGGCATCGGATAAAAAAGTTTATTTGAAGAAAGTGTATTTTTTTGTTCTTCTTAGTGGCGGTACAGGCTCGTTTTTTTAATATCTATTGTATTTAATTACAGAGTAATTTCCACATATTAATATATTTTTTAAATTGGGCTCTGTACCGCCATTCTTTATTATATTACGAATACGTGTGCCACATATCTCGAAAAAATATTCAAAATTACAGCCGCAATCTTGGAACGCGTTTTCGCTACCTGTTGATCGCTACTGTTTCCTCTTAAGTAAAATATGTCATTTGGATATTTTTTTAAACTCGATAGATCCTAGGGACATGTCGGTAGATCGGTAGGATCATCACTTTTGGGAGTTTTGGGAATATCCCAATTGACAACGCAATATACACCGACGCCGTCTACAACGAGCGACGAATCAGAGATGCCAGATTGGGGTACTTTCGCCCATTTTTAGGGTAATTTGAAAGCACATGGGAAAATTTTTATAGGCTGAATTGGTTGGGGAATTTTTCGGGAGGAAAATTGAGCAAACTGAATTGCAATATAAATGTATGTAACATATAACATTATATTAACATTATAACCTATCGAGTATATAAGAAGGAAGAGAGACAGACCCGGAAAATCTTTTAGAGATAAAATGGACGAAGCAATATTAGAAAAGAAACCTGCAGGACTGGAAAAACAGAAAGAACTGAAAATAACGGTCAAGTGAAATAATACAGGAAAAACTATGGAAATCCAGGGTGGTCAAGAAAAAACAGGATGTTTCTAAATAAATGCGACAAACTTTAAAGGGTAATTCTATATGAAAAAATAATGACAGTTTGCTCTATAAGCATATGTCAGCAAATACTTCGTTTCCGAGATATGGGGTGTTGACATTTTTCTTACAAACTGACGATTTCTTTATTGTTCTAAAACCGGTTCAGATATGCAAATGAAATTGGATGTGTTTTAAGAGGTAATTATTGCGCATTTTTTGACATAAAATTAATAATTTTATATCTACTCTTGAAATGGTGTGAATTTTTTTAAAGAAAAACATAGTACGCCACTGAGATATTTCAAATAACAAATCATTTTGGAATTACTCGTTCAATTTATGATATATACAAAAATCTATTATTCCTTTTTTTCATACGTCGTTCGTGCCGTTTTTATGCAAAAAGTGAAACATCTTAACGCGTACAAAGTATTCGAAATAAATTTGTATATATTCATATTATGAAAAAGAACTTGTCAATTCTAATTCATATAGATATACCTGGTTTGTTTTTTTTTTATTTCAAATTACACACCCACGGACACACGACAATGTTGATAAAGCAAAGTTTACAGAACAGGAAGACAAAACTATTTAACCATTGAGGCTATAATGACAAAGCAGCAGTATAATAATATCACTGACTATTCATAAATTTGTTGATACTTCGTAAATCTGATCTTCGTGTATTTTAAGTATGTATGTATAACATTGTAATACCATAAAAGTGATAGGTATTACCTGACAAATGACCTTTAAAAGCCATAACAATTTTTAGGTTGCATTATTTTTATTAGAGAATTTTTGTGAGCTAGAAATAGTTTTCTTATTGTTACAATTATTTAATATTAATTGTCTTAGGAGTAATCTTAGCCCAAAGATAATCTATAAAGTCCAAAAAAATAATGAATGTAAAAAATATTATATTTTTTTTTGTTTAGCTAATGCCTCGACAACTAATGGCCATTGGCATGGTAGGTACGGTAATTTTGAACAGTTAGGTACCTAGTGTCATCTGTAAGTAGTGTGTGTTGAGTAAGCGCCTTGTTACTTTGCAATGTCGACGTCATTGTCTTTGCAAAGAGACGCTAATTGTATCCGAACGTCTGCGGTCCCTCCGGTGAGAACCGATCCCACGAGGACAGAAACTATATTCATTTATTAATTTATAATAAATGAAAAATTTCCGACCCTGGTGAGATTCGAACCCACAACCTTTCGGATTTTTTAGATCCACAGGCAGGCGCTCTTACCACTGAGCCACGGAGGGGGGTAAATATTATATTTATATATCAGCGTCTCTCAAAATTTGGCGCCCCCAAATTCTGGCGCCCCGGGCGGTCGCCCGGCTCGCCCGCTTCTTTATCCGGCGCTGCTTTAAGGCACTAGTGCTTTAAAATTTTTATGGCACTGCAATTCGTATTGATCGTATAGGCAATTTTGATGTAATGTCAAAAAAATATAAAAATGGAATGTCAGTCAAGTTCAAGTAAAAGTTTTTGTAGATATTGTCCTGTAATTACGTTTGTAGAAAAAATATTGCATGATATGTCTGTTAAAAAGTGCATTTTTAAGGCACTCATGTGAATTGCAGAACTCGCTGTCGCTTATTCTGCAAACTTTCACATGCGTACCTTAAACGTGTACTTTTAACACTTATATCATAAATAACTATTGAAATACTGATTACAAAAATTTATAGTATTTTAAGCCTTTCTGAGAGCATATGCGCAAAAATTTCGCTCGAATTATTTTTAAATGCGTTCATTTTTTTCGAATACTGAGAAAACCTTAAGTATTTTTAAAAAATTTAAACGCAGAAAGAAATATTACTGTATTATCCATGGTCGAAAGTCCTTGAGAACTTCTATAAATATTTATTTTAATAAGTCACAGGGGTGAAAAAAAAATAGTCTGATTTTTAATTTTAAATATATCATTCAAAAGAAACTTTTTGTTCATTATAAGGGACTTTCTGCCCTCGGGAATAATGTAGTTTTCTATTTTGCGTTTAAATTTTTTTAAAATACCTATTAGTTATCTCAGGATTCGAAAAAAATAAATGCGTTTAAAAAGAACTCGACCGAAATTTTGCGCCTAGGCTCTCAAAAAGGATTAAAGTATTAAACATTTTTGTACTGTTTGAATTTATGCGACGATTGACGATCCACTGTTTTAAAGATTGGTTGAACAGATGTTGCCAGTTGTATGGTCCTCACTATGTGTATCGTAAGTTATTCAACAGGGCATAGAATATACATGGTTAGAAAATATACGCCAAAGTCAGCGCCTCTATGCGGAAAATCTCTGAACTAAAAATTGATGTGGACCATACAAAGTGAGGTCCCACTTTTTTTTGTAAAAAAACAGTGTTTGCTATCAGTACATGTCTACGAAAAAGTCTTACATTGATTGACTAAGTGAGGTCCGTATACTGGACCTCACTTTGTACAGGACCTCACTTCAACCGCAGTTTCTTTTGATATGTGGCTCACTTCATACGCTGGGAGTAAATATATATATATATATATATATATATATATATATATATATATATATATATTTATTTTTAGCATCTCATGACGTCCCCCCATGTTAAACTGTAGTCTCTCGTGGCGTCCAGGTCTTCGTGGACTCCGATATACGTTTGCCACGAGGATTTTCTCTAAAATTTATCGCAGGTGAAAGGTACCACTTCCTACACTGCCTGAACAAAATATTGGCCGGATGTCCACAGACACGTTATCTGTATAATAATATACACATTACTTGGGGCAGTTGCCGTCAGGCGCGCCACGTTCGCTTGCTGTATATATAAAATCACTTTAACGGTTTTGATGACGTCCAAATATATATTTATTCATTTTAAGGTTGTCACGGAATCCGTATATTTCAGTTTATGTCCTCGTGGCTTCTACTACGCTGTTGCCACCTCAAATGTTGGTATTTAGACTTCGGATATTTTTATAAATGATTATTGTAGTATTTTAAAACAATTATTGTGACAGATTAATGATATTCTCTTTGTATAATTAACAGTGTATTTCTTACTGCAAAAATAAAAACAAATGAAAAGTATGTTCATTAAAATTGATGAATTTATCATAACCAGTTGCCGAAACTGGTGGTCTAATTGCTCAATTGTAACATATTATAGAAGTGTTAGAATTTAATTCTTAATTCTTTATTAGAAGATCCAGATTTAGGAATTAGAACCACAAATACATTTAAAGAATATAAATAATTTGAATCTATATTATCTAAAGAAGGCAAAAGAGACATCGAAAACAGAACACAGCAGGGCAAAATATCGGTAAACATTCTAAGCTCTCTACTATGGTCTAAAGAGATAAGACAAAAAACAACAATCTATCGTACCTTGGTAGAGCCTATTTTGACTTATGGAGCAGAAGTTTGGCAGATCGCAAAAAAAGATAAAAAGAGAATAGAAGTAGGTAGTAGAAATATATTATCTAAGGAGAGCGTGTGGTATATAAAAGATCGCATCAGGAAGGAGGACAAAAGCTGTAGATTTCAGTGTAGATAGAATTAAAACGAAACAACTAGTGTGGTATGGTCACGTCAAACGAATGAATGAAGATAAATGGCCAAAGAAAGCTTTAAATTGCATACCACAACAAAGAAGAAGAAGGGAAAGGCCTTTAGTTACCTGGGAAGAACATGTAGAATACATCATGAGAGATAAAGCCATCAAAGAAGACGAATGGATGGACAGAAAAAGATAGCGGTCGAAATGCGAGAAGTAGCAGAGGCTGTAGGAACCTCGCTTATAGATATATAGATAGAATTTTTTATTACAATATTTTTAATAATATAATTTTTCTATTCTCATACTATAATATATCAATTATAATGTCACCACCTGTATCATAGATAGAATCAGATAGATCATTAGGTAGAACTAAAAAAAGCAGGACGAACTTCTCCAGGAAGTACATAAAATAATGCCCTCTATTCGTAACGGAACATCACAAGAAATATGGGAGACTTTTAAATATTGTGTAACAACACCAACTGATCATCCAAAGATAAATACTCCTGTGAAACGGAAACACTGGATAACAGATGAAACCTTTCAGATCATTGAGAATAGAAGAAATCTTTGTCAAAGTGGTATGCATAGTGAAAGGGAAAACCCTAGTTTAAGAAACCTCAATTAAAAAGTAAAGCGAAGATGCAAGGCAGAAAAAAACTGTACTATCAAAGTATATGCAAAGAAATTGAGGGACATGATCAGAATAATCAGCCGAGAGATCTATTTAGAAAAATACGCTACTTAACAAAATAATTCAAAGCCAGAACTTGGGCCATAGAAGACAACACTCGAACACTGAGAACAATCAGAGAAAATATAGCAGAGACATGGAGATCGAATTGCAGGGACCTATATAAACATGATTAACCCCAAGAACCTATTAACCAAATCTTTGATGAGGAAGAAGAAGAACCTGATATACTTGAAAATAAAGTAAGACTAGCGATCATTAAGCTCAAATATAATAAAGCACCAGGTCCAGATATGATAACAGCAGAAATACTCAAAGCCACAGAAGAAACTGGCGTAAAATTACTTCATCTACTCTGTAACCAAATATGGCAATTATGGCATTCTAAACAATGGCCTGAAAACTGGACAAAATCTACAATAACAACAATTCATAAAAAAGACAGCTTCCATAAATGCGACAATTATAGAACTATTTCTCTTATATCACATGCCAGTAAAATAATACTACATATAATCAATTAGAGACTAAAAACATTCCTTCAAAGAGAAATTCCACAAGAACAAACTGGATTTACCAAAGGTAGAGGTACTCGAGAACACCTGTTGAATATAAGACAGATAATCGAAAAATCTAGGGATTTCAATATTCCACTGTACATATGCTTTATAGAATATCGTTAGGCGTTCTACAGGGTCAAGTGGAGACACTTATTATACTAAAAGAAGTAGGCGTACCCCAACACCTTATTTCGCTTATAACTGAACTATTCGAACACACTATTGGATCAGTTAAAGTGCTTGACACACTTTCAAACGAATTTCATCCAGAACAGGGTATCAGACAGGGATGTATACTATCTCCACGATTATTCAATATATATGAAGAGCATATTATGAGAGGAGCACTTGAAGGATGGGAAAAAAGCATCTCAATAAATAATCATAAAATAGACAACCTACGTTTCGCAGATGACACATCCCTTCTTGCAAATAGTCAATCAGAGCTGATTGATCTTATACGACTGGTTGAAAACAAAAGTCAAATATTTGGTCTGCAATTAAACATATCAAAGACATGCGAGTAAGGGCCAAAATAAAGATGAAATTAGCCAAAGACAAAAACCGAAAAGTAAACACAAGAAGAAGATACAATGTGGAAGCTCTTAAACAAGAAAACACAAGAATCGAATTCACAAAAAGACTGAAATTAAACCGAACAGCAGTTTCCCAACATGAGGAAACAGTGGAAAAAATATGGAAGAACTTCAAGGACATTATGCAAAAACTGCAAACGAAATTATAGGGATGAAAAAAAAAGTGAATAAAAATGGATAACCGGAGACACATTGTTCTCCAGGGAAATAAGGCAAAAATATACGTTCGGAACACTTGACCGGCCAGGTTGCAAATGGATTTTTTGGATAGGTACTATAGACCTATTACATTATAAATACAAAAATGTCCGTTACAGTTCGGACGATAATTTTAGTTATTAACAAATAAGGGTCAAAAATGTCAGTTTTTGAATTTTGGTACGATTATTTGTTGTTTCGGAAGTTGCAAAATAAAACTTAAATTTCGAAAATAAAAAATTTGCTATAACTTTTGCAAAAATAAACTTAAGACTGATATTACATGAAATATTGGGTCAAATAGTCATGTCCAGTCCAGATAATACACAAAAAAATTCAAGTCGATTCGTCAATTAGTTTACATTTTATTCAATTTGTTTATAAAAAAAAGCTTTTCTTTACAATGATGAAGCATGCTTTCTTCATCAAATAATAATGATATAGCCATTTTGTGGAAACAGCATGAAAACAGAATACTTATGTTTTCAAAGTTTTTAAAAAAATAATATAAAGTCATTTTTATCATTCCGAAAATATTTTAGTAGAGTCATTTTTGGCTTATAAACAATTTGAATAACTTTGTTAGTATTGGCTGCAAACTAAATTAATCGACTTAGGGATGGGAAAAACCTACCGGTTATAACCTAAAACCGGTTTTTTTAATTCGAAACAATCGGTTTTAGCGTTTTTTTTTCCCGGTTATAACCGGTTTTTTCTTTTTAAAGTAATAACCGGCGAAAAACCGAATAAGTTACCTGTGGAAAAAAAATTTATTTAGAGAAAAATTAAGAAATTTCTATCTATCTTCGATCTCAATCATGTGTATTATAAATAATATGCGAAGTAATAAGTAATTAACCCAAACAACCGTAATTCAACTTTTATTTACTAATAGAGAACTGGACGAAATTGTCACATCAGCTTTTATGAAACAATTTTGGGAATAGGTATATAGTTTCAGATGTTAATATATTTACATAAAAAAGTAAGTGATCTGCTTGAAATCGATATTCCAACCATCATCTAAAAAATTGTTTATATTTGAGTACTTGAGACTTGAGACTCTTGTATGAAATGTTAATATGTACCGAAATACGATTAGGAATCTCCAATATGTAATTTTTAAATATTAGGAAATAAAAGGTAGGTATTATACAAACGTATTAAAAAATATTACCTACTGAAATTTTTTGATGGCAATAGAGAAGTAAATAATGAATTGGTTTATCGAATTAATTTTTAAGTAAAATATAAGTCATTTGAATATTTTTCTAAACTTGATAGTTGATAGATCCAAGGGACATTCCGGTAGATCGGTAGGATCATCATTTTTGAGAATATCCCAATTATTCACAACGCAATATACGCCGAAGCCGTCTACAACGAGCGACGAATCAGAGATTGGGGTACTTTGGCCCATTTTTAGGGTAATTTGAAAGCGCCTGGGAAAATTTTTATAGGTTGAATTGGTTGGGGAATTTTTCTGGAGGAAAATTGAGCAAACTAAAGTGCAATATAAATGTAACATTATAACCTATTGAGTATTTGCTTTTGATTAAAAAAACGAAAACCGGTTTTTGGAACAACCGGTTATTTGA
Source organism: Diabrotica virgifera virgifera (assembly GCF_917563875.1). Lineage (NCBI taxonomy): Eukaryota > Metazoa > Arthropoda > Insecta > Coleoptera > Chrysomelidae > Diabrotica > Diabrotica virgifera. The sequence goes on from NC_065452.1 coordinate 80,826,693, forward strand.
CCGATTATAACCGCCAGGTTAAACCGTAAGTAAAAAAAACGGTATAACCGAAACCCGGTTTTTTGTTCAACAACCGCCATGCACCATCCCTAGACTTTAAGATTTAAAAACCTGGTACTTTTACATTATTATTGTATTATCGGTTTATAACCTTCTCCGTCTTCCGATACCCGTTCTCCATTCCTCTCTGTCCGCACATTGATCTACTTGCAGACCTCTTTCATCCATGGCTTTGTTTATTCCTGCCTGCCAAATTTTTCGCGGTCTACCTCTTCTTCTTCTACCTTGCGGTTTCTAGTTTTGCACTTGTTTTGTGATTCTGTCTTCATACATTCTTTGTACGTGACCAAACCATCGTAGTTGTATTTCGTTGATTTCGTCATTTATTGTATGTGTATCTGTGACCTTCATTATTTCTCGTATCCGTTCATTGGTGACATGTTCTCTTCTTGATATTCCTGCAGCTCTGTTCGAGAAATCCATTTCAGTGACATCTAACATTTGTTTTGATTTTTCCTTCATATGCCATACTTCGCAGCTGTATGTTATAATGCTTTTCACGACGGCGTTATAGATTTTTTTCTTGTTTTGGTTGTTTATCTGCTTGTCCCAGATTACTGAGTTTAGGAGCCTAATTGCTTTCCTGCCCTGAGTATTTCGTTCTTTAATGGCTCCGTCCAGTGTTCCATCATTCGTGATTTTCATACCCAGGTATTTATATTCGTTACATTTACTGATTGTTTCTCCTCCTTCTATAGTCGAGAAAATGAAGCATTTTGGCTCGCAATTTTTTCGTCCAGCATGGATTTACTTGAAATTTTCACAGAAGGTAGGGAATAGTCCAAGGATCATTTTCTATATCATGCGGCTGTACGCTAAAAGCTTGGGGTGGTTGCCACCCCATCTCGGGGACGGGGATGTTTTATTATATTTTAACCATGTAAATCGATGTAAAAATGAATTCTAAAAAAAATGTTTTTTACATTTTCTTCGTAAAACTAGTATTTTTCGAGTTAATCGCGCTTGAAAGTAACAGTCTTTCGACGAAAAAATCGACTTTTTTAGATGGTTTTTTGAGAATACCTCGAAAAATATGCATTTAATCAAAAAAACTGTAGATATCAAAAATGCATCTTTTAGTAACACAAATTAAATTAAACTTAAATAATATTTTTAAGTAGGTATACTGTTAGACCTATCAAAAAATAGTAATATGAACCTCCTAGAATGACAATTAAGCGACTTGTGATCAAAAAAAGGTTTGTACCTGCTATTCTCTATGAAAAAATCATGAGTGAAAACAACCCCCTAACTACCCTACTGATTAAAAATTGGTCTTCACCTTTCTGTAATTCCCTTTATATTCGTATTATCAATACACCCAAGAAGTTTGACCTATTTAAAAGGCCTAATTTTAGAAAAATTTGACTTGAAGAAAAATTGATTTTTTGCAATTTCCTATTTGTCACCTTTTATTTCAAAATATCTCGGAAAATACTGGAGATACGAAAAAAATTTTGGACTACTAAATTTTCGCTTATTATTTAATAAGTAAAATTCTCTTGTGCATAGATTTTCATTGCAGTGAACAGTTAGCGAGATACTATAGCTATTTAAAGCCTCTATTTACGAGCAAACACCCCCTTATTCGAGTCTTTTAAACTCACCCCAATTAAAAACTAAGGGATCTTACAGAATTTAGTTTTCACGGTCTTAGAACTCGTCAAAAATCCTACAGAATTATTATTGAAAAAACTTTTTATCGTCAAAAATGAAGGAGCCATGTTCAAAAAACGATTTTTTTTTTTTGAAATATCGAATAGTCCGCTCATGGATAATTTTCAATGTATGTATAATACCACAGAATCGGTTGATATACTGGAAGATGACTAAAAAATTATTTGTATTTGTACATATTTGTAAATTCGTATTTTTGTGTAAATAAATGTTTTTGTAATTCTTTAATTCTACTTTTTTTCTGTATAGATCTATTAAATTATCTACTTATAAAAATTGTGATGTTATTAAGGGTGGTTTTTAAGGGTTGAAATATGATATTTTATCCTAAAGTATAAAACAATCATTATTTAACCCATCAAAACCAAAGTTTACCCATATTAAAATTTACAATGTTTTTATAAAATTTTTTTCAATAAGAGGTAGGTTACACCCCTAAAATAATCAACGCCCTTAAGCATGATATAGAATATGAAGTACAGGGTGATATGATCCTAATCCCAAATTTTTATGTAAATCGATGCAAGCTGAAATGATTCTTTTAGGATAAGTAAATTTTTTATATATAGCTCTAACAAGGGTGGTTTTAAGTATATCTTAAAGCATACGACAATCATTATGTACCTAATAAAAACCAAATGTAGACATTATTAAAGTTAGAAATGTTGTTTTATAATTTTTTACAGTTAGGGGTAGTTTTCACTTTTCACATTTCGTTTTCACATGTTTATATTTGTATCCTCCATTGCCTCCCATAACTTTACCGAAGGTACACTGTCGTATGCCTTTTTCAGATCAATATAATATACGAAATGAATCTCTTGGTTAATCGCTGTTTTCTTTTCCATGACTTGTGCGATTGCAAAAAGGTGATCAAGTGAGATCTTCCAGATCTAAATCCTGCTTGTTCTTCTGCTTCCATTTTCTTGTATTCGTCTTCTATTCGGTTTTTTAAGGTTCTTCCGTATATTTTGCTGATTGTTGGTGTACAGGAAATACCCCTGTAGTAAATACAGTGTAGTTATCACATTGTTTTCGATGTGTACTTTTACATAAATGTAAAAAAAATTTCACCTTGGTTAATTACGGTCAAAGTTAGCTACTTTTTTTATTTAATTCACAGCTAGTTTGTTCCTAACAATTAAGAAAGCTAACTAGCACTATTTTGAAGTTCAATGCATGTATACAGTTTATATCTAAAAGATTGAGTAAACTTGAACAGAGTGGTTAATATCTTTAAAAATAACTCCACAGAATTCGACTCATGGTCGGTGGAGGGGAATTATTAAAATCCGTGCACTCAAAAAATGAAATTTATTTTTCAAAGATATGTTGCGCTTAATACAAAACGTTATGGGGCCGATAATTATGATTCTAAGACCTTCGAGTATACCTATATAATTTCATAAAAATCGTTCAAGCGGTATCGGAGGATTATGGTAACTAACACTACGACAGGAAAATTTTATAGATGTAAATAAATAGGGTATTAAAAAATACGGTCTTGGTGATAGAAGGGTGAAAATTAAGGGTTGTATATATAGTTTTAATGGTACACACTATAAAATTAAGGTAGACAATGTTTTCTAAAACAATAAAAAAGTGGCAGAGGGTAACCCTCCTTATAACTTATAGGTATAAATAATAGATTACAATCTATTTTCAGTCCTACAGAATATATGTGTAAAATTTCATAAAAATCGGTCAAGCCGTTTCGGAGGAATATGATAACTAACACTGTTACAGGAGAATTTTATGTATATAGAAGTAACTGTAAATTAAATAAGTAATAAAAGTGGCTAAATTTCCTCGTAATTAACCTAGGCGTAAAGTTTTTTTTTGAAAATTCGTGTAAAAATATCAGCTTTTCAAATCCCAACGCAGATTTAGTCAATAAGTTAATATGGTTATTCAAATTCTTTATAAGCCAAAAATGATTCTACTTTCGTAAAAGGTTTTCAGAATGGTAAATATGACTTTTTATTGATTTTTTAAATAAGTTGAAAATGTAAGTATTCTTCTTTCCTGTGGTTTCCACAGAATTACTGTATCATTATTATTTTCTGAACAACATTGCAAAAAAAGCTCGTTGTGATAAACAAATCGAATGCAATTTAAACTAATTGACAAATCGTCTTGCAATTTTTTGTGCATTATGTGGACTGTTTGACTCAACATTTCATGCAATATCAAAGTCTTAAGTTCATTTTTGCAAAAGTTATAGCAATTTCTTTATTTTCGAAATTTAGTTTTATTTTGCAATTTCTGAAATCACAAATAATCAGAACAAAACTCAAAAAATTCCATTTTAAACCTTTGCTTATCTACTAAAAGATGAATAATCTAAGTAAGATATTTAATTACGTTATCTTTACCTGTAGCCATTTAAACGAAAAAACTGTCATGTTTGACACTTATTTGTTAATAACTAAAATTCTCGTCCGAATTGTGACGGGCATTGTTGTATTTATAATGTAATAGGTATATCTCCAAAAAAACCATTTGCAACCTGGCTGGCAAGTGTCCTGACAAAAACCTTATTTTTCTGGACTATTGCAACTAAGAGAAGAAAGAAAGAAACTTAAAGAAAAAATGTTACAAAAAGAAGCAACCGAAGAAGGAAAAGCAGTAGAAAGGAAATACAAAGAAAAATATAGCGGTTAAAAAGCAAGCCAGAAAAGACAAAAGATACTACGTAAATCATATGGTAAAAATGTCAGAAAAAGTTGCGCAAGAAAACGACCTGAAAATACAGTACAATATCATCCGAAATTTGACAGGGAAAACACTAAACAGTAATAAACAAATCAAAGATAAACAAGGAAATAATATAATTAAATCAGAACATAAAATAATACAAAGATGAAAAGAACACAGCGAGGAAATATACTCCAAACACCAGATATAGACGGAGATAATGTAATACAGGAAATAAACACTGGAACAGTTGAAATTACGAAAGAAGAAATACAAAACACACTAACGGCCAGTTTCACAAGGTAAAGTTAACTTGTGGTTAAGGGATAACCTCAAAATTACCCCAAAATATGCGTTTCAGTTTCATAATTGTTACCCTTCTGGGTATACCCATAAGGGTAACCAACTCCAACCTCTGGTTAAAAATTCTGTGAGTTAACCATACTTCGCCGTTGACCTGAAACTAAAACGCATATTTTGACGTTTCTTCTGGTTATCTCTTAACCACAAGTTAACTTTACTTTGTGAAACCGGCCGTAAATCAACTAAAAAAATGGCAAAGCCGCTGAAAGCGACAAACTACCGATAGATTTAATAAAGGCGGACGCAAACGAATCAGTAGAAATGTTACACAAACTCTTTAACAAGATATAGGCCGACCAGGAGCTCCCCAGAAATGGAACGTGGGTTTAACTATTAAGATACCAAAAAAGGGCGATTTCAATAAATGCGAGAATTGGCGAGCAATAACACCGACAATATTTATAATAATAACGGACTTGATCATGCAGAAAGTAAGTGGTAATAAAACAGGTATTAGATAGAAATTGCATAACTAGTTGGACGATTTGTAGTTCGCAGATGACATTTTTCCCCTAACCGAACATAGTAGCCATAAGCAAAAGAAGATCGACAAGCTTGCAAAATACTCCAAGATAATGGGTCTGAAGATAAAGACAAAAAAACCAAACTTAAAAAAAAACAGCAACCAAGAAACTAAAATTAAAATACAAGGAAGACAAATACAGGAGATAGCTAACTTTACATATCTGGGATCGATTATGGAAAAAAAGGCGCTAGTAGAGCAGATGTAGAAAAAAAGATAGTAAAGGCACAATATGCACTCATTATATAATCATATAATGCATTAAGGTGATACAGTAGCGATCAACAGGTAGCCAAAACGCGTTCCAAGATTGCGGCTGTAATTTTGAATATTTTTTCGAGATATTTGGCACACGTATTCGTAATATAATAACGAATGGCGGTACAGAGCCCAATTTGAAAAATATATTAATATGTGGAAATTACTCAGTAATTAAATACAATATTAAAAAAACGAGCCTGTACCGCCATTAAGAAGAACAAAAAAATACACTTTCTTCAAATAAATTTTTTATCCAATGCCTAGATTTTGTGTCATTTAGGAACTACTAATGAAATAAAAAATTTTAGTAGTTCCAAAATTACACAAAATCTAGGCATCGGATAAAAAATTTATTTGAAGAAAGTGTATTTTTTGTTCTTCTTAATGGCGGTACAGGCTCGTTTTTTTAATATTGTATTTAATAACCGAGTAATTTCCACATATTAATATATTTTTCAAATTGGCTCTGTACCGTCATTCTTTATTATATTACGAATAAGTGTGCCAAATATTTCGAAAAAATATTCAAAATTACAGCCGCAATCTTGGAACGCGTTTTCGCTACCTGTTGATCGCTACTGTTTCCTCTTAAGGAAAATCTGGAACACACGCGATATATCAGAATTAACCAAAATCAAAATATTAATAGCTGGAGAAGAACTGTAACAAGAGATCATGTAAGAATTGGCGTTGAGATGGAGAGAAGTCAAACAGAGAGCAATGGAAAATACTTGTATAGCAAATTTCGAAAGAATAAAACAGAAAAGGATGCGCTAATCCTGCGAATCAGCCATCTTTGATTTTTGGCTTAGAAACGCAAGAGCGCCCAATACTTCATAATAAGGGAAAGTATTACAGGGAGAGAAAGATAGGGAGAGAGAGAAAGAGAGAGAGAGAGAGAGAGAGAAAGAGAGAGAGAGAGAGAGAGAGAGAGAGAGAAACAACACCGATAATTTATCAAAATAAAATTTAAGAATAAACCTAACCTATCGAAAGGCTCATCAAACAATTATTAACTCAAAAAAAAAACATTTGTCAAGGGTATATAGTGGTATTGTTAGGTATATTACATTATAACTTATTCCATCGAAATCTTCCGAAATCCATAATCTTCTTCCATCAAAATAAATAGAAAATTTTAAAGTCTAGAAAATACATTATTCATAACTACACCCAAGAAATAATAAGTTTTTCTAACCTGATTTAAGAGTATAAAAACGAAAACAAAGAATTTACAGCAAATCCTAATCGTATATCCGAGCAAACCACCTAGCTGGCAAAAGTTATAAATAGAATTTGTCTGGGTTCTTCAACTAAATTCTCACGTAAACACAACCAAGGTTAAATATTTTACTTGATACCATAAGTACATTGTTGCCAGTATAACGGATGCCAAAGCGAGCGCTAACTGTATGAAATTAATCTTGTTAATATACACGATGTATATTGATCGGAAGTCACGAAGAGTCAAAACTATACGGAAGCCACGAGGGACGCAAATGCAATATATATATAAGAAATATAAAATCTTTCCGAAAGTCCTTTTTTAAAAAATATTTATTTAACACAAGAAAGTAGTCTTTACAGTTTGAAAGCAAAATCTGAACTAAACTATTATAATTCTAAACTAAGAAATGAAAATGTAATATTTTGATAACTATGAACGTATGATGTCTTCGTCAGCGTTTCTCTGGTTCAGGGACTTACTCTTCTCACGGTCATTACCGTGTTCTAGCTGATGTTGCGGAATGTGGGTCGTTAACTCCTCTTCCCCAAGAGTGAAGCCATGCGAGGGAGTTCTATGCCGGGGTTAGGACTTTCTTCTTTTTCCTCTATGGAATCGTTTCTCTTTGTTTTTGCTATTTTCCTTTTGAGTAAAATAATAAGTGTTGTAATTATTCCAATGTACAACAGAATTGTCCAAATACTTGGAATGTGGTACAGAGCCGTATTTTGAAATATTGGTTTTATTTCGTGATTTGGAATATCTTTAAGTTTTAGCGAATTTAGTTTTATTTCCATTGGTGCTATTTTAATTATATCGAAATTTAATTGTGGTGAGTTTATCATCATTGGTTGCCCTGATGTGACGTCTTGAAAGGTTAATTCTTGATTTTGGAAAATAATTTTACAAGGTGCATTCTCTATCAGATAAATGCCGTTCAGAATTTTTATTTGCGTTTCTTCTGCACATTTAATGATTAGTTTTTCTTCTTTAGGAAAGACAGCTAAATATTGGTTGATTTCTGGAATAATTTCGATATGGTTTCCTGGAATTTTCGCTTTTAGGTATTGGCAGTCTGTAGAGTTGCCAAAAAATAAAATTTGGTCTTCACATGAGTGCTCGTGATTAATTTGCAGATAACCAGGACATTGGAAGATCTTACTATGTGTGCAGATGTCATTTAGAGGAAATATAATTTTTTCATTTTTTAATAAATATCTTGAGTTTGGTAACATGATGACAAATTCTGACTTACTTTTTGTGGGAATTGGCAATAAATGATAAAGATCAAAATTGGATTCATAGTCAATAGGGATTGAAAGAAAATATTGTATTTGATTCTTTTCTATTTTGCAAGTTATTTGTAAAATAGCTTCGAAATCTAAAATGTTTTCATATTTTACTTCAAATGGTAGCTGTGCTTTGTAATGTGACGAAATTTTTTGGAGTTCGTTAAATAATTCGTTTGATTTTATTATGCTAGGATGTAATGTTTTCAATTTGCAAAATGTAATCGAATTCTGGACATTTTCCATTGTATCGAGTATTAAGTTGTATGTTATTATAATTTCATTAAACATGTCTTTCAAATAATTGACATTTTCAAGATTTGTTTGGAAATCTACTATATCTTTTATTGCTAAAATTTTGGATTTTAAATTAATTTCATTTTCTTGAATATTTTGAATTGTTTCATTAAAGTTACTGATAATTTCATGGCTTAGCGAATATTGATTATTGATTTGGCTTTGCAAGTTTGCTTCGTTTGTCTTTAAGTGTTCTAGTATTGAGTTAATTTTTTCGCCGTCTTCAGCATCTAAATTTCCTGTTATAGCTTTAATAATTGAACCGAAACCGTTGATAATACCTCTTTTATTTTTTTGTAACTTGGTATGTATGTTTAGGTTTTCAAATTTTTCCTCAATATTATCTTTGACGTACTCTACTAAATTAACATAATTTTTTGTTTCATTATTGAAAAATTTACAATTAGAAAGATTATTTTTTAGGTGATCATATTGCATATTTAAGTTATCATACTCTTCTAAAAGTGGATTTAAGTTATAGTAATGGACAAAAGTGTGGCTAGATTTTTGAAGTTTGGCAGGTCCCAATTTGATTGGTAATATGCCTAGATTATGGGTAACATCTTTTATTTGGATTGCTGCGCATCCGATTGCGAGGTACCTGAAAATTTGTAAGGTTTTCTTTTAGGTCGTTTAACATTAGAAAAATGAATATTTTCGGCAGTATTTTTATGTCTAGTTTTTATTTTCGCGGTTTTTCTTTCTTTATTAATTTTACTTATTTCTTCAGCTTGGTATTTATTTTTTGTTTTACTTTGATATTGCTTATTACGAACAAATACTTTAGTAGGGATTGTTTCGGGCAATTCTTCTCGATTTTCGTTAGCTTTAGAGATTACTTTTTCTTTTACGTTTTGCAAGGATTTATTGATATTAGAATAAAGTATTTTCATTTTTTCTTTATGGTTTGAAATATAATTATTTAAAATTTGTTGCTCGATATTGATATCAAAAGGAGAATTACTATCTATATGTCCCGTAATCAACTCATGTGGTTTCATTTTTGTTACTGAATGGATGCTGTTATTATAAGCTAGTAAAGCGTAATTTATTTTTTGTTCAATATGGTCATTTTTGTACTCTTTTTGATTATTTAGTAGTCTAATATGTTCGATTATGGTTGAATGGAATCTCTCAGCAATTCCATTAGATTCTGGATGTTGAGAGCTTATAAAATGTACTTTTACTTTATGTAGCTCTAAAAGTTCTTTGACAACTGAATTTTTTAATTCGGTCCCATTATCAGATATTATTTGCTCTGGTATGCAGTGATGAGTAAAATATCGAATTAATGCATTTGCTACTTCAATACCTTGAGCTGAATTTATTTTATATAATTGACCATATTTAGAAAAAGAATCTATTATAGTTAAAAATTTTGTTTTTTCTAATGTGACTGAATCTAGGTGAACAATTTGGAAGGGTCTAGTTGCAGTAGGTGTTATATTAAATAAGGGTTTGATAGGTCTCCTATCGTATTTTGTTAATTGGCAAATTTCACAATCGTTTATATAAGTTTGGATAGATGCTCTTTGATTCGGCCAATAATATAAGGCTTTTATTCTATTTTCTGTTTCATCTACTCCTCTGTGGTTCTGTTTTCCTTCGTGATAATTTTTTATTATTTCTTCAATTTCGTTTGGTGGGATATCGATTAACTTCTTGGTGCATTTAATAAGGTTTATTTGCGAATTTTTGAAATATTTTTGTACAACGTTACTAAAAGTTTCGTATATAGGATCTTCGAAGTACAGATGATATTTAACTTTAGGTATTATATAGTCTTTTACAAATTTAACTATGTCACGTTCAGTGTCATTTTTTAAAAATTGTACGAGAGTTCTTTGTTTTTTATCGTAAAGTTTTATAATAGATGGTTCTGCTGGTTCGTAATTAACTTGAGAAATGATAATTTGATTCATTCCAGTGTTTACTGATCTTTCTGATATGGGTATACCTGTGATGGGATTTTCTTCATTTGTGTGGATTGTAGCACCGTCATTTTCATTGATATCTTCTTCATTTTGGCCATTTATTGTTTCGTCAGGTTCAACAATCAAAGACTCTGAGTCGACGTTATGTGGGGTACCTAATAAAGTTTCATCAAAATTTTCTACATAATCTAAGAAGTCTTGATTTGTTTCAGGTTCTATGTCATGAGTTTCGTTTGCGTTTAATCGTATTCTTGATAGACAATCGCTATTTGTGTTTAGAGCACCTTTTTTATATACAATCTCATAATCATATTCTTCGAGTTTTAATCTCCAGCGAACTAATTTTGAGCTGGGATCTTTTAATGAAAATAGCCATTGAAGAGGCTTGTGATCTGTCACGAGAGTCACGCGACGTCCAAAAATATAGGGTCGGAAATACTTAACTGCCCAGACTATAGCTAGGAGTTCTTTTTCAATGGTAGAGTAGTTTATTTCTGAATCATTCAGTGTTCTACTCGCGTAGGCAATTGGGAGATCAGAACCAATTTTTCCTTGACTTAAAACTGCACCTATTGCATAGTTACTTGCATCTGTTGTCAGATTAAATGGTTTAGTAAAATCAGGATATTGCAGAATTGGTTCATTTGTAAGAAGATCTTTACAGATATTAAAACACTGTACATAGTCTTCGTCTTTAATATTTATTTCATTATCTTTTTTTAGTCGCAATGTTAAGGGTTTTGTAATTTTTGAAAAATCTTTAATAAATTTTCGATAATATCCTAATAATCCGAGGAAGCCTTTTAACTGTTTGGTAGTAGCAGGTATTGGGAAATTTTTAATAGCCTTTATTTTATCCGGATTGGGCTTTACTCCTTCTGGAGTGACAATATGACCTAAGTAAGCCACTTCTTTCTTTAAAAATTCGGATTTGTCCAACTGTATTTTAAAGTTAGATTCACGTAGTCTCTGAAATACTTCTCTTAAATTTGTAATATGTTCTTGCAGGCTAGTGCTAAATATAATAATATCATCTAGGTAGACAAGGCATTTTTCGTTTTGTATGCCTCTTAGTATGTTATCCATTACTCTCTGGAATGTAGCTGGGGCATTTCTAAGTCCAAATGGCATTCTAAGAAACTCATAGTGACCATTTTCGGTGTTAAAAGCGGTTTTTGGGATATCTTCTTCTGCCATTTCTATTTGATGGAACCCAGAAGCCAAGTCTAGCGTGGTAAAGTACTGACAACGCCCTAATTTGTCTAAGAGGTCAGTGATATTTGGAAGGGGGTATCTATCTCCTAAAGTAATAGCATTTAAACGTCGATAATCGACTACAACACGAAATTTACGTTTATTGGAGGCATCAAGTTTTTTGGGGACAACCCAGATAGGCGAGGACCAGGCAGAATTGCTATGTCGGATAATATTTTGGTCTAACATGCCCTGAATTTGATTTTGGACTTCTTTACGATATATTTCCGGATATCTATATGATTTAGAATATACTGGAATCTCATTAGAAGTTTTTATACTATGCTTAATTTTATTGGTGAAAGACAATTGGTTGCCCTCAATATGAAAAATGTCCGAAAATTCTCTTATTAGTTTTAAAATTGAATTCCGCTCTTCGGTATTCATATGTTCCGTGCGGATTTTAGAAATATCAAATTTGAATTTTTCGGCATAAATAGAATTAAGATTAGGATGATTTATTTGTTCGTATTCATCGAACTTTTCAACTTCTATTGGTGAAGTTAAATCAACTTTAAAATGTGACTCTGATGAGTTAGTAATAGTGCATAAAGCTTCTTTATTAACAACTTTAGTAAGACATTGGGGAATTTCTAATTTCCCTATTTTTGTATAAGGTACGATAACGTCACCATTTTCTATATTTTTTATATTTAATTTAATTACTTGTTCGGAACGTGGAGACACTACTATACAATTCGTGCTCCCAGCGCTCGGACTATAATAGTTAATTTTAATTGAAGAACAAGGTGTTCTTAATAAATTATTTACTAAATCGATATTTGCTTGTAATAATTTTAAATTATCTAATCCTAATAAGCAATCAAAATGATCATGAAACTTAAAAATATGATAAGTTAATTTTATTGGCTTTTTATGCCTAAATATAGAGGAAGAAGGAATTACGGTACAGAAATTTTCCTTAGTAGTTCCAAGAGCAGTGGAAATTTGAAATGGTTTTTTAAATATTGAATTTTTAAAATATTTTTCACCTATTTTTGGTGTAATAAAAGATTTAGTGCTCCCAGTATCTATAAGGACCTTTAAATTATGCTCAGGGAAAATTATGTACGGCAATTCACATTCTTTGTTAGTTAAGTTTAATAATTCTACATGCTCTGGTTTTCTTCCGAGGCTATCTCTTCTAAAAAAATGTTCTTGGGATGAACTTTCAGGACAGTCTGTATTATCTATGTTATGCAGTTCTTCCGGAATAATATTTTGGCTTGCGAAATTATTGGGGTTACGGAAACGAGTCCTATTTTGGAAGTTTTGTGATGGTCTGAAAGTATTATTGGTTGTGATAGTCATTGGAGTAGGGTTTGAGAATTTTCTGTTTGGATTTGGCTGGAATACATTGGAGTTTCGATTAAAATTCCTACTTGTACTAGGATTATTTTGGAAATAATTATTTTGATTATTTTGTCTCATATTTTGAGGATTCGGTTGGGGATTCGGAGGATCCATAGTATTTCTCTGTATTGGAAATTGATTCCTTGGTTGATATTGAGTTTGGGGTTGATATTGAATTTGGGGTTGATAATTATTTTGTTGGTTTTGTCGGAAATTGGATTTTGGTCTAGACGAATAATTGTTATTTTGATAAGATTTGTGATTTTTGCTTTGAGAAGAATTATTTTGGTCGAGGTATATCTGAAAATCATTTGTGAGGATGCCTAACGCAGAATTTAAATCTGGAGGATTCTTTGTACGCATTAAGGTACCAAGAGGTTCTTTTAACCCACGTAACAAAACTCTTAATGCTAAATTTCGGAAGAAGCTACCAAGAATATTAATTTCAGCAGCATGTTCAGTTTTTGAGGTCAAGACAGATATTTGAAGATTTAATAATTTTTGTATTCGGTTATAAAAATCAAATGGGGATTCATTATTGCCTTGTTTCAAATCTGAAATTTCTATGTTTAAAGTATAAATATCTCTTTTGTCTGAATAAGAATTAATTAAAGCATTTTTTAAATCTTGCCAAGTTCTAAGATTACAAGAAGAAATATTAACTGCGGCTTCGCCTTTTATTTTTGCAATTATGCTTGACATCAAATATTCATTTTGAAAATCATTCACATCTGTAGCATTATAAAATTTGGTTACAAGTTTTTCGGAAATTTCTAAAAATCTAGGAAGTAACGTATGATTTCCTTCAAAATCTGGAATCATATCTAAGTATTCTTTCTTTAGTTGAGGAACTTGTGGAACAGCCATTTTAAATTTATTATTTAATTCTAATATTTTCGAAAAACTTATATTATTTTTATTAAAAGGTAAATTAGCTAAATTAGTTAAATTTGAGTCAGAATCTGTATCTGAGTTACTACTGTCTGAATAATCAGAATCTAGTGTTAAATTAGGCTCTCTATATGACATTAAACACTTACAGTAATGTAGCGATCTTGTCCATGGAACTGCTTCGGAACTGGGTCGAGACACTCACAATATTCGCTTGAAAGTCTCTCCGGTACGAATCTTCTCGTCAGGTTACTCAATTCGCCCAACTGGAATTCACTTCACGAAAACTGTTCGAATAGTCAAAAAATCGTAAAAACGAACCGAGAGTTATATTCGCTAACGCCCGTTTGACTATCCTACTGACTGCGCCAGAAATATAAAATCTTTCCGAAAGTCCCTTTTTAAAAAATATTTATTTAACACAAGAAAGTAGTCTTTACAGTTTGAAAGCAAAATCTGAACTAAACTATTATAATTCTAAACTAAGAAATGAAAATGTAATATTTTGATAACTATGAACGTATGATGTCTTCGTCAGCGTTTCTCTGGTTCAGGGACTTACTCTTCTCACGGTCATTACCGTGTTCTAGCTGATGTTGCGGAATGTGGGTCGTTAACTTATATATATATATATATATATATATATATATATATATATATATATATATATATATATATATATATATATATATGTATATATATATATATATATATATATATATATATATATATATATATATATGCTTTCTGTTGTTTTCCGGGTTTGACTCCGCGTTGAATAATTTCGGTTTTGAGAATATATATATATTCTTAGAAGGAAGAGATAACACTGGGAGATACCCTTTTTATTACTGAGGAAGCAAAATAAAACTCGGGTGCTTCGTAGGATGTGCCTTTTTATTAATGGTCTAAGCTTTCGTCTATGCTTATAGACTTCATCAGAGTAACTAAAAAATATAGAACAAACAATGACTGATGGAACTTACTATAAATTATAACAAAGCTCACCCAAATAATAGCAAAATACTCAGGGATTTGGGTGGAAGACAAAGAAACTAGTAACAATGTACATGTATATACACAACATATTTTTAAAATTCATAATATATCTAAGTATATACAAACAACACCTAACCAACAATTTTATTCGAAATACATGGTTGTTTAAAACGATATAATTAATTAGCAATTACCAACGGTGTAATGACACTAGTTCTATGAAATAGCGGGATAATTTAAAATACATATTATGAAAACGATAAATAGTACAATGTTACAAACAATTAAACGTAAATATTACAAACAAATAAATAACATTAGATTTAAAAGATTAAAAATTTCAAAACAGGTAAATAAAAACTTAAAATTATTATTAAAACAGCGCTGATAAGGCCAACAAAAATGCAGATAACAACATTTTTTAATTATAATGAAGATATGGTATTTTTATGTTAGATTTTGTGTTTTGGAACTATATTACAATAGTTAAAAATCTAAACTATATCACTCACATATATGGCCGGCAATTTTTTGGTTCCCGAAATATTTTGTTTAAGCAGGAACGTATAGATGGTGCTTAAATTATCCACATCCTTTTTGTGATTGATGGAATTTTTGGCGTTGTAAATGTAACACATCTCAAGTATTTTTCGCTGGAAATCTTTATCAGATGCATCTAAGATGAATGCATCATTATAAAGAACTCTGTGGTCTTTACTATTGACATGAATGCTGAGACTTGTAGATTGCGGTTTAAGTTTGCAATCACTTTTATGAAGGGACAATCTTTTGTTTAATCGTTGGCCGGTTTGACCAATATACACTAAGCCACATTCACATGGGATGCCATATACTACGTTGCACCGTTGTAAGGTAGGTGTAGGATCTTTTAGTCGGCTATAAAACAAGTTGAGTGTTTTTAGGTTGTATGTAGCTATTTTTATATTGAATCCACTAAACAAACCAATGAGTGATCTAGTTAGATTTTGAAGAATATCCAAAGAAATTACTTAACAAATTGTTATTCTCAAATCCTATTGTAAACAATGATGCTAATCGCAGTGTTGATCAGGTTGATATTCCTGTGAGATATGGTAAACTACCTTTTCTTCAAAATCTAACTAGATCACTCATTGGTTTGTTTAGTGGATTCAATATAAAAATAGCTACATACAACCTAAAAACACTCAACTTGTTTTATAGCCGACTAAAAGATCCTACACCTACCTTACAACGGTGCAACGTAGTATATGGCATCCCATGTGAATGTGGCTTAGTGTATATTGGTCAAACCGGCCAACGAATAAACAAAAGATTGTCCCTTCATAAAAGTGATTGCAAACTTAAACCGCAATCTACAAGTCTCAGCATTCATGTCAATAGTAAAGACCACAGAGTTCTTTATAATGATGCATTCATCTTAGATGCATCTGATAAAGATTTCCAGCGAAAAATACTTGAGATGTGTTACATTTACAACGCCAAAAATTCCATCAATCACAAAAAGGATGTGGATAATTTAAGCACCATCTATACGTTCCTGCTTAAACAAAATATTTCGGGAACCAAAAAATTGCCGGCCATATATGTGAGTGATATAGTTTAGATTTTTAACTATTGTAATATAGTTCCAAAACACAAAATCTAACATAAAAATACCATATCTTCATTATAATTAAAAAATGTTGTTATCTGCATTTTTGTTGGCCTTATCAGCGCTGTTTTAATAATAATTTTAAGTTTTTATTTACCTGTTTTGAAATTTTTAATCTTTTAAATCTAATGTTATTTATTTGTTTGTAATATTTACGTTTAATTGTTTGTAACATTGTACTATTTATCGTTTTCATAATATGTATTTTAAATTATCCCGCTATTTCATAGAACTAGTGTCATTACACCGTTGGTAATTGCTAATTAATTATATCGTTTTAAACAACCATGTATTTCGAATAAAATTGTTGGTTAGGTGTTGTTTGTATATACTTAAATATATTATGAATTTTAAAAATATGTTGTGTATATACATGTACATTGTTACTAGTTTCTTTGTCTTCCACCCAAATCCCTGAGTATTTTGCTATTATTTGGGTGAGTTTTGTTATAATTTATAGTAAGTTCCATCAGTCATTGTTTGTTCTATATTTTTTAGTTACTCTGATGAAGTCTATAAGCATAGACGAAAGCTTAGACCATTAATAAAAAGGCACATCCTACGAAGCACCCGAGTTTTATTTTGCTTCCTCAGTAATAAAAAGGGTATCTCCCAGTGTTATCTCTTCCTTCTAAGAATATTTACTAGTACCCGTTATCCTCTTTTGGTTGTATGTATATATATATATATATATATATATATATATATATATATATATATATATATATATATATACACTTTCTGTTGTTTTCCGGGTGTGACTCCGCGTTGAATAATTTTGGTTTTGATAAAAACCATTATTTTGACGACGTTTCGGCAAGATCTCACTTGCCATTGTCAAGTCAGGTAGTTCCGCTTCTCGCTGCTGCTTGAAGTAAACTGAATTCTTACTCACGATACCGTCACTTATGTAGTTGATCCTGATGCTGCTTGCCCTGCGCGAACTCTGGCTCTTGTTATTGGTCCGGTGTAGGTTGCAGTCGTCGGCGGGATGTTACGCGTGGATGTTGCGGCCTGATTTATGTTGGTCTTTTTCTTCAGTACCGTTTTCCATGTTGTAGGAAGCCGTTGCGCATCATCTCTTTGGTTTAAGCCGTTGGGATTTCTTTCAATTTCTGTCGATTCTCTGATTTCCCGTTTTCTTTTTTACTTCGATGTTAGCTAACATCTTTGTTTGGTTCAGTTTTATTGTGTGTCCTGTATTTGCGACATGTTGAGCCAGGGATGACGTGGTTTCTCCCCTTTCGATAGCATTTCGGTGTTCTTCTCGTCTTACCTGGATTCTTCGGTTTGTCTGTCCAATGTACGACTTTCCACAATCCCCACACGGAATCTCGTATACACCTTGGCTTTCTAACGATATTTTGGTCTTTGGTGTTGGTAAAATAGTTGAGATCTTTCTGTCCGTATTAAATATCGTTTCTATGTTGTGTTTTCTCATTACTCTCCCTATTTTCTCTGTCGTACCCTTCACATATGGCAGAATGGTTTTGCCGATCGGTTTATTTTCTTCTGTAGGGTCCTTATCTTTTCTTCGAGCATTTTGAGCTTTTTCAATGTTGTATGTTGAGAAGCCGTTTTTTCTTAACGCTGTTTTCACATTATGCATTTCTTCATTCTGATGTTCTTGGTCTGTTAGTCTTTCGGATCTTGTAATCAAGGCTTTGATGACTGAATGCAATTGTGCAGGATGGTGGTGTGAAGCAGCATTTAGATATCTATCGGTATGTGTCGGTTTCCGATACACTGTATGGCCTATGTGTCCGTCTTGTTTCTTTATTATTAACACATCTAAGAATGGAATTTGATCGTTTTCTTCCAGTTCCATGGTAAACTGAATTTTATGGTGGATATTGTTGATGTGTTCTAAAAAAGCCTTTAGTTTTTCTTCTCTGTGGGTCCAGATGACAAAAGTGTCATCCACGTATCTAAGCCACAGTTTGGGTTTGTATTCAGCTGTTTCTATTGCCCGCTGTTCTATTTCCTTCATAAACAAGTTCGCTGTTACTGGTGACAGTGGGGAACCCATCGGTGCTCCCTCAACTTGTTTATATCTTTGTTCCTTATAGATGAAATAAGTGTTATTTAAACAGTGTTTGGTTAGGTTTAGTGTATCCGGTGATATTGGATACTTTCTGCTTATGATGTCCAGTGATTCATCTATAGGAACATTCGTGAAAAGTGAGACAACATCGAAGCTTACTAGCAAATGTCCCGGCTCAAGAGTCACACCTTTTATACGCTCGATGAAGTGGCTCGCGTTCTTGACGTAAGAATCCGCTTCTTCCGCGTATGGTTGCAGCTGTTGGGCCAGAAATTTCGCCAGCGGTTGTAAGGGAGATCCGATGGAGCTCACAATTGGTCGCAGTGGTAATCCTGCCTTGTGTACCTTGGATAGGCCGTACAATTTTGGGCATCTAGATGACTTCTCTCTAGGTATGAGATGGACCTGTTGTTCTTTATTGATATTTGAGGCTTTGATCTTGGCTTTTGTTATTTTCTCCAGATAGGTTGTAGGGTCTGACGAGATGCTTTGATATGTTGTATCATTTAAGATGTCGTTTATTTTTGTTTCGTAGTCTTGAATATTCATCACTACCGTAGCGTTGCCTTTGTCAGCTGGAAGCACGATGATTTCTTTGTTGTTCTTCAAATTATGTAAGGCTTTCTCTTCCCGTGTTAAATTTCTTTTTGATGGTTTAGCTGTTCTTAATATTTTTGATACGTCTTGGCGTATGATCTCGGCTGTTTCTGCTGGGAGATTAGTAATTGTAGTCTCTACCTCAGTAATTATGTTTTCTACGGGAATTTATGTAGGTGCAACAGCAAAATTGAAACCTTTTGCAAGAACACTATTCGTGGCTTCATCCAGTGTCAGATTTGAAAAGTTATATACTAAGTTGTTTGTTTCTATTTGTCGATTTTCTTTCTTTTTTTGCCGCTGTTGTAGTAACAAATTTTCAAACTTTTTAATTTGTGTGGTCTTAGTGAGATCAGCATCTGTTTCTGCTCGAAAGTTTGTCAGTTGTTCAAAGAAATTCCATAATGTTGGATGGATTGTGTTACTTAGTTTAAGATGCAGCTGTAATGATTCTGCATTCATTTTGTCGATGTCTCGTCTGGTATCATGGATTGCCTCTCTAATAAGCGCCAGGCTTGCTCTTCTTAAGATGTTTTTAGTTTTATAGTTGTTTTTGTGAAAAGTGATCTTCATACAAGTCGGTATAATGCTTTCGTCACGTCAGCGTTCTAAAAACGTAAGGTTGCATAACAACGTCCTTCGTTTCGATCGTAGTTTTTCGTATCTTCTGATGTCTGGTAGAATTTCCTCCCCGTAGAGGTTAATTATGTTACACTTGAAGTTTCCGCGGGAGCTATATGTGCTTTCTGTTGTTTTCCGGGTTTGACTCCGCGTTGAATAATTTTGGTTTTGATAAAAACCATTATTTTGACGACGTTTCGGCAAGATCTCACTTGCCATTGTCAAGTCAGGTAGTTCCGCTTCTCGCTGCTGCTTGAAGTAAACTCAATTCTTACTCACGATACCGTCACTTATGTAGTTGATCCTGATGCTGCTTGCCCTGCGCGAATTCTGGCTCTTGTTATTGGTCCGGTGTAGGTTGCAGTCGTCGGCGGGATGTTACGCGTGGATGTTGCGGCCTGATTTATGTTGGTCTTTTTCTTCAGTACCGTTTTCCATGTTGTAGGAAGCCGTTGCGCATCATCTCTTTGGTTTAAGCCGTTGGGATTTCTTTCAATTTCTATCGATTCTCTGATTTCCCGTTTTCTTTTTACTTCGATGTTAGCTAACATCTTTGTTTGGTTCAGGTTTATTGTGTGTCCTGTATTTGCGACATGTTGAGCCAGGGATGACGTGGTTTCTCCCCTTTCGATAGCATTTCGGTGTTCTTCTCGTCTTACCTGGATTCTTCGGTTTGTCTGTCCAATGTACGACTTTCCACAATCCCCACACGGAATCTCGTATACACCTTGGCTTTCTAACGATATTTTGGTCTTTGGTGTTGGTAAAATAGTTGAGATCTTTCTGTCCGTATTAAATATCGTTTCTATGTTGTGTTTTCTCAGCACTCTCCCTATTTTCTCTGTCGTACCCTTCACATATGGCAGAATGGTTTTGCCGATCGGTTTATTGTCTTCTGTAGGGTCCTTATCTTTTCTTCGAGCATTTTGAGCTTTTTCGATGTTGTATGTTGAGAAGCCGTTTTTTCTTAACGCTGTTTTCATACGCTGTTTTACTATAGACGATTTATAAAAGATTTTGCAAAAATTACTAAACCAATGACCAAATGTTTGAAAAAAGGTTCGAAAATAAACCACGATAAAGATTTTATTGACTGTTTTGAAACTTGTAAACAAATCTTAACAAATGATCCTATGTTACAATACCCAAATTTTAGCGAACCATTTATATTAACGACAGATGCTAGCAATTATGCAATTGGAGCCGTATTATCACAAGGAAATGTACCAAATGATCGACCCGTCGCATACGCCTCAAGAACACTAAATAAATCAGAGACAAATTATTCAGCTATAGAAAAGGAGCTATTAGCAATTGTATGGGCCTGTAAACATTTTAGACCATATCTTTACGGAAGAAAATTTTTCATATACACGGATCACAAACCATTATCTTGGCTTTTTAGTCTAAAGGAACCAAACTCAAAATTAATACGTTGGCGTCTAAAACTAGAAGAATACGATTACAAAATTATTTATAAAAAAGGAAAACACAATACAAACGCAGACTGTGAAACGTAGACGAAGATATTTTAAAATACTTCCAAAATTTTGCAGAGGATCCATTAGACCAACAATCTTCAACAAGTAACAATAACGACTCAAGACGAATTAACATTATTTCTGATA
This sequence comes from Diabrotica virgifera virgifera, assembly GCF_917563875.1. Classification (NCBI taxonomy): domain Eukaryota; kingdom Metazoa; phylum Arthropoda; class Insecta; order Coleoptera; family Chrysomelidae; genus Diabrotica; species Diabrotica virgifera. The sequence goes on from NC_065452.1 coordinate 80,848,060, forward strand.
TAAGAATACCTCCGGACAAAATAAATACACAAGACGAAAGCTCAGACTAATCTACACAACATACAACCGCAAACGAAACAACGAATCAAGGAATACCCATTTTAGACGAAATAATAAATAACAAAGTTCATCAAATCTTAGTATACCCAAACGTTTACCCAAAAACCGATATAACTCATGAAACTTATCAAAATCATAAAATAATTAAAGTAAAAATCCCTGAAACTGATAATGAAAAAGATATTTTTGAATTTCTTATGGCATACACAGACCTTAACACTACATTTTATTTGTACTTCAGTAAAGACAACATGTATAATGATTTTAATAAATATTACCTAAAACATTTTTCTGAAAATGGTCCGAAACTAATTAAATGCACTAGATTAATTAATACAGTAGCAAACGAAGAGGAGCAAATCATTTTATTAAGGTAGAGAATTTAATAACGAAGTAATAAAATATTTATTAGCAATTCACAAAATCAAAGTTCACTTTACTACTCCTGGCCACCATGAATCAAATTCAATAGCTGAACGAATACACTCTACACTAATCGAACATTTAAGACTTCTAAAACAAACGTATCCTAACGAAGATGACCTAATTGACTATGCTCTTATAGCTTACAATAATTCTATTCATAGTTCCACAAAATTTACCCCATTTGAACTAACTTTCGGACATACAGATTCTAGAAATCCCAACGAACTATTTCTTTCCCAAAATTTCTATTCAGAATATATAAATAATCATAAAGACAATTTAAAACACGTTTACCAAAATGTACATGAAAATCTAACACAAAATAAAACTAAAGTAATTGATAAACGAAACGATCAAGGAGAAATAAATTCAGAATTTAAAATTGGACAAGTAGTTTATAAAGTTAATACCCAAAAACGTAACAAAAAACATCAACCATACTTAGGTCCCTACAAAATAACCAAAATTCTTGACAGAAACCGAGTAGAACTTGTACGACAAAGACTTAAATATAAAAAAGACATTAACCAGACAGAAATTATACATATTAAAGAACTAAAGAAACCTCCCGTTGCAGGTTCACCCTCTGGACAACAAACGTCGACGCAAGACGAGACACATCCAAATTCCATAACTTAAACGACAATCCCGGACTTTTACCCCTTCATTTAGGCACAGCCCGAATTCAGACAGATGTTTGGACTTTTATACATATCTATGACATTACAAACATTACTACAAATTGCCTTACTCTACAAAATCAATATAATTCCATGATAAATACCCTTTCAGATACTTCTCAAATTCTAAGCTTTAATAGAGAATTTCAAGATTCCTATCATCTAATCCAAATTTTAGAAAACAAAATTTATCTCGAATTAAGACAATTAAATCCCTTTTGGAATACCAGATCTAAAAGATCTCTATTTGATGGTGTAGGTTCCGCAATAAAATTTATAACCGGAAACCTAGACCAAAACGATGCAAAACGCTACGACGACGCTATATCAACTATAACAAATAATCAAAATAATATTAAAACTATAGTTAAAAACCAAATCACCTTATTAAGATCTTCAATAAAGAATTTTGAAAATAATACAAAAATCTTAGCCCATAACCAGTTAATTTTAAGTTCACGAATAACAGAAGTTCAAAACTTAATTAAAGATATAAAGATAGAAAAAGTTGAGACATTTCATTATTTTGCACTAGAAAGACTTGTATCGCAATTTTACACTAGTTTCCAAATTATTTATGATCTTCTAGAAAAAATCGAAGTTGCTATCAGCTTTTCAAAACTAAATACATTTCATAATTCGATAGCCGACCCAGATGAACTATTTCTCGAAATTTTAAACGTTAGTAAATTTCTTAAAAATAACAAATTCCCTTTTGAATTATCTTTGCAAAATATTTTGTTGTTCGAAAAAATAATAAAAATAAAAAGTTATAGTAAAGCAAATAAAATAATTTTTGTACTTGAATTACCCATTGTTGAGATCAATGACTATGATTATTATCATCTTTATTCCTTTCCGACCCGATACCAAACTCATTTTAGAACAATTATTCCAAAATCCAAGTTTTTACTTTCCAATCGATACCAATATGCACTTGCCAACGTTCAATGTCAAAAATTGTTGGAAGAAGAATATTTATGCCACGATGTCCAGTCCATTGAAGTAACACCAACAGCCCCTTGTGAAGTTCAACTAATACAGTACTCAAAATTTGTAAATCAATGTCAATCAGTGCCAACAGAAATTAACAATATAAAAATTCAAAAACTTGAAAACAATAAGTGGATCGTAATAACTCTAAACAAAGTGATTAGTATTCAAAAATGCGACAAAAATTCGGACAATATTCCATTAAACGGTAGTTACTTAATCGAACTCAATAGTGCGTGCGAAATATTTATAGACAATTACGTTTTAAAAACATTTGAACTAAAAACTCCAAATTTTGTTAAAATGGAACTTCCAAATTTAGAAGTATTATTAAAAACCCCGGTCAGTGATCTAAACTTTAAACCAATAAAAATAGACTCGATAAAATTAGACGAATTAAATAATGTGCAAAGTGCTTTAGCAGATCAAGAAAACAAAATAGACAATCTAGACACAATTCCGATTCATTTTCAACATGTCAGTTTTTATACCATAATTTTATATGTCATAGCAATCATTTTCCTTGTCTACACCATTTGGCAACTATACAGGAAAAATACGAATCAAGAATCACCAAAAGAATCCACAGAACAAGAAAAGAAGGTACCAGAAAATTTTCCATTTTTTCGAACTATACCACCCCATAGTTCTCATCTAGCCCCGGAGGAGTTAAGAAACCAGAACTGCTAAATCACCAATAATAAAAGGACAGCGTCAGCAAGCTTCACCTCGACCACACCTCGGCGTCACCGAGCTTATAAATAAACTTTTTGCATTGTATAGCGTCATTCTTATTTTGCATTTAACTGTAGTAAGTAGTCCCTTGTCAATAAAGTTCTTTTTTAAAAACGTTTTTCTTGGACTAAGAAACTTCACTAATATATATATATATATACATATATATATATATATATATATATATATATATATATATATATATATATATATATATTGATGTGATCTTGATTATTGATATGAGATAATATTCTTATATGTTACTTAATTTAATCAATGTATTAATACTAATCCAATTAATTAACCAGATCACATATCAATATGTTTTCAATCTCAGGGCGAATTATAAATTAATTACTTACTTCCGTGGCTTCTAAATATTTCTTAATGGTTCCTAATCGGGATAGAAAAGAAAAGAGTAAAAAAAATACACATATGGGTTACATGTATAATCAAAATATTTTTTTATTTTATTTAAAAGGCAATCAATGCTTAATATTTGCTATTTCTTATTATTCTTAAACATAACATTTACAAATGGGAATCTTATTTCCTTTTGGTTTTCAATTGAAAGTTTTTATTAACATTTAACTATTTGGAGTTATTAGGAACAACTCTATTTAAGTTTGATGAAGCTTTTCTGATATTATTGATTATGTTATTCAATTTTTTATGTGGAATTTAATACGAAAAACCCATACATTCATGTCCAAACAAATGAGACTGACCTTTTCCTGGTGAACTGAAAATGTCCTCACATAAAACCCTTTCCTGCTATCCTTGGCTGCGATCAAACCTCGTCCTGGCTTCCAGTGATGTTCTCCTTTGAAAAACTAGCTCGAATAGCTCTCGTTCCTGCTTTTGTCGTGATGCTGTGTTCTACCTTTTTCGAAACTGCTATCAGCTACCGGGACACTCTGGGCTCAAGGAGGTTCTTTTACTCTCGACCTGGCCTACTTCTCGTTCCACGATAGATACTCCACACTCACGGAACTACACCGGCTATCTCACTCCTCGAACACTACCATCTACTACTCGACTTCACTTCTCGACAGCTCAAAACATTCTGATCTCTATTTGTCATTCATTCCTCTACTTTCTAAATATCCCTTCCAGATTCACAAATCAAACTTCCACCACCAACTCTCATTCTCAGTATTCCTCAAAACCAATTTTTAATCTTTCTAAATATGCTTAATGGATTTCAAAAGAAAATATTTAATTCCCATTCTAAAATACTTTCTAACTATTTACAAATTTTAATGACCTATTCTCTCTTTCAAATGAGTCTTATTTAGCATAGGCTAATGATCGAAACCTTCCGCGAAAAACGATAATGAACTATCATCTATTTCACTGAGTTTTATTTAGCATAGGCTAATGATCGACCTTCCGAGAAGAACGATAATGGTACGCGTCATTCACTTTGTTTATCTAAGCACATTGTTCCGAGTTTCGTGCGCTTATTCTAATCACTTCTTAAAATTAAATATAACAATTTGTTGTATACAGGTTGTTCTAAATTTATATGCCCGTGGTTGAGAAAATTGAAAATATTTTATATTAAATTGAACTCTGTTTATAATTATCAAAATTTAATTTTCATATCAAATAGAAATATAACAAATCCCCGCCTTGTATTCGATAAAATTTATCTGCATTTTTAAATAAATTTTCTCGAGGCAAAACCAACTCCCTGTATATTTCCTTACTTTAATCTACGTCTTATATCCTAACTTACTATCTACTTCATGTAATTCTGTCTTTTATTCGTGATATTTGTATACATCGTGAATATTATAAATTCCTCGGATCTTTTCCGAGTTCCTGTGCCTCAACTCATAACTATTTATCCCATTTTCATTATTCACGATGTACGGGCCTTCGAAAACAGGCATCAACTTTGCGCAAATGCCCCCAGGAAGATTTGATACTCGTAATGCCCTCACGAGTACTTTTTCACCCTTTTGGAAAGTCACTGGTCTTCTTTTTCTATTTTGTTCCTGTCTTTGGATATATTTTTCGTTGCTTCGCCGTAATCTTCTCTGTACGGTTTCAATCACCTGTTGATATTCTTTTTGCTCTTGGTCTTCCCATGGCCTTATCGGCAATACACCCTTCATGATGTATTCTGGGGTCTCTTTTGTTACTGTGCTCGGAATTGTATTTAGATACCTTTCTATTTCCGCCATTTTCCTGTCCCAGTGGCGATGTTGACCATCTGTTGCAATGCGAAGAAATTTCGTCACTTCCTGTATGAATCGTTCCGAAGGATTACTCTGTGGATGCCTGATGCTGACAAAATTTGTCTCTATTCCTCGTTCTCGAAGTTGTCCCTTGAAACGATCATTTCGGAAATACGTTGCATTGTCCAGTAGAATCTTTTTTGGTGTTCCTACTATGGCTATAAAATTGTCGATTTTTCTTAATATCTCCTCCCCCTTTGTGGTGCGGCAACTATATAATTTTACGTATTTTGAAAACACATCCACCATTACCAGAATATGTTTGTTCCTTTTAGTGGTCATAATTAGATCGCTTAACATATCTATTGCTACAATGTCTAGTTTGTTTCGGGCTTCAATATTTTTGGCAACATTTTCGTTTTTGAAATTCCGACTCTTATATTTTTGACATACATCGCACTTCTGGGTAATTTCCTTTGCAATGCGGTAATCCTGTCGGCTGATGTAATTTTCCCTAAAACCGAGCCAAACTTTTCTGCTACCGATATGCCCATTGTCCTCATGTAATTTCTTTATTATCTTTTCGGCCAATGTCTGTGTCACTAAATATAGTTCCTTTCCGTCTATTCTCTTAAAATATATGTCATTTTCTACTTCCGCTCTTCTTTTCTCTCTTTCCTCTAGGTCTTCTTGGTTTGTCCTTATCTCATTTAACGAATATATCCCTTCTTCTTGTATTAATCTATTTAGTCCCACCTGTAGAGTAATTGTTTCCTTTTTTTCCCGTGTCCTCATCCCGTGTTAGAGCGTCGGCTATTATGTTGTCTTTTCCTTTTATATATCGGAACTCAAAATCATACTCCTGTAATAATAGAATGCCTCTATGTATTCTATTATTTACTAATCTATTCTTCATGATATGTACTAAAGCTGCATGGTCTGTTTCGATTGTGAATTTTGCTCCCAATAAGTAAAACCTCAATTTGTTTACGCAATATAGTACACTGGCAAACTCCAATTCTGTAACACTATATTTTCTCTCATGTGTTTTAGTCACTCGCGATATAAAACATATCGGCACTTCTTGGTCGTTTTGTATTTGAGACAGAACTCCTGCAAATTTTTGTATGGACGCATCAGTTCGGAGTATAAAAGGTAAATTGTAAATGGGGTGGTATATTTTCGTTCCTTTTGCGAATTCTCGTTTTAATGTTTCGAAAGCTTCCTCCTGTTCTTCTTTCCAATTCCATTTTATTCCTTTTTTAAGCAACTTTATCAGAGGGATTTCCTTTTGGCTCAAATCGGGAATCAGTTTTTTAAAATAATTAATCGTGCCAAGAAAACCTCTCAATGTTTTCAAATTCCTTGGTCTTGGGTATTCATCTATGAGCTTGACTCTGTCTTCGGATAATCTTACTGTTTTGGTGTCCAATTGAAAACCCAAATAAATGACTTCTTTTTGAAAAAATTGACATTTTTCAATGTTTAATTTCAATCCCGCTGTGTCCAATTCTTCCAGAATTATTTCTATGTGTTTCAGATGACTCTGAGTATCTTGTGAAAAAATTAATAAATCATCGATATAATGAACTATGAAATCTTCGTGGCGATTCAAAATGGTATGTAGAGCTCGGACGAGTGCAGCACAAGCACTCTGCAATCCAAACGGCACTACCTTAAACCGGTAGACAATACCATCAATAGAAAAAGCGGTGTAGTTTCTACACTTTTCAGCTAACGGTATCAACCAAAAACTGTGTTTTAAGTCAATTTTCGAAAATATGTGTGACCCGGTGATTCTTCCAAAAATGGCCTGGATGTTTAGAGGTGATTCATATTGTGATACAGTGTGCTGGTTGATATTCCTGGCATCTAAACATAATCTCAATTCTCCACTGCTTTTCTTTACTATCACAATCGGGTTAACATACGGTGAATCACATCTTTCGATGATTTGATCTTCCAACATTTTATTTATTTCTTCTTTCACCTCTTGTCGATACTTGTATGGAATCGGGTAAGTCTTTGATCGAAAATTTCCCAAGTTTTTCACCTCAAATGAATGTTCGTACTTTTTAGCCACTCTGTTTTCCTCATTGATCAAATTTTCGTAGTTTCTTAACATCAACCGCAATTCTTTTTCTTTCCCTTCTCCACATATCAATTTTCTGTCTTTTTTCTCAGATTCTTCACACATGTTTACCGTGCATTCTGCATCCTCGTTTGCATATACCTCCTCTTCAAATACCACTGTTTCAATCATATTCTTTTCACTTTCATTTTTTAGCTTTATTTCTTCTTCTCCTGAGCCCGTCTCTTCTTTTGAGGAATCCCAGGTTTCCTTTGTTTCTGATACTCTCAAATTTTCTTTTTCTGGGCTCAACTCTTCTTTTGAGGAGCCACAGGTTTCATTTTCTTTTATCTTTTTCTGACCTTTTCTCCTTTTTCTTCTTTGTCCTTGCTTCGCTGCCAAATTCATTTCCACTGTTTGTTCTTTACCTGATTCGTCGGTATTTTGTTTCTCATGTTCCTTGTCCTGTTCTTTTTCTTTTTCTTCTGTTAGTTTCATCGTATTATTTTTAAAATCTATCACTACATGTTTTTCTGCCAATTCGTCCACTCCTACTATCATGTCATGTGACATGTTCGGCATTATTACACATTGTAGTGCATACATATTCTTGCCCAGTCGTACCATTACTCGTATGCCTTCATTTATAGTTGCCAATGTCCGTTTGTTTGCGCCCACTAAATTTACCCTAGGTATTTTATAAATTAAATTTGTTAAGTTAACTTCTTCTATTAGTTTTCTGTTGACCAATGTTATTTCAGATCCAGTGTCTATCATAATTTTAATTGGTTTCTCGTTGATAAATCCATCCACAAATTTTAAATTAACTCCATTTTTCTTTTCGTTGTTTCCTGCCAATTTAATAAACTCCTTGGGGTGACAAAAGATTCCTGTTTGATTTTTGGTTTTTAGTGAGCGCCGTCGTGAAAAGACGCCGGTTGCTCATCGTTGTTTATATTTTCGTCATAATGTCTCTCTCCGTCATATTCATCTGTCTGGGTATTATTTACTTCTCTTCTATTTTCTCTTGGTCTGTCGGATCTGTTTCGGTTTTCTCGATATCCCTGTTCATTTTGTCTACCATTATTTCTGTTTTCTTGATTTGAGCGTGTGGTGTTTCTATTCTGGTATTCTCGATTTCTGTCCTCATTCCATTGCCTATTTCTTTGTTCATAATTTCCTCTTCCGTTGTCTCTATTTTCGTTTTCCCTTCTGGGATTAAAATCTCGTCTTGTATAGTCCCTCCTATTTTGATTTCTATCTCGGTAATCTTGTGTTTCTCGGGGCCTGTAATCTTCTCGCGACCTTCTTGATTTTCTTTCTCTTAGACGTGATTCTCTTATTTGTAGGAATTGGCATAAACTATCTATGTCTTTGTAATTTTGCAATGTGATATGGTCTTCCAGCGTTTCCTCGAAATGTCTTGCAATCAGTTCGACTAATTGTTCCGATGAGTAATTATATTGTAAATGTTTTGCATTATTGTAAATTTGCAAAGCATATGTCCTTTCTGATACACCCATCCTATCATTGTATTTCCCATTTTGCAATTCCTTGTTAATTTCCAATTGTTGGACCTTTCCCCAGAAATAATTCAAAAATTTTTGTTCAAATTGTTGCCAATTGCCGAATTCTTCTTCTTTACTATCGAACCATAGGCTTACTTCATATTTGAGATGGTTTCTGATAGTTTCTTTTGCTGTATCGAAATTTCCGATGTGCTGTATTTTCTTTTTCAGGCTATTTATGAACGGCACTGGGTGTAATCTTCTTACATCCCCGCCAAACCTTATCTTCACGTCATCTGTGCTATGTATAACCATTTCTCTTCTTTCTCCGACATTCTGTTGCGTCCTGTTTTCCGTGACTTGTTTTTCTATTTCTGTGATTCTTTTTTCCACTTCTTCTCTGTCTACTTGAATAGCATTTTCCAACTTGTTTTCCAAACTTTCCATTTCTTTTTTCTGGCAATTCGTTAACTCCTTCATTTTTATTTCTTGTTCTTGCATGTGATCTTTAATTTTCATTTCTTGCTGTTCTATCTCGTTTTTCATTGTTGTCAAACATCCTTTTATTTCCTTTTCATACTTTTCTATGCGTTCCTCTATTTTCTTATTGTTCTCTTCTATTGCTTGTTTTGTTTCTTTTTGATTGTCATCCATTTTTTGCTGTGTTTCATCCATTTTTTGATCCACTTTATCCATTTTCTTTGATGTTTCTTCCATGGCTTGTTTCGTTTCACGTTGATTTTCATCCATCGTCCTTTTTGCTTCATCCATTGCTTGTTTTGTTTCTCTTTGATTGTCATCCAGTTTTTGTGACTGGAGTTGCATCAGTTGTAATAGTTTATCTATTCCTGATAATTCTTGCTGTTCTGATGCCATGATTGTCGTGTCTAAAATATCTTCTTGGTCTGAATGTTCTTTTTGTTTTTTGTTATCCTTGCTTTGGCTTCTTGTCACAGACATTTGTTTTCAAGAAGTATTATCCCCGCCAAATATGAAATTTTACTAGTATGTTACCAATACGACTTTTTTTTTTTTTACCCAAATATTATAAATTGTCAATAAATATATCAAATGTAAATATCGTAAAATAAAATATTAAATCAGTTATGTAAAATTTGTACCTAAAGAGATCTAAAATTTTATGTTATCAAATGTAAGTATCTCACTTTTTACCACAGGCATATAAATTTTCAAATACCGGCTTTACTCTTTCTATCCTTCAAATTTGCCACTAGAAATACTTTACAATGCTTTCCACGTTGGACGACAGTTGATGTGATCTTGATTATTGATATGAGATAATATTCTTATATGTTACTTAATTTAATCAATGTATTAATACTAATCCAATTAATTAACCAGATCACATATCAATATGTTTTCAATCTCAGGGCGAATTATAAATTAATTACTTACTTCCGTGGCTTCTAAATATTTCTTAATGGTTCCTAATCGGGATAGAAAAGAAAAGAGTAAAAAAAATACACATATGGGTTACAATTATAATCAAAATATTTTTTTATTTTATTTAAAAGGCAATCAATGCTTAATATTTGCTATTTCTTATTATTCTTAAACATAACATTTACAAATGGGAATCTTATTTCCTTTTGATTTTCAATTGAAAGTTTTTATTAACATTTAACTATTTGGAGTTATTAGGAACAACTCTATTTAAGTTTGATGAAGCTTTTCTGATATTATTGATTATGTTATTCAATTTTTTATGTGGAATTTAATACGAAAAACCCATACATTCATGTCCAAACAAATGAGACTGACCTTTTCCTGGTGAACTGAAAATGTCCTCACATAAAACCCTTTCCTGCTATCCTTGGCTGCGATCAAACCTCGTCCTGGCTTCCAGTGATGTTCTCCTTTGAAAAACTAGCTCGAATAGCTCTCGTTCCTGCTTTTGTCGTGATGCTGTGTTCTACCTTTTTCGAAACTGCTATCAGCTACCGGGACACTCTGGGCTCAAGGAGGTTCTTTTACTCTCGACCTGGCCTACTTCTCGTTCCACGATAGATACTCCACACTCACGGAACTACACCGGCTATCTCACTCCTCGAACACTACCATCTACTACTCGACTTCACTTCTCGACAGCTCAAAACATTCTGATCTCTATTTGTCATTCATTCCTCTACTTTCTAAATATCCCTTCCAGATTCACAAATCAAACTTCCACCACCAACTCTCATTCTCAGTATTCCTCAAAACCAATTTTTAATCTTTCTAAATATGCTTAATGGATTTCAAAAGAAAATATTTAATTCCCATTCTAAAATACTTTCTAACTATTTACAAATTTTAATGACCTATTCTCTCTTTCAAATGAGTCTTATTTAGCATAGGCTAATGATCGAAACCTTCCGCGAAAAACGATAATGAACTATCATCTATTTCACTGAGTTTTATTTAGCATAGGCTAATGATCGACCTTCCGAGAAGAACGATAATGGTACGCGTCATTCACTTTGTTTATCTAAGCACATTGTTCCGAGTTTCGTGCGCTTATTCTAATCACTTCTTAAAATTAAATATAACAATTTGTTGTATACAGGTTGTTCTAAATTTATATGCCCGTGGTTGAGAAAATTGAAAATATTTTATATTAAATTGAACTCTGTTTATAATTATCAAAATTTAATTTTCATATCAAATAGAAATATAACAATATATATATATACAGAGAGAGTCTGTAATTTGGAATAAATTCAATATCTCAAATACTAATTGTTTTTTTGAAAAATGCTCAGATCCGTCGATTAGTATTTCAAATTGTCCTTTTTGACATGCAAATATAATGTATACAGGGTGTCCCAATTTAGAGATATGACGTCATCGTTGATTTTCTTAAATGGCAACACTGTCATTTTGATAGGGTGTGTAAAGTTATACACAACTGCAAAATATCAAATTTTTATTCTCTACAATTTACAAGATAATAGAAAATAACAAAGTTATATCTGTAATTTGGAATAAATTCAATAATTAAAATAATAATTGACAGGGTGTCCCAATTTAGAGATATGACGTCATCGTTAATTTTCTTAAATGGCAAAACTGTCATTTTGATAGTTATTTTGATGTGGTGTGTAAAGTTATACACATCTGCAAAATTTCAAATTTTGTTCCCTATCATTTACAAGAAAATAAAAAAGAACAAAGTTATGAAAAACAAGTAATCAAATAACAATTGAATTTAATTATTCCAATTAAGCAGATACTCATAATGTTGGCCCTCAATTATCGTCAAATTGTCAATGGGCAACGTTATGAGCATTTGCTTATTTGAAATGATTAAATTCAATTATTATTTGATTACTTCTTTTTCATAACTTTGTTATTTTTTATTATATTGTAAATGATAGGGAACAAAAATTTGAAATTTTGCAGTTGTGTATAACTTTACTCACCCTATTAAAATAACTATCAAAATGACAGTGTTGCCATTTAAGAAACTCAACGATGACGTCATATCTCTAAATTGGGACACCCTGTGTACATTATTATTGTATGTCAAAAATGAAAATTTAAAATATTAATAGACGGGTCTGAGCATTTTTCAAAAAAACAATTAGTATTTTAATTATTGAATTTATTTCAAATTACAGACACAGCTTTGTTATTTTATATTATTTTGTAATTGGTAGAGAATAAAAATTTGATATTTTGCAGTTGTGTATAACTTTACACACCCTATCAAAATAGCTATCAAAATGACAGTGTTGCCATTTAAGAAAATCAACGATGACGTCATATCTCTAAATTGGGACACCCTGTATACATTATTATTGTATTTCAAAAAGGACAATTTGAAATACTAATCAATGGGTCTGAGCATTTTTCAAAAAAACAATTAGTATTTGAGATATTGAATTTATTCCAAATTACAGACTCTCTCTGTATAATATAAGTTTACTTCAAGCAGCAGCGAGAAGCGGAACCACCTGACTTGACAATGGCAAGTGAGATCTTGCCGAAACGTCGTCAAAATAATGGTTTCTCTCAAAACCAAAATTATTCAACGCGGAGTCAACCCCGGAAAACAACAGAAAGCACATATATATATATATATATATATATATATATATATATATATATATATATATATATATATATATATATATATATATATATATATATATATATATATATATATATATATATATATATATATAAAGAAAGATTAATCTTTGCAGATAAGTTAAACAGTAAAGTCTTGAATATTGGGGAAATCTGCAAACCAAAACTCAATGCGTATCAATTGTACGGCCTAACGTTTTCGTGAATGATTATTCACTTCTTCAGGGCTGAAATAAAGAAAATGTTAATTAGCCACATATATTCCATGCAAAATGTTAGTTTTCATTACCAATACGTAGAATTGTAGAGTTACGTTGTTAAGTAATAAAAAAGACGATATGTATAAAAACATATCTCTTTTTGTTTGAAATAAAAAAGAAAACACAACACTTCACCTTGGAAAACTATGGCTATATGGTTACAATACTTGTATGATTACAATACTTGTAACCATATAGCCATAGTTTTCCAAGGTGAAGTGTTGTGTTTTCTTTTTTACTTCAAACAAAAAGAGATATGTTTTTATACATATCGTCTTTTTTATTACTTAACAACGTAACTCTACAATTCTACGTATTGGTAATGCAAACTAACATTTTGCATGGAATATATGTGGCTAATTAACATTTTCTTTATTTCAGCCCTGAAGAAGTGAATAATCATTCACGAAAACGTTAGGCCGTACAATTGATACGCATTGAGTTTTGGTTTGCAGATTTCCCCAATATTCAAGACTTTACTATATATATATATATATATATATATATATATATATATATATATATATATATATATATATATATATATATTAATTAAACGAACAGATTTCTCTGGTATACAGAAGAAATCTTTTCCGTAGCGGACGCGAAAATGTAAATTTCAAAGTCTTCATAAAAGACGATGAACGACAAAAGACACCTCTTTGTGTCACAGATTTGTCTACAAAGCCACGTTATTCGCTACACATTCGTCAATAACGGAGATGAACCGTGATATGAAAGGAAACGGTAATTGTATTTTATTTCACTTCGACCACCACCGATATTCTACACGACGTGTTTCGAGCTCATGTCAAGCTCTCGTCAGGAACATCTAGGTGGATCGTCGAGGTGTAAGAAAATGCTTTTGGCCTATCTGGTAATAATAAAATAACCAGACTTCAGTACACTTGGTACGACATCTATATTAATTAAACGAAAAGATTTCTCTGGTATACAGAAGAAATCTTTTCCGTAGCGGACGCGAAAATGTAAATTTCAAAGTCTTCATAAAAGACGATGAACGACAAAAGACACCTCTTTGTGTCACAGATTTGTCTACAAAGCCACGTTATTCGCTACACATTCGTCAATAACGGAGAAGAACCGTGATATGAAAGGAAACGGCAATTGCATTTTATTTCACTTCGACCACCACCGATATTCTACACGACGTGTTTCGAGCTCATGTCAAGCTCTCGTCAGGAACATCTAGGTGGATGGTCGAGGTGTAAGAAAATGCTTTTGGCCTATCTGGTAATAATAAAATAACCAGACTTCAGTACACTTGGTACGACATCTATATTAATTAAACGAAAAGATTTCTCTGGTATACAGAAGAAATCTTTTCCGTAGCGGACGCGAAAATGTAAATTTCAAAGTCTTCATAAAGGCGATGAACGACAAAAGACACCTCTTTGTGTCACAGATTTGTCTACAAAGCCACGTTATTCGCTACACATTCGTCAATAACGGAGAAGAACCGTGATTTGAAAGGAAACGGCAATTGCATTTTATTTCACTTCGACCACCACCGATATTCTACACGACGTGTTTCGAGCTCATGTCAAGCTCTCGTCAGGAACATCTAGGTGGATGGTCGAGGTGTAAGAAAATGCTTTTGGCCTATCTGGTAATAATAAAATAACCAGACTTCAGTACACTTGGTACGACATCTATATTAATTAAACGAAAAGATTTCTCTGGTATACAGAAGAAATCTTTTCCGTAGCGGACGCGAAAATGTAAATTTCAAAGTCTTCATAAAAGACGATGAACGACAAAAGACACCTCTTTGTGTCACAGATTTGTCTACAAAGCCACGTTATTCGCTACACATTCGTCAATAACGGAGAAGAACCGTGATATGAAAGGAAACGGCAATTGCATTTTATTTCACTTCGACCACCACCGATATTCTACACGACGTGTTTCGAGCTCATGTCAAGCTCTCGTCAGGAACATCTAGGTGGATGAGCTCGAAACACGTCGTGTAGAATATCGGTGGTGGTCGAAGTGAAATAAAATGCAATTGCCGTTTCCTTTCATATCACGGTTCTTCTCCGTTATTGACGAATGTGTAGCGAATAACGTGGCTTTGTAGACAAATCTGTGACACAAAGAGGTGTCTTTTGTCGTTCATCGTCTTTTATGAATACTTTGAAATTTACATTTTCGCGTCCGCTACGGAAAAGATTTCTTCTGTATACCAGAGAAATCTTTTCGTTTAATTAATATAGATGTCGTACCAAGTGTACTGAAGTCTGGTTATTTTATTATTACCAGATAGGCCAAAAGCATTTTCTTACACCTCGACCATCCACCTAGATGTTCCTGACGAGAGCTTGACATGAGCTCGAAACACGTCGTGTAGAATATCGGTGGTGGTCGAAGTGAAATAAAATGCAATTGCCGTTTCCTTTCATATATATATTGTTGTGATCTTACTTTTGAAATCTAATGATGTTCTAAGATGTAATTTATCTTAATTAATTAACCAATAATTATCTCATCAATCAAACAGATCAAATACCAATATAGTGTCAATCTCAGGGCTAAATTATAATATCAATTACTTACTTTCGTGGCTTCAAAGTATTTCTCAGTGGATTCCTAATCGGGATAGATAAAAGAGAGTAAAATAATACACACATACGGATTTCAATTAGAAATTATAAAAATCGTTTATTTTATCTAAATGGCAATAACTGCTTAATATTTCTTATATCTTATCTTTCTATCTTTATTTCATACAACCGTTACAAAAATGGGAATCTTGTTTCTTTTTGTCTCCAAATTTATTTCATTTATTATGAACTATTATGATTTATCAGTAACAAATTGATTTAGGTTTGATGAAAATTCTTTTAATAGTGATTCTGTGCCTCAATTTTCAATGTGGTATTCAATACACAAACCATACATTCATGTCATAACAAAATAGACTGACCTTTACTGATGATTTGACAATGTCTTCACACAAAACACGTTTCCTCTTGGCTTGGGTTGCGATCCAACGACTCGTCCCAGTCTTCCAGTAATGCCTCTGCTTCTTTGAAAACTACGCCTCGTACAGCACTCGTTCCTGCCTTCTCCTGATGCCGTGTTCTACCTTTTTCAAACACTTCAACAAAACCGGGATACTCTAGACTCAAGGAGTTATATTACTATCTCGACTCGGTCTATCACTCGTTCCACGATATCTTACTTTTTATTTTTTTAAAGACAAAACTAACCAACCCTGCGTTTCACTTTTTGTACACTCTTCTCGAACACTGGACTTCGCCTATCGATCGCTCAAAACATTCTGACCTCATTGCTCATTCATTCTCCTACTTCCAAAATACCCCTTCCAGCATTCAAAAATCAACCAATCCCAAGCAACTTTCAATTATCCGTATTTACTAACACAAACTTTCCTTTTTCTAAATATCTTAATGGATTTCAAGAAAAAATAATATTCCCCATTTCAATTTTACTTTCCACATTAACCCTCTTTACAAATTTAATAACCTATTATCTTATTTGCTAGAATATGAATTATCGGTTGTTATTCACACCTTTCCACGAACACTTTCTTTTTAAACATCACTCTTATTGTTTACTTGAGTCGTATTGTTCCTGGGGTTCGTAAACACTTCTCCGAAACACTTTCTTAAAAGCTACCTATACATACTTTGTTTTATACAGGGTGTTCCAAATTGACATGCCCGCGGTCGAGAAAAACAATAACCTTTATTTTTATTTGAATTTTAAATATAACTATAGACTTTTATTTCTTAGTCAAATAGGAATATAACTATATATATATATATATATATATATATATATATATATATATATATATATATATATATATATGTATATATATAATTTGCACACGCGAAAGGGCGTCTGCTACCTGATTTTCTTTGGCTCGTTTATACTTAACCTCGAAGTTGTAATCTTCTAATTTTAGACGCCATCTACCTAATCTAGATGTCGGATCTTTGATCTTGTATATCCAGACTAAAGGATTGTGATCGGTTTCGATTAAACATGTTTGTCCGTATAGGTATGGGCGAAAATGTTTACATGAGTCGATTATAGCTAAAAGTTCTTTTTCTATGGTTGAATAGTTTTGTTCTGCTGTATTTAAAGAACGTGAGTAGTAAGCTATAGGGTGATTATCTTGTGTTAATACAGATCCTATTGCAATGTTTGAGGCATCTGTAGTTAGCGTGAAACGTTTAGAAAAGTCGGGGTACTGAAGTACAGGGGTATTAGAAAGTAGTTCTTTGCATTTTTCAATGTATGTGGCGTTAGTGTGATCGATGATGGAATTTTTTCGTGTGCATCTCGTAAGGGGTGAAGTAATTTTTGCAAAGTTTGGAATGAATCTGCGGTAATATCCAATTAAGCCTAGAAATGACTTAATTTCTTTTAAAGTTTTGGGAATTGGATAATGTTGAATTGCTTCGAGTTTTGCTGGATTTGGCATGATACCTTGGGGAGTCACGATGTGGCCTAAGAAAGCGACTTCTTTTGTTAGAAATTCTGATTTGTCGAGTTGGACTTTAAGATTATTTTCTTGAAAGGTTTGGAAGATAGTTTTAATATGTATTAGATGTTCTTGAAGGGATTTGGAAAATATTATGACGTCATCCATGTATACGAAACAATATTTGTATAGAAAAGGTCATAAAATATTGTCCATTAATTTAGAAAAGGTTGATGGGCTGTTTTTCAGACCAAACGGTAATCTAAGGAATTCAAAATTTCCATGGAGGACAGTAAAGGCAGTTTTTTCAATTGAAGAGGGATGCATTTCAATTTGATGAAATCCTTGGGCAAGATCGAGTGTCGTGAAATAAGTAGCTTTACCTAGATTGTCGAGAATCTCATCTATTCTCGGAAGTGGGTATTTATCTTCTATTGTGTTTTCATTGAGCTTTCTATAATCTATAACCATTCTACATTTTCGCTTTCTGGAAGCGTCTGCTTTTTTGGGAACCACCCACACAGGCGCCGAAAACGGGGATTTACTAGGGTGAATAATTTTATTTTCTAATAATTTATTTATTTGTCTAGTTATCTCTTCTTGCATACTTTTAGGATGTCTAAAACTACGTGCATAAATAGGGTTTTCGTCTTTTGTTCGTATTTCGTGTTTTATAGCTGAAGTGAAACTTAAGTTTGTTTTTTCATCATAAAAAATATCTTTATATTTATGACAAAGATTTAGAATTTTTTGCTTTTCTTCTTCGTTTAAATGTTGGGTGCGAATTTTATTTGGGTCAAAGTTCGACGGTAGGTTAGAATGCAGATCGTAATCATTGATGGGTTCTACTTGTATAGGATCAATTTGAATCGGTTCATCTAACGAAACGTTATTTAAAAATCCGTTTGCTACCGAATGAATTGACTCATGTATTACTAAATTATTTAATTTTATTTCAGGTAGTAATATTTCTCCGTTTAAGATACTTACTGGGATCTTATTAAATAGAGTTTGAACTGGTATACTTATTCTAAATAAATTAAATGTTAAATTTTTTGATTTATATTTTAATATCGCTTGAAATTTTTCTAAATCGTGATTTCCTAATAATATGTCAAAATCATGGCTCCAATCTGGAATACGTGCATCGATGAAGTCATTTATTTTAATTTCCTTAAGTAAATTTGTTTTTATGTTTAACAAGTGTTTAGTTGTCTGTTTCATGGAAGTTAAAGATGGCGGCGCGTGATACAACCACGTTAACGACTGAGTTAAATAAATTAAAGAAAAATGAACTAATTGACATAATTGTGACGTTAAAAGTACCAGTGAATGTTGCAAATCCACAAGTGATTACCTATATAAATAAAATTGGTGAATTTATAAACAGCAAGAGCGACAATAAATCTTGTGATTTGGTAGATACCATAACCTGTTCTCACTGTGACACGTTATCAGACAGGACCATTACCATTAAAAAGGAACTTGACGCTGTAAGTAAACTTACATATCATCTAGAAAAAAGGTGCCAAGAACAAGAAGATCTAATTTTTCTCCTAAAACAATTAAAAGAGAATTCAGATTCACCAAAGATACATACAACGCCATCTACTAGTACTATTGCGAACTCCAAAACACATTATAAGACCAATTTAAATATTGCCGAAAAAAAGAAAGAAGAACACAAACAAAATTTTATGGACAGAGCAGCAAAAAGTGAACTGGTAATTACTCAGAAAAAACCTGACGTAAATAAACAAGGGAATTCCCAAACAATAACAAAAACAGATGTTTCGAAAGGACTGCTTTTTGAACAAAGCAGATTAAAAATGGATCAGTTCATTAATTTAGTAGAGGACGAAAAACCTACTAACGATGAAATACCTATAAATGAAGCAGAAAATGATCAAGAATGGAAAACTATTAGGCGTAGGCGACATCAGTTTAACGGACGAAGAAAAATTATAGTAGGTAGCAATTGAAATAGCGATGAGGTTAAGGGTGTTCCAAAAATTTCAACTCTACATGTTACAAGAATTAATAAAGAAACTACAACTGACTCTCTAACCGAGTTAATTAAAGTGAATTTTCCTGAAGCAACATGTGAAATGATTCAATCGAAACATCCAACAATTTACTCATCGTTCAAAGTAAATATATGTTCAGGGAACTTCAACAAGGCCATGAATCCCGAAGTTTGGCCTCACGGAGCTGTTGTAAGCCGTTTTTTTTACCACAAGAAGAAACAGACAGAAGAAGCTTAGTTTTTGATCCAGATATTCCATTATTAAATATCCCAAGTGTTAGTCAGAAGACTGGTTTTAAATTGGATAAGTTAGAAGTATTCAATTCTCCTAATTTTGACACAGTTGGTAAAAATTCTTCAACTATCAATCAAAAAAGTTTTGGCTTGCTTCATCAAAATATACAATGTGTATCAACAAGCATTGAAAAACTAGAGTTCTTCCTGCAGTGCGAAGGTCTACATAATGTATGTGTCTGTTTAACTGAGCACTGGAAATCTAAAGAACAACTAGAACTACACCATATAAATGGATTTTCTCTGGCTTCATCTTTCTGCCGTGACCAAGGGGAACATGGAGGGTCTTCAATCTATGTGAAAGAGGGTGTGGTTTGGAAGGAACGTACTAATATATGTTCTCAATCTGAGAAATATAATTTTGAAGTGAGTGCTGTTGAAATAGACTATTGCCTTTTTAATTGTGTTGTGTTGTGTATTTATCTGCCTGGACGTGGCTCTATTGATGTTTTTATGTCAAAACTGGATCTAATACTTGATGTGCTAGTCTCCGAAGGTAAGGCTATAA
The DNA here is from genome assembly GCF_917563875.1 of Diabrotica virgifera virgifera. Taxonomy (NCBI): domain Eukaryota; kingdom Metazoa; phylum Arthropoda; class Insecta; order Coleoptera; family Chrysomelidae; genus Diabrotica; species Diabrotica virgifera. The sequence continues at coordinate 80,868,376 of NC_065452.1, forward strand.
TATTAACAGGTGATTTTAATATAGATTTCAAATCAAATTCACTAAGTAAGCAGAACTTGGTAAATGTTTTAGATTCTTATGGCTTAACCGTAACTGTAAATGATTATACAAGAGTAACTGCAACTAGTAAAACTCAAATTGATTATATTGCTACAAACATAAATCACCAACATAAAACAATGGTTGTGGAAGGTTTTATCTCTGATCATCGTGCGCAATTGTTCCAATGTAGCATTAACACAGACAATGATGCCTATATATTCATCCGTTCATATAGTGAAAGGAACATAAATCGTTTTGTTCAAACCCTTGAGTCAACAAATTGGTCAGAGGTATTTAATACAATTTCTGCTGAGGATAAATCATTAGCTTTTTTAAATACTATCCAAAATTACTTTCGGTCCCATTTTCCACAACTTCAATGTAAACCTAAAAAATGTACACGTTCGAATTGGTTTACGCAGGAACTGTACAATTTAAGGGATCAGCTAAAACTTTTAGAAACGATCTGTCAGCAAAATAGTAATCTTAGGCCAGTCCTTCATTTGGCAAAGACAGAATATTCAATTAAATTAAAAGCAGCTAAAAGTAGTCACTTCATGAGACAGTTAAACGAATCATCAAATAAAATGAAATGTATTTGGCATTTAGTAAACTTAACAGTCGGGAAACAAAACAACTCAAAAGTACCTAGTGATAATAATAATAATTTAGCAGACAAATTTAACCACCATTTTGTTGAAATGGCTCCAAAGTTACTTGCTGCTTTGGATCCTACTAAAATAGGTGGGTTTACATCAGCATCAAAAAACCGTAATAGTTGTTCTATGTTTTTATATCCAACTAACCCACAGGAAATAACTAGTGTAGTCGGAAGTTTTAAATCCAAACACAGTTGTGGTTTTGATCAGATTTCCCCTAAGTTATTAAAACAATGCATTCACGCTTTCGCAGATCCACTGACGGATATTTGTAATGCCTCTTTTCAACAAGGAATATTTCCTAGTATGTTTAAACTATCTATTGTAATCCTTTTATTCAAAAGTGGTGATAAAGATGACCTTAACAACTACCGTCCCATAAGTCTCTTATCTGTGTTTTCAAAGATAATTGAAACTCTGGTTTATACTAGAATAAACGCATTCCTAAAAAAGCATAGTGTCTTGTATAATTTTCAACATGGTTTTACATCCTCTAAGTCTACAACTACAGCTCTTGCAAATTTCGTCAGCTTAGTGTTGGATGCTTTGGACAGACGAGAGAAAGCATGTGGTTTATTTCTCGATTTGTCCAAGGCTTTTGATACTTTGGATCATAATTTGTTGCTAATAAAACTTGAGGGGATTGGTATTCGTGGTGTAGTTCTAAAATGGTTTACTTCCTACCTAGAAAATAGAAGACAAAAAGTAAGGATAACATCTAATGGACTTAAATACGAATCAAACACGTTGGATATCCATTATGGTGTCCCTCAGGGTAGTGTATTGGGTCCTCCACTTTTTATAGTATATATTAATGATATAGCTTTGATAACTAATTCACTGAGTGGAGTTAACATCATCAGTTATGCGGATGATACCAACATTCTAGTCACAGCAACATCCGATCAAAATTTGCAAAATAAAACTACACAGATACTATCCACCATCAACAGTTATTTCTTATCCAACAAACTAGTTTTAAATGAAGAGAAATCAAAGTATATGATTTTCACGTCAAATAATTTATTAAACCATCAAGCCACTATACAAGCAGCAATAGATAAAACAGACTGCACGAAGTTGCTGGGGGTCCTGTTAGACAGTAATTTTAAATGGTCAAACCACATTTCTAATTTGAAATCCAGATTAAGTAGCGCATGTTATGCATTGAGAATTCTTTCACGTCTCTTTAATACATCAATATTAAAAACAGTATACTTTGCCCATTTTTACTCAATAGCCAAATATGGCATTGAAGTCTGGGGTTGTACCTCTGAATTAGAGCAGATATTCGTACTTCAGAAAAGAGCTATTAGGATAATATATAAAATGAAATTTAGAGATTCTTGTAGAGGTATCTTTAGACAAAATAATATTCTTACAATTCCTGGTCTGTATATATTTTCGTGTATAATATATTTACATTGCAAAATTTATGAATTCAATAAATTTCAATTTAACCATGTTTATTCAACAAGATTCAGAGACAATCACTTTATGCTTCCACAACATCGTTCTGTTTTGTTGGAAGGTAGCACACATTATGCAGCCATAAGTTTCTTTAACAAATTGCCAATATATATACGAATGAATTTACATCAGACAAACTTTCGGAGGTGTGTACATCAATACATTTGTGAGCTAGAGCCATATTCTAAAAATAACTTTTAAGTATGTTTTGTCGTATTTATTAATTTATATTCTTTTAATATGTACATTATATGTCTGTAACTTTGACTTGTCTCATACATGTACAACTTTGTATAATGTCGCATGTGATGAATAAATTTGACTTTGACTTTGACTAAAGTGAAATCTTTTTTATAAACATGTTGTGAATTGAAATATTTTGCGGCATTAGGCGTAATAATTGTATCCGATCCTCCAGTGTCGATTAATACCTTAAGTCGACTTTTTGGTAGGATGAAAAACGGAAGTTTTGGATCACTTCGTAAATTATTTAATACTACAGAGGAGGGGGGTGTTCGTCTAATGCGAGGTCGTGAAAATTTTGCTCGACATATTCTGAAGCTTCATCAGACACTAAATTGTCTGTAAATTCTTCCTCTACATTATTATGTTGTGTATGCGGCTCGTTATAATAATCGGTTTCTACATTAAAATTTTGTGTTGAAATTGTCATAGGTCTCGTTTCCGTATTTATAGATTGCACACCACTCATAGGCGTAGGGGTATTAATCTGTTGGTGTCTTAGCATAGGGCTTCTATAAGGGGTTTTATTATTAGCGAAATTGTTCCTATAATAGGGATGTTCACAAAAAATTAAAAAGTCAGACATGTAAAACGATTAAGAAACACCCTAGGAATAATTGTCCAAAATTTCAACAAAATCGAAAAAGCCTTTCTATAAAAAATCTTTATTAGAAATCTAGCATTATTTTAAATTTCAAGAACGCTTTTCTATTGGCCTGACGTCACTAGTTGCATACCCCAAGCGCGCGCGCCATTCTCATAGTGTTACTGTTTACCTGTTTGACGTTTCAGGTCCTTTTATTTTGTTCTCTTCTTGTTTTATCAGGGTTAAAGTGGAGTTTTATAGTGAATTTGTTTAGTTTAAAGTGGATAGACTGTTTGTAAGGACATATTTTGGGTTTTACAAAAATAAACAAATAAAATGGAAGAAGGTTTTCAGAAAGCCGATTCGTATAAACTACCGACTGTAGTGTAGATGTAACAATGGTGTATGATTTATTGGCATCTTGTAAAAAAATAAATCTACCACAGCTTTACTGAGTGTATATTCCATATAATTTTCCATGTCTTCTTTAAGCTAAAAAAATAAATGCTTAATACTCGACAAAAAAAAAATAGAGAAAGTTGTATGCATGCATTGTACGCATGCATATTGTATACATACATTGGCTGGTTATTACTTTACCTTGGTTAGGTGTATTAAAAATATTTTTATTCTTCTTCATGTGCCTTGTCCGTTGTGGACGTTGGCTATCATCATGGCAATTTTAATTTCATTTGAGGCGTTTCTGAATAACTCGATCGATTTTTGTCCAAATCATTGGCGTGTAAGTTTTTAAGTCATGAGTTTCTTTTCTTCCGGGTCCGCGTTTGCTCTCTATTTTACCTTGCGTTATCAGTTGGAGTATACGATATTTATCATGCCTCATGATATGACCGAAATATTTAAGATTTCGTTTCTTAATTGTAAAAGAGATTTCTTTATGTTTTCCCATTCGACGCAATACCTGTACGTTGGTGTGGGTCGCCCAGGATATTTTGAGGATACGTGGGTGCACCCACATCTCGAATGCCTCTAGCTTTTTCATTAATGTTTCCATTATTTTCCAGGCCTCTGCGCCATATAGCAAGACCGGAAATAATAACATTTTAGCAGCCGCATTTTTAGTGGGAGAGATATTATGTCGCAATTGGTGAAAATATTTCTCATGCATGTTGTTAAATGTTGCTATGTCCTTTTCAACTCTAGATCTTATTTCGGTTCTTTCGTATTTCGAGTTGACAACTGTTCCAAGGTAAAAAATATTTTTGAACTTGGGTATTATACATTTTCATTTCAACCAATCTTTTCACTAAATTATTAATGATTTTAATATAATATAAAGTCATACCTACATACACATGTAGTTATTTCAAGGTTTACTTTTACTGTATGTATTATGAGAATCCCGTTTTTAGGAATATCCCAGTTTAAGGAATACAAATTTGAGGTCCCGAAACTTTTTAATTTACTCTTTAAGGGGGTAGGTGCAAGATCTTGGTCCAATGCTATTTAAATTCATTCATTTTTTTCGAATCCTGAGAAAACTAAGAAGTATTTTTGAAAAATGTAAATGCAGAAAGAACAAATACATTATTACCAAGGGCCGAAAGTCTCTGGAAAACTTCTATAATGTTTATTTTATTAAGTTAGTCCTTTAAGTTAGTTATTTTAAGTTCTAGCTGCAACAAACCATTTCTTTTTCTGTTTTAAATTGGCTGGAACGGTAATAAAAATCTTGTCAGAACTGTTTTTTGATGTATTTACACACCCAGGAACAAAAAACCACTTATTTGGCTTTATTTTTAATAATTAAATACGTAAAAAACTGCGCACATTCAAATACACTGAGTAAATAATTATACAAAACTAGTCGTCGATCAAAGACGTTACGACTGCTGACGTCACAGACCGTAGCCTCGCTGCAGAGTACCGTTTTTCTAGCCTCCAAGAAAATCAACATTATGAACTCATTTATCTTTAAAAATATACATTTTTAAACAGTTTTATGATTGTTACGTTTTTATATACCTTGTAATCTATTGAATTTAACTATATTTAAAAATTAGTGAACATCCCTATTATGAGAATTATTCGAAGTGAAAGCAGGTCTTGAATTATTCTGAGTGAAGACGGGTCTTGAATTGTTTTGATTAAAGACAGGTCTTACATTATGAAAATTAGGATTTTGTGGAATAAATTGATTTCTTTGGTTACTAAAATTATAATTATTTTGTGCATAAGGTCTAAATTGATTATTACTAAAATTATTTGGGGCTCTAGCGTTAAAATTCGATTTGAACGCGGTTGGAAAAGAATAATTTGTTTTTGGTTTTTCCGTTTTTGTTGGGATTTTAAGAAATTCATATAAGATACTTGATTTTTATGATTGTCTAAAGCTATACATTTTTGTAGGGCCTCGTCTAACGAATCTAACTGAAAGTGCGACAGGTGTTCGCAGTAAGGATTGTTAAGACCAGTACAAAAGGTTTTTAGTGCTAATTTTCTAAAGTAAGGGGTTTTAAAATTTAAATTTTCTGGAGTATTATGTAGCGATATATGCTGTAATAAATCGTTTAAATTATCTATGATTCGATGGTGATAGTCGTCATAACTTTCGGAAGTTTTCTGTACCGTTGTCGTTAATTGGGTAACAAGGATCTCTTCAGATCTCCTGTCGCCGTATTTCGTAAGTAAAGCTGGACGTACATCTGTCCAGTTAGTTTTATTGGAGTAATTTAGAAAATCTCGTGGTTCACCTTTAATACGTGATAAAATGTAAGCGTTAATAATAAATTCTTGCGGTGCAGTAGTATTCTGTTGTTGCAAAAATATTAATAGATTATCTACGGATTTAATAAAAGAAGAAAGATTTTGTCCAGCAGTAAATTCTGGAAGCGTAGCATAGAGGCTAGAAATGTCGGCATTGGTAATGGGCATTGTTCTTTCAGATCTACTAATAGGACTTCTGTCGCGAAAATCATTTGAAGGTGGCTGAGAGAGAATTGCGTTAATTTCTTCGACCGTATCAAAATATGTGCTCATAAGTGATAAGGAAAATGTGAAAAAATGGAAAGACTTACAGTATGATGATCACTGTTGATAACATCTGTTGTTCTTCTCTAACAGGTGGATACTCTGCTAAACAATTGAGATTGACCAGAAATTGCGAAAGATTCTGTGCAGACTGATCACAAAGCACTTTTTGATCTTTGAGCTTTGTGATCTTGATCACAAAGCACTTTTTAAAAAATTACTTTTATAATACAAAATAAAACTTTTACAACAAAATATTAACTTTGATACAATGAAAAGTAAATGATGACTAAAACATGAATGCTTGTTTACTAACTAAAATGTCTTTTTATAAGTTTACATTATCTTAATGACCGTGGTCCAAGTCCTCTTGATAAAGGGTTCAGTAGCGTGGTTATGGTAATATTTCTATATATTCGTTCCTTACTGGTATACCCATTCCTTCGCACTTTCTTTTCCATGGTTTCGGAGTTTTTTCCAGGAATATTTTGAACACCGTAGGGGACATGGAGCAGCCCTGCAGTAGTCCCATTGTCGTCTTAAATGGACTGCATATTCTATTACCCGTTTTGATAGCTTCTGATGCTTTTTTATGAATAATGAATGATTATTTAATTTGTTTTATAGACATTGGTCATCAGCGTACCTCCAAAACAGCGACGATGGAGATCCAACAGCTTGTACTAAAGAGGTTAAACACATCAGTAGCCACTCAAATTGTTCAGTCAGTAGGTTGTCTGCAAGAAAGCTTCACCGGAACCCTCCAAAGGTGTTTAGAAAACCTAGAAAAAAGCTGCCATGAACAAGAACACAACCTTTCCGCTTCTGATGCAGTTCGACAAATCGTTAGTGCCGCCTACAACATAGATTTGAATCATTCTTCTTCTTTTTCGATTGTATCTACATTAATGGATCGATTGAGGCAACTTCTTTCGTCATTTGCGCCTCCTTGGTCTTCATCTTCCCAGATCCAGTGCAGCAACTTTCAGTGGCAACTGCAGGTTGCTACGAATATGATAGAAAAACTGAGTGCTTCCAAGTTGGCTAGAACCATAGGCGTGCAAGTAAGTCTCATTCTGTTTTACTTCTCTATTTTTTATATATTTATGTGATGCTGTTCTATCAGCGATATAAACAAGTCCTATTAGTCCTACATCCCCTACAGGATTTGTTGTTCTTCATATTCTTTATTCTTCTTTTGGTCCACTCCTGGAAATAGACATCCTCTGGTCTTTTCCATGTTCGTCCGTCTTGAACTATCTGGTGTCAGTTTCTCCCTACCTTTTCTTTAGTGCCGTCGATCCATCTTTTCTCCATGTTCTTTTATGAGCTCTTGGTCATCATTGTATTAGTCTATTTGTCCACTTCTCTTCGCTCTCTCTTGCCATATATATCCTGCCCATTTCCATTTAGATTTTGCGTTAGCTTCGATAAAAACTTCTACTTTGGGTTTTCTTCTTAGATCTTCGTTTCACATAGTATTTCTTTAGTTTACTATTCTCAATATCTCTGACTTGTTTTAAGTCTATTGAGAGATTGATTAGTAAGTGTAAAAATACATGTGTCGAAAAACTTTCGTTTTAACTTAATTGGGATCTACCTACTGCTACCCAAGTCATTCGTATTGTTCTTGTAAGTTCTACAGTTTGATTTTGTTTCTCTGCTTCTTTCTCTTGTCACAGTAAGCATGATGGATCATGTTATTGTTGATTCTAAATACTCTACTCCAAATTTGAAAAAAACACAGTTTGATTGGTACATCACGTATATAGTGACAATTTACCTGTCTAGCAACAATTTTATTACAGCGATATTGTTAAAGAATAAGGCTATAACATTTAAAAAAAATCACTTAAATCGTACAACAGGTTTAGGAAATTCGAGACATTAAAAATGTCCAATTTTTAAGGTGGTGCGTTAATTTCTTGGAAAAGTGTAGATAAGTAGACAGGTGATGAATGTAAAACTCACATGTCCACTTATCGGTCACACACATCGGTATGATTCAAGGTACGTATCCATACGTTGGTTCTCAGTGCTCCGTGTAGCTGCTCAAATGGATATGACATGCTCTTCATATAAATCGCAAACCGGTTGAATCGAAGAGGGTGAGCGGCGAGCACCAACGTATCCACTATGTGGAGATGCTACACGGAGCACGGAACACCAACGTATGGATACGTACCTTCAAACACACTATTTATGATTTCGATATAATATCAAAAAGCAGTCTAATTTTCAATCGAAAAGACGCTTTTTATTCATTGAAATCTCTAAGTTCTGACTTAGAGATTTGAAAATACTTTTTGGTGTAAAAACACCTGACCTTTGATTCCACACCTTTGTAAATTTTTTAAAAATCGAAGGAATAATCTAAATAATTTAATTAATCGTCTTAATGATTCAAATATTGATTCGACACATTCACCAAGCTTTTAAAAATCAGATAAAATAAGATAAAATATTTAATAAATTGTATTAAACAATCGGGGTCATTCAGCAAACCATTAAAAATTGAAAGGAGAGACACAAAATTAATAATTCCCATCAAGAATACAAACTTGCCCGGCACCTTCGCCAAACTTTTAAAAATTTCAGATTTTTTTTGAAAGTTTGGCGAAATTACCGGGTACGTTTGTATTCTTAATGTTTAATTGTTTACCTACTACCTAACTTTTTTATTATCCAACATAAGCGAATGAATCAAAAAACAAAATGTTAGGAAAACATGATGCTATAATTAGGTTTTAATTTCAGTATTTTATGAATGCTACAATATTCCACAGGGTCACGCGAACTTTGAGAAAAAATAGCAATTTGATTGGTACTCCCGGTCCGGTATACAATGACAATTTACCTGTCTAGCAACAATATTATTACAGCGATATTATTAAAGAATAAGGTTATAACATATTAAAAAAATTACTTAAATCGGACAACAGGTTTAGGAAATTCGAGACATCAAAAATGACCCATTTTTAAGGTGGTGGGTTAATTTCTTATAGTGGTGTATTTTAAACTTTACTTCCCATGATGTCTTTGGATCCAAATACCTGCGACAGAGAGAACTATGCTTTGTTAGCAAGCATTATTATCCGTTTCCGTATTTAGTAGATACCATAATAATTAGGCACTGCTAAATATCAAAAAATATAAAAATAAAAAAAATACTATTAAATAAAACGTAATAATGGAAATTTTTTCAGAAAACTATGTACATATACTTATGTACTTATACCTATGTATACATACACAGAGTTAAATTAAGATATTCGTATTTTTTGTATTTTCTTGTACATATTGTTCTGAATAATTTCAATTAATTTAATTTCCAGCTTAAAATGTAGCTTATTTCACAAGTAAAATAGTAAATTTTTTGTACAGGCTTGTAAACGCCTCTAAACAAATTCATTTAACCCCTACACACATTTCATTTCTTTATCTAAATTAATAAAATCTAAATGCTTCAACGCACCATTGACTCCTGTCTGTATTCTTTCGTATCACATTCGATATTTGTATTTATCTTTTTGTTTTTGTTGAGGAAGGCACAACACAAGGCAAGAATTTATTCTAGTTTTGCCTAGTAGTTTATGTTGTAAGGTCGCTCCCGTTTGGAAAATTTTCTGATTCGGTGTCTTTGCGGATTCCTGTTTAAAAATTTTAAACAAATCAGAAGGACGCCGGGCAAAATTTTTGAGCAAAAATTCTTTAAAAAAGTTTTTTTAAATAAATTCAAAAGATTATCATTTGGCTACGGAAAAATATTTTTTTTACATTTTTTGGGTCATTTTTAACAAAAAGGACCACTTCTCATTTTTTTCAAAAGTTGGTAGTTTTCGAGTTATAAGCAAATTTAAATCTGAAAAATGCGAGAATACACATTTTCGAGGCTCGAAAACTGATATGTGAATTTTATTATTTTTCTTATTGCTAAGTGCCTAAATTGAAGTTTAAACACTCAATTTCAATATTATGAACTATAATCGGATGTTATTTTAATTTATATCGTTATTTTTAAATTGTTAATTAAGCACATCCACTCGACTATTTAACGCCGCCCGCCCAGTCACGCGTCACACTATATGGTGCATCTTTGTTGCGCTATATGATTGGCGTATTTAATTAGCACGTTGAAAATAATTAATTGAATAGAGAACTAATTAAAAAAATATGTTAATAAATTATAAAATTTTAATAAATGTATTTGTTGGGCGTCGAGTGGACGCGCATAATTAAAAATTAAAAAACAACGGTCTAAATTGAAATAAGTCCCGATTACTCGTCAGAATCGTGAAATTGAATGTTTAAACTTCAATTTAGACACTTGGCAACCTCAAAAATAGTAATTTATATACTATGAGTTTTCAAAGTGCGTATTTTAAAATTACCCAAAAAGACACAAAAAAATATTCTCGCCGATTTAACTTCGTCCTCCGCATTAAGCAACGATGGTGGACTAAGCAATGTTGCCGATTTTAGCGCTTCCTTCAGTCGCCTATACGTAATAGAAAACTAAACGTATTGTATATGTCTATTATATGACAGATATATGTATGTGCAATAAATAATTTTACTTTATAATTTTTTTTAATAATTTATAATAAATAATAGTTAATATTTCTTGTTTTTTTTTTATCTAGTGCAAAGAACACATAAAATCATCACACGAGTCCTTCCTGTCAGCCATTCGTTCGTTGGACCATCAGCTTTCTGACCAATTAGAACAAACTGAAGAACAAAGAATAGCTATACGCAAGAGGCATGCTCCAAAGTTTGCGAGGTTAGCTCTAGAGAGTACGTCTTTGTGTGATTTAATTAGATATGGTATGCCAAAGCAGATTAAGGAGATAGGCAGGGGTCAATATGGTGTTGTATCATCGTGTGAGCCTTGGGCTGGGATCAATCCATGTGCATTTAAGTCTGTTGTGCCACCAGATGATAGGCATTGGAATGATCTCGCCATGGAATTCTTTTACACTAGGTAGGTGTCTGACGTTACTTTGAGTCTTCTTATAATATGTGCAAAGGTCGGGCTTCAAAAGATTGTGGGTATATGAGAATTGACAACAGGTTGGAAGCTTTGGTGTACATATTATGAAGTACGCAAGATATTTTGTTGATAGATTACCTTGAGAAAGCAACAGCCATGAATACCACGTGCTACGGTATTTGTACATTTGAAGGAAGACATTGCGAAGAGCCACACATGGAGACGACAAAACTTCTCTTCCTTTTATATAATCTACAATATGTCATAGGTAGATCGTGCAATGAGAAATGAGAAAATAGTTGAATTTTAATTTAGAATTGGCTCTGCTCCCCTTTTTATTCTGCATGGACTCTTAGTGACCACTGAATCTTTGCTGACCTGAGAAGGATGCTTCAATGAAATAGATTTGTATAAAATTTGCTGGCTAATACGGAAACTGAGACGTATATTGAGACTAATCATAAATCGTTTTACAAAAAATACATCTAATTGTTAGGGAAGTATTGGAATCAACTTATCAGTCTGGAAGAAGACTAGGTTGATGGAAAAAGTCAAATTGTGCCAAAAATATGTGGATTTTGGTAGTAGGCTTGACCTAACTGTAGCCAACATATGAAAAATATTAATTTTGTGATATTCACACAATCTTTTGATGCAGGTTTATGTGCACGTTTATAATATTCAATAATTCTTCAATAATGTTTGTTATCAGGACGATTCCCGGGCATCCAAGGATAGTAAAACTTCGTGGGTCTGTGATAGATTATACTTATGGAGGAGGTAGCTCACCGGCTGTGTTATTAATTATGGAACGGATGACAAGAGATCTGTATTGTGGACTTCGTAGTGGACTTACATGGCTTGCAAGACTTCGAATTGCTATTGACGTTATCGAAGGAATTCGATATCTTCATTCACAGGGTTTGGTTCATAGAGACATCAAATTGAAAAACGTTCTTGTGAGTAATACTAGATTTTTTAAATTCTTTGAGATATCCTTGCTTTTTCTATTTTATCTGTATCCTGATATCAGAAACTCTGCCTAATAATTTTATTATAATTGAATCCGTGTTATTTCGAAAACAACACAAGTCCATATTTGGGGTAAAATTACTTTTTGACGCCATGATGATTTTAAGATTATAATTAACCATTTCGCATGAAAACAACGCAAGTTACTTTTTAAAAAACTGTATGACTATTATGTATTCTGTATTATGTATTCTGATAAAAAGGACTGTATTATCAGCGTATCTCAGGTTATTTATGATCATGCCATTAATTCTAATGCTTATGTTTTCTCCATCTACTGCCTTCCTTAATATGTCTTCCGAGTATATATTAAATATTATTGGTGAAAGTATACACCCTTGTCGAACACCTCTTTGTATTTATATTTCTTCTGATGTTATTTCTATTCTCATTACTGCTTTTTGGCCAGTTTGAAATTATTTTTATATCTCTGATGTCTAAACTTTTTTTTTCTAATGCTTCAGACAGTTATTCTTATCTACATATATCTATCTAATCAGCCTTAAACGCCCGTTTCTGGGCATATGCCTCGCCTGCTGATCTCCATTGGTCTCTCCGTCCATCCCACCTGTGGTCTTCCTGTTTTTTCTGTTCCCATGGTCGCCAGTGTAGAATTCGCTTATTCTATCTTTCATCTTTTTGCTGCAGAATGTGACCGGCGAAGTTCCATCTAAGTTTTGCAACCTGTCTTGATACATCGTTCACCTTTGTTTTTTCTCTGATCCATGAGTTTCTTTACCTGTCTTTAAGATCGATACCCAGCATCTGTCTTTCTATTGCTCTTTGTGCTTTGGATATCCTGTCGATGTTCTCCTTTGTGAAAGTCCATGTTTGTGAGCCATATGTTATAACTGGGAATATGTTTGACTACTATTTCTAATTTGTCTTCTTAGTTTGTCATAGTCTTGGTTTTACTATAGTTCATCTCTAGACCTACCTCTATCGCTGTTCTATCTAGTTCCTCAACCATCTTCTGTAAATGCATATTCTTCCCTCTTCTCTGTGATCAGGACTATGTCGTCTGCATATCTCAAGTGGTTCAAGAGCTCTCCATTTATTCTTATTCCATTATGTTTTCCATTCTAACTTTTTAATTATGTCTTGTTTAACCCTATCAAAAGCCTTATTATAGTCTGTTAAGTCTATAAAACAAACGTACAATTCTTGGTTCATATCTAGACATCTTTGCGACACGACGTTAAATGCGAATAGTGCCTCCCTTGTTCCTAGGCCTCTACAGAATCCAAATAGTGAATCGCTATGTCTATATCTAGTTTCCTGCATATTGTATTGTGAATCACTTTTAGCAGGATTTTCAGTGCGTGGCTCATCACACTTATTGTACGATAATAATCAGAGCAACTCTTGGCATTATTATTTTTTGGAAGGGTTACAAACGTTGATATTAGGATATTTTATACCATAATGAAATTATCGACCAATGTCGCACTAAAAGCTCACCTGTATATATATTTTTTTATATTTATAGTCAATTAAAAACATACTTGTCTTTGACTTATTACCGTTTAAACTTTTTCAGTTGGATTCAAAAGATAGAGCAAAACTAACAGACTTTGGATTCTGTATACCAGAAGCAATGATGTCTGGAAGTATAGTTGGCACTCCAGTTCACATGGCTCCAGAATTACTAAGTGGACGATATGACTCCAAAGTAGACGTATACGCATTTGGAATACTCTTTTGGTACATTTGTGCCGGACAAGTTAAACTTCCAACACATTTTGATCAATTTCAGAACAAGGAACAGTTGTGGAACAGTGTTAGAAGAGGTGAGTTTACTATTTAATTATTTTTGCTTCTTGAAAGATCTACAACACGCGTTTTGATGGCGCGGTGAAGATTATATATTTGTGAAACGTAAAGAAAAAACACATGATCGTTAAGTTCTTTATGATTTTTCTAAATTTCGTAGTTACTGGGGACCACCACAAGAACATAAAATAAAAAAAAAATTAAGAACTACAGAGTAACATTCCTTGGGGCTTAATGTATGCTGTAAAAAGTAATGGTTTTAAGTACCTAGTACAGGTATTATAGAGTAATGGAGAAGTAGGTGGAGATGCAAGCAGTAGAATTAGGGTTGGATGGATGAAGTGGAAGGAAGCGAGTGGAGTGTTCTGTGACAGAAAAGTTCCAATGAGACTGAAGAGAAAATTCTATAAAATACCCAAAAGACCAGGTATGTTGTACGGAACTGAACGTTTGACAGTTAAAAATAAAGAGGAACAAGGAATGAAGAGGTCGAAATGAGAATGTTTAGGTGGAGGAATGAAGTGACAAAAAAGGATAAAATTAAGAGAGAGCATAGGTTAAGATGTTTTGGTCATCTACGCGTCTATCGAAGGCCCGGAGAACCATTTGCCCAGTACTGCAGTATCAAAACAGTGAGCTATGGAGGTGGTTCATGTATGGTTTGGGGTGGTATATATTTATAAGGATAAGACGAAAAAAGGCGATAGACTACCCCATCTAATTGAAATAATATTCGAAAATGTTACCTCAATCATCCAAGATAGCCATCGCTACACCCTTAGCTTAGCTCAGTCTCTCAAGGTGTGTGTTCGTCTTGTCCTAATCTTAGAAATGAACTATGAAAATTCGGAATGGAAGCAAACAAAACAGTATTTTTAACCAATCATGTTTATTGTTCATAAAAATATAATAAAACTGTGACTTATTAAGTGCATTAACAAATATATTCAAATTCTTGCCAAAAACTAACAATTTGTAGATTATACTTATGGTTTTGGTATCTGGTTCGATGGTAACTTCTTGATGTCAAATGGTACAGCTGTAGACTTGTAGATCTGGGCAGATGTTGTGGCCCTAGGCCCCTGCAGCTGAAGATGTTGGGTGCTGTAGTCTGGATGTCATGGTCTCATTCTTCGCCTTAAAGTTGCATCACTGGTGATGGAAGCTGGTGGCTCCCGAAGGGAGAAAAGTTGATTTTTATTCCCAAAAACTATAAGATAAAGACACATATCAATCATCAATAAGAAAAACCAAAAACGAGCCTTTGCCAAACAATCGTAAAAAGTAGTTATTGGCAAAGGAATAATTAAATGGAATTAAGATTGAATATTATACGCCAGGGAAATAAGATAAAAATATACCATGTTCGGGACACTTCAGCAGCCAGGTTGCAAATGGGTTTTTTGGGTACTATATACCTAATACATTATAAATACAAAAATGCCCGTCACAGTTCGCACGAGAATTTTGGTTATTAACAAATAAGTGTCAAAAATGGCAGTTTTTTCGTTTAAATCGCCACAGGTAAAAATAGGGTAATTAATAATCTTATTTATAGTATCCTTCTTTTAGTAGATGAGCAAATGTTTAAAATGGCAGTTTTTGAATTTTGGTCTGATCATTTGTTGCTTCAGAAATTTCAAAATAAAACAAATTTCGAAAATAAAAAATTTGATATAACTTTTGCGAAAATGACCTAAAGACTTTCATATTACACGAAAAGTTGAGTCAAGCAGTTTATATAATGCACAAAAAATTTTTTAAGGCGATTCGTCAATTAGTTTAAATTTTATTAAATTTGTTTATCCCAAAGAGCAATTTTTTGCAATGTTATTGTTCAGAAAATAATAATGATATAGCTATTCTGTGGAAACTGCGTGAAAGAAGAATAGTTATGTTTTTAAAGTATATACAAAAAATCATTTAAAAGTCAGTTTTACCATTCCGAAAACATTTTACTAAAGTAGAGTCATTTTTGGCTTATAAACAATTTGAATAACTTTGTTAATATTAACTCTAGACTAAAACTACTTTGGGATTTGCAAAGCTGGTATTTTTACACGAATTTTCAAAAAAAAACTATTCGCCTAGGTTAATTATAGTCAAAGTTAGCCACTTTTTTTATTTAATTCACAGCTACTTTGTGTATAATAATTAAGCAACTTAACTAGCGCCACTTTGAAGTTCAAGGTATATAGTTTATGTGTAAAAGTTTGAGTAAACTTTGAACTTCAATGAAGTGGTTAATAAAGCTTTAAAAATGACGGCCTAACGAAATCGATTCGTGGTCGGTGGAGGGGAATTATTAAAAACCGTGCACTCAAAACATGAAATTGATTCTTCAAACATATGCTGCGATTAATATCTCCAGAGCTTGTTGATGGATTTTGATCATAATTTTTTTAATTTGTATGTACTCGTAGTCTTGTAGAGTACGTTATGTACACATATCCCCACCTAACATTACAAAATGTTAGGGGGAACCCCCCTTATCACTCAGGGATATAAAAAATACATTAAGACCGATCCTAAGATCTAGCGAATATACATATATAATTTCATAAAAATCGGTCAAGCGGTCTCGGAGAAGTACTGCAACTAACACTGTGACAGAAGAATTTTGTAGATGTAAATATATAGATGGCTATTAAAAAATAGGGGTTGGTGATAGAAGAGTGAAAATTAAGGGTTGTATGTATTTTTTAATTATACACCATATAAAATTAAGGTAGATAATTTTGTCCAAGAAAATAAAAAAAAATGTCAGGGGTGCAACCCCCCTTATAATTTATGGGTATGAAAAATAGATTAAAACCTATTCTCAGTCCTACAGGATATACGTGTAAAATTTCATAAAAATCGGTCAAGCCGTTTCGGAGGATTATGGTAACTAACACTGTTATATGAGAATTTTATGTATATAGAAGTAACTGTGAATTAAATAATAAAAGTGGCTAACTTTGACCGCAATTAACCTAGGCAAAAAGTTTTTTTTTGAAAATTCGTGTTAAAATACCAGCTTTTGAAATCCCAAAGTAGATTTACTCTATAGTCAATATTAACAAAGCTATTTATTCAAATTGTTTTTAAGTAAAAAATGACTACTTTAGTAAAATGTTTTCGGAATGATAAAAATAACTTCTTATTAATTTTTTTAAATAATTTAAATATTAAATTGTTTTTCTTTCATGTGGTTTCCACATAATTGCTGTATCGTTATTATTTTCTGAACAATAACATTGCAAAAAAAACTCTTTGGGATAAACAAATTGAATAAAATTTAAACTAATTAACGAATTGTCTTGAAATTTTTTGTGCATGATACATACTGGTTGTCTCAACTTTTCATGCAATATCAAAGTCTTAAGTTCATTTTCGCAAAAGTTATAGCAAATTTTTTATTTTCGAAATTTTAGTTTTATTTTGCAATTAGCGAAGCAACAAATGATCGGACCAAAATTCGAAAACTGCCATTTTGAACCTTTACTCACCTACTAAAATATAAATACTCTATATAAGATATTTAATTACCCTATTTTTACCTGTAGCGATTTAAACGAAAAAACTGCCATTATTGACACTTATTTGTTAATAACTAAAATTCTCGTGCGAACTGTGACGGGCATTTTTGTATTTATAATGTATTAGGTATATAGTACCCAAAAATCACATTTGCAACCTGGCTGCTCAAGTGTCCCGACAAAAACC
This sequence comes from Diabrotica virgifera virgifera, assembly GCF_917563875.1. NCBI lineage: Eukaryota > Metazoa > Arthropoda > Insecta > Coleoptera > Chrysomelidae > Diabrotica > Diabrotica virgifera. The sequence continues at coordinate 80,885,873 of NC_065452.1, forward strand.
TTATTTCTCTGGACTATTACTAGTTAAAATTTGATTACTAAACGTGCATATATGTAAATTAAAAAGATATATTTAAAACTAAAATATCAGAAACCATGCTTTTAGATGGGAGGTTAGGTTAGATATAAAAAATATTAGAAAAACTGCTAGATGTAGAAATGTAATTAAAATATGATAATATGTATTCTTACCCCAAGAGAATATTAAGTCTGGAAGTAGATGGGGCCTTATGGGCTCATCTCTTTAAATAGATTCATTTTTCCCTTCCATTTTCATTTTGTGTCAGCGGGTAGGGATGAAGTGTCACTTTCATGACAGTGCGACGTAGGCAGTAGCAGGCATGTTCCGTATTAAGACAGATACTTACAGAGTAAGAATATACGGGGTACGTTCAGTATGATGATTTAGATTTTAGATGAAAAGAGATATATTAAATATAAAATAATAAAAAAGGATAATAAAAGAGGGCGCCAAACAAGTTTTTAACGAAAAAGCAAGTTAAAACGAATAGAAGATAATTATTAATGAAATATTAAAGAAAATAGAACAAAATAATTATTTAAAAATAAAATATCAAAGATGTGACGTTTGTAACGTTACAAGGAAAAACAGAGCGTGTGCTCGTGCCCAGTGGTGGTCGCGGAGGGGATTTGACAGCGGATCGTTATACTACTTGTATTCTCCAAGACCTTGTTGTTCCTTACGCCGTCTATATAGGCGACGGCTTCATGCTAATGCATGATAACGCTCGATGTCACACAAGGCGGATTACTAACGTTTATGGCTAACACCAATATAACAATAATGGACTGGTTTCCATTGAGTCCGGACATGAATCCTATCGAACACATATGGGATGAGCTCAGTCGCAAGGTTCGGGTCCGTAATCCAGCACCAACGACAGTGGCGGAGCTAAAACTGCATTAGATAAAGAGTGGGAAGTGATTCTTCGGCAATCAGTCAGAAACTTAATAAGGCCCTTAAGATCTCGCATGAAAAATGTAACACAACTCAGAGGAGGAGATACTCACTATTAATTTTGCTTTTTATTATGTTAATTTGCTTTGTGTTCATTACATATATCTCATTCATAATAGACCAAGCAGTATCGTCGCCCCCCGCTAGCGAAATTATTCCGATTCGATTTTTTTGCAAAAACTTACTCAAAAAGAGGTCCTTATAATATATCCACAGGGTGCCGTGGTCGAAAAATTTGTTTAAACAATTATTTTAAACAAATTCACGAAAATAATTTTTTCATTTCGAACAATTTTTTTTTCGATAATTTGGGTCATTCTGAGCAAAAAAGGGATCTTGTCATTTTTCTCTAAAATTGATTGTTGTCGAGTTATATGCGATTAAAAATTTGAAAAATGCGAAAATGGCCATTTTAATAACTCGATTAAAAATTATTATTATAAAATTCAAAAAGTAACCAAATCAAGTTTCAAACTCCTTCTTTAAGGTCCCGAAGAGATTTTTGTCATTATTTTATTACACAGCTGTTATTTTTAATTATTAACAATTAGCGCTATAGTCCAAGATGTATCGTCGCCCCCGTTAGTGAAATTATTCCGATTCGATTTTTTTGCACAGGCACAAACTTACTCAAAAACAAGTTCTTATAACATATCAACAGGGTGCCGGGCGGTGCCGTGGTGGAAAAATTGTTTAAACAATTTTTTTAAACAAATTCACAAAAATAATTTTTTCACTTCGAACAATTTTTTTTAAGATAATTTGGGACATTATGAGCAAAAAAGGTCTCTTGTGAGTTTTCTCTAAAATTGATTGTTGTCGAGTTTTTCGCGATTTTAAATTTGAAAAATGCGAAAATGGCCATATAACTCGACAACAATCAATTTTAGAGAAAAATCACAAGAGACATTTTTTGCTCAGAATAATCCAAATTATCTAAAAAAAATCGTTCGCAATGAAAAAATTATTTTTGTGAATTTGTTTAAAGAAAATTGTTTAAACAATTTTTCGACCACGACACCGCCCGGCATCATGTGGATGTGTTATAAGGACCTCTTTTTGAGTAAGTTTGTGCAAAAAAATCTAATCGAAATAGTTTCGCTAACGGGGGCGACGATACAGTTGTAGCGCTAATTGTTAATAATTAAAAATAGCAGCTTTGTAATAAAATAATAACAAAAATCTCTTCAGGATTATTATAAATAACTCAAAAATTTTAAATGTAGATAATGAATTCAGGTTAAATTTTCGCGGGAAATAATGGAAGTGTTTGAATTAAGGATCGACAATATCTTACAATAAGTGTTAGTAGATAGTAAGCAAAGAGACACAAAAAGTGAAGTTTTTAGAGAGATTAAATATTTATTATAGGTACAATACTTTAAAGTTAGTAAGGCGAATATAAATAAATCAAAATAAGACTGAAATAATAAGATGAACTAGTAAAGTAACGTTAATTTTTTATATATATCACTTAATAGAGGTTTAGGTAATATTTAGCTTAGTTTAGGATAGGAAGTATTAGATTCGAAATTTTATTATTAGTACAATTAGAGTATTTACGACTTATATGCACTTAAAGACTATGTAAAAGTTAGAATTAATTTTATTCATTGTGGACACTGTTTTGATGAAGTGAATTAGTGAACGAAAAAAAGATGAAAAGACACGACGTGGAAGTACGTGAATTAGTGAGAGTTTTAGAAAAGACAGTTTATTTAAATAGGGAAAAATGTAAATATTTTGCGATTATATTTTGTATATATTAGGATTACAGTTAGCTTACAGAATCCCTTTTCCAAGTTTTCATTTAGTTAGGTCTATAGTTAGGAAAAGAAACGGTCTGTAGTTAGTAAACGGTAAAAAGGTCTATACATAGTTAGTATTAGGTAACCATAAACATTTTGTAAAAGGGAAAGAGGAATATATCGTCAGATATTCTTCTTCTCTTCTTAAGATTTAAAAAAAAAACGGCGGGCATGTATTATAAAGTAGGACATTCTGTATAACATATGTTTAAAACTCATTCAAAGTCATTACTCGATGTAGTATCTGTTCTTGGATTCAATAACTGCGAGTAACATTGGATTGTCATGTTTGTTATTATTTAAAGGTGTATATAAACATTAACTCGGGTGAGAAAGATATTATGATTATTGTTGTATTTAACAAATATTCACGGTTACGACAGGTCGCGTTTTTATTGTAAATAACTTATGGTTAAATCACCGAGAGTTCGATTTAAATATGTTATCGAATAAAGTGAGTTTTAATTAATTGGGAGCAGACGGCATTAACATCACACATATTTATGACACCTTGAAGAAGGGGTTTGAAACTTGATTTGGTCACTTTTTAAATTTCACAACAATAATTTTTAATCGAGTCCAACTAGGAACGATTTTGACAATCTGATTATAAAAACGTTCCTAGTTGCCAAACATCAGTTGTCGATACCCATAAAAATCAGGATACTAGGATGTTATATCTTTACTATACTGTTGTACGGAGTTGAGTCGTGGACTCTCACAGACGCCACCTGCAAGAAAATTGAGGCTTTTGAAATGTGGCTTTATCGAAGCAGGGTGTTTTGCTGAGAATGCAAAAAGAAAAAGAGCTGTTAATCACAATAAAAACAGCCAAAACCGAATACCTCGGTCACATCATGAGGAACAGTGAAAGACATGGAATGCTGCAACTAATCTTGCAAGGAAAAGTAGAAAGAAAATGAGGACCAGGAAGGCGAAGGATTTCCTGGCTGAAAAATCTACGTACGTGTTTCAACACAACAACCACAAATCTTTTTAGAGCAGCAGTGTGCAAAGTACAGATTGCCATGATGGTCGCCAACATCCGACACGGATAGGCACTACAAGAAGAAGAAGTTGCCAAAAAGCGTTGTAAAAAAATATAATTTATTTTACTTTCGAGTCGTTTTTTTGCTCGAAAGTGTATATTAATGCACCAGGGTCAATCCATGCCAAGTGGTCCAATATATAAATAATAAACTTCAGTCTATAGAGAGTACAAAATTGCACTCATTTTGTTTTTAAAAAATTTATTTTGCCGATGACGGCCATTTTTGTTAATGCGTATCGATCATTTTCACGGAAAACATGACTTCGATCTTTAGCGATACAACTATAAACTGATAAAAATCTGATAAAATTCCATTTTCAGCATTTTTTTAACAGCATAAGGCAAGCCGATAATGGTTTGTAATTTTTTTCTGGAAAAAACATACGTACATACTTTAAATAAAAAAAGTTTGAGCTTTGAGACTTAAATAAATTTTTTCAAAAAAAATCTCAAAAATGTAATTTTTTGAAAAATCTCAAAGTTTGACCCCTTATATCTCTAATGGGTACGCATGGAAAAAATTGAAATTTTGCTGAATTTTAGCCCCTAGCAAGTAGAATAAGGAGTAAAAATTTGGAGTTGTAGACTTACGTCATATAGGAGTGACAGGCCTGAGAAAATGCTCAAAAATCATTAATTTGAGCGTTTGTGGGAGGACAATTAAAATTCAAATAAACTGTCTAATAAAATAAAAAAAAATGTGTGTACACCCATACCTCGCTATACGGCCGCTCTGTATACGGCATTTCGCTATAACGGCTCTGTTCAATTACGGCACGGTTTCGATTTACGGCCTAAAATGTTTCACTATTACGGCCCCATGTTGTCATTCTCGAGCAAATACAATCTCGATGCACACTCTTTTCTATTTCCACTTGTTTATGCATAATTTCAAAATAAAATGAGATGAGGCCGCATCTAAGGAATATCTTATCATTTTAAAGGGAATTATAGAAAAAGGTGGTTATAAACTTGAACAAGTGTTTGACGTAGACAAAACAGGACTTTGTTGGAAGCAAATGTCTGATCGCACGTACATTTTAAAAACCGAAAAATCTGCGCCTGGTTATAAATGGTCTAAAGAACGATTAACTTTGCTACTTGGTGCAAATGCCACTGGCGATTTTAAGCTAAAACCACTTCTAATTTGTCCAAAAATCCAAGGCCTATTACAGGACTAAATAAAAATCATTTACCCGTTATATGGAAATACAACAAGAAAGCTTGGAGTTTGTAGATTATTTTTGGATTTTGGAATCTATTATTATTTTATATACCAGTGTATGTGCTTTTTTTGTATGTATTTTTGATTTAAATAAAATAAACAGATAAAATGCATTTTTAACGACAAACCATGTAACATATTTAACAAATTTGGAACCGATCCAATTAAATTTTTATGAATTTGTATTAGAATAATTTATTCGTTATACGGCATTTCGCTTTGCGGCCATGTTTCGTGGAACGTATCTAGGCCGTAAAGCGAGGTATGGGTGTACTTTGTACGCACGTAACAAGTTATACTTCTATTATATGATTTCAACGAAATCAATATACTTTAAGGGCCCCCGAAGTCCCATTTAACGACAATGTTAACATTATGTCACATAGCTCTGTAACCAAAGCATTTAGAGACCTAATTTTTGTTTTATTTTGAAATTAGATGTATTTTTTAGTGCCTCGTAGATTTTTGTAAAGTTAGAGTGAAAGAAACATTTATTTTAAAATTTTTTAAAATACTCTTACAAAAAAACCCAAAAAAGTTCAGATTTTATTTTACTTGTTTTTGTATATTTTTCAATAAAACTTTACGCGGCACTTGATATTGTCCATCTACAACTACTGTAAAAATTTAAACCTTCTATCTTCTAAGGATCCAGAGATATTTGACATCAAAAATTAAAAAACTAGTATTCGGGAAATCGCAAAAACATAAAACACTCTAATACGCTATAAAGCTACCAGTTCACGGTAAGTTGAGTGCGGCCGTCCAAAAAACAAATAATTTTGTAACCATGGATATTTTATACTATAATGTGTTATATATCGTTGAAAAGAGAAGATTTCAGAGAATCATTTTCAATCATAACCCAAACAAACTTAAAAAATTCAATTTTCGGACTTTGGGTGCCCTTAAACAGTTTATTTATGTTTAATTTAAGTATTAAACTAATTTTAATACTTACTACTTTTCAAAAATTTTCCATTAAAACAATACCAAAAATTAAAAAAATAAAAGAATAAAACACACACAAACACATTGAAAAATGTCACAAAGAAATGATTTCTGAGCAATAATTGTTGCCAAAAATTTTAACTAAATACGTATTTTCTGAAAAAAATTATATAATAATATACTTACAATACAATGTATAAAAAAAAATAAAAAACATAGTAACTTGCATTGGGGATCGAACCCACTTCCCGTCGATCGAAAATCAAAGTGCTTCCCATTGCGCCACCTTCACGTATCTGTCATGTGGGAATATACACCAACTGAACGTTTACACCATAAACTTTTGACAGTTGTGTATTACTTACATGAATAATCAAATTAGTTTGATTTTTGTGGAATTAAAGGAATATTTTGTGGAATAACAATATATTAGGTGAATATTGGTAGAAATTTTGATGGTAATCAAATTATGTAAATCAAAGCATTACATACTATTTTGGTAGGTTCATTTTAAATTTTCCAAATAGGTAGGTACCTATGTAATTTTTTATTAGGATACTGAAACATTTACAATTATTACGTACCTGTCGCTTTTAAAAACTATTTAAAAGTCACTACAATAATTATAAACTTGCTTTTTTCTCTGCCATCACAACAATAAATACTAATATACACAACATTTGTTTATATATAATCTCCATAAAAATCTCTCGTGCCTAAAGAAGTATAACCTATCAAAAATTAATCTATTTTCACCAGATTTCACAATGAATACAAATTTATACAGGGTGGTGAAAGAATAGAGTTCACCTTGATATTTGGCAGTTATTAGATTTTAAGGTAATGCCGAAACAGGTCGATTTTTATTTTTAAATTACAATTATTGTTTTAAATATATTTCATACTAGTGACGTCATCCATCTGGGCGTGATGACGTAATCGATGATTTTTTTAAATGGGAATAGGGGTCGTGTGTTACCTCATTTGAAAGAGTGTTCAATTCTCTGTTCAGTAATATAAGCAATAATATCATTATTTATACAGGGTGGCCAAAAAAGTCATTTTTGAAATAAATTAATTGATGCAAAAAGAAGAATGTATGTAATTTATTTAACTCAAAATATAGAAATCAAATTAATTATACTATTAAAAATTATTTGGCAAATAAACATTGCTTTTCGCTTAAATTCAATGTTCAAACTGTCGATAGGTAGGTGGGAGGCTGTTTGTGATTTATTTTAAGCGAAAAGAAATGTTTATTTGTGAAATAAACATTTTTTCTATTTTCTGACAGCAGTACAATGTATTTTGAGTTAAATAAATTACACACATTCTTCTTTTTTGCCAATTACCTAATTTAATTCAAAAAATATTTTTTTTGTCACTTTGTATAAATAATGATAGTAATGTTTATATTACTGAATAGAGAATTGAACACGCTTTCAAATGAGCTACACACGACCCCTATTCCCATTTAAAAAAAAAATCATCGATTACGTCATCACGCTCTAATGGATGACGTTACGTAGTATGAAATATATGCTAATAAATTGCAATTTAAAAATAAAAATGGACCTATTTCGGCATTTTCTTAAAGTCTAATAGGTAACTATTGCCAAATATAAAAAAATTACTTTTGGTTAAAAAGTTTGGTTTTTGATTTATTGTTCTAGGACAAGCCTCAGTGAAAATATTGGCTGAACATATTTTTCGTGAAAATGATTGATACGCTTTAACAAAAATGGCCGTCATAGGCAAAATATGTTTTTTAAAAATAAAATGAATACAATTTTGTACTCTCTATAGACTGAAGTTTAAAAGGTAGAAAAATAAAAAATATTAAAAATAGTCAAGCGGACCACTTGGCTTGGATTGACCCAACTAATTTTTTTTGTAATAATCTATATTTTATGTTGTAAAATGTTGTAGGGATTCGGCCTGAATTTTTGCCAAACTTTGAGGAAGAATGCTGGAGTCTCATGGAACAGTGCTGGGCGGCAGATCCTGTAGACAGACCTTTGTTAGGTTACGTACAACCCCAACTCGAAGCTATTTATAATAGTGTAAAGGCAAAAAGCCAATGCCAATCTGCAAGTAGTACCAGTCCAACCTAAACTTTGAACAAACAAAATTAGCTGATTTTAATTGAACTTTTTACATATCGATTCAATAGATGAGCTTTTTACAGAATTATATACCTACTTTATGAACTGTTCTCACTGTTACGTTTTAGAATTTCGTGATTGTTATAACTGTTTTCTACGTACCATTAAGTTTTATAGGTGTAACTACAGCGTTATTTGTATCAGTGATCATGAAGGAGTGTAGGCTTGCACAGCCAGTGATTGGTAAAGGAACATGGTTATCGAAGTGGTGTATTTGATCTTATTAATTAATGGTTGAGGTGAACGATATGAGATTTCGTCTACGCCCGCTCCCGAAGCGCCTTTGAGAATATCTACTGAAGTTGAAGTCAAAACTTCAATAACATACAGGGGGTTTAATTAATAATTAGAAATATTTTAACTATAGATTCCTGGACTAAAAATATTGAGGTTTAACCCAAATTACCTAGTCCGAAAATGCTTCCTAAGGGAGATAGAGCTCTTTGAAGATGGCGTCTTTTAATTAGTTTTTTTTAAATACCTCTAGACTGCTTCTATTTAGAAAAACGAAAACTGGTACGTCTATTTATCTTCCAGTTATAATTCCGTTCCATAAATTGCGAATTTCTAGTACCGCTCATAGGTGTCCCTTTTGGGTAGGGCAACGGTTATTTTATCGCATCTTTTAAGAATTTTTGACACTGGATTATTAAATTATGAGATATTGTTGTACTAAAAGGTACTCTTGCTTTAAGTCAGTACGATACACAGTTTTCTAGAAAAATCGATTTGAAAATTTTTAGTTTTTTTGATTTGAGCAAAATTTGAAAAAATTTTCAAAAAAAAAACAGTGTATTTTACTGATTTAAAGAGCAAGAATAACTTTAAGTACTAGAATACCTCATAATTAAATAGTCTAGTATCAAAAATGCTTAAGAATTAAAGACACAAAAATAATGCGATAAAATAACCGTTGACTTACCCAAAGCGGACGCATGTGACCGGTAATATAAATTTGAAATTGATGAAATCGATTCATCTCTCATACACGTACAAGTTTTCGTTTTTCTAAATAGTGTTTTTTTGCAAATTTTTTTCAAATTCCAAAAATGCTAAATTTTCAAATCAAGTTTTCTGGAAAACGGTGTATCCTACCGACTTCAAGAGTGCCATATAGTACCAGAATACTTAAAAATGTAATATTCCAGTGTCAAATATGCTTAAAAGTTGAAGACAAAAAAGTTATGCGATAAAATAACCGTTGCCCTACCCAAAACGGACGCCTATGATCGGTGCTAGAAATTCGAAATTTATGAAATCGATTTATCTCTGGAAGATAAAATGGCGTACCAGTTTTCGTTCTTCTAAATAGAAGCGTTCTGGAGTTATTAAAAAAAAACTAATTGCAAGACGCCATCGTGGGGTCTTGTAATATTCAGCAATTTACAGTTAAAATATTTCCAATTAATAATGAAACACGTATAAACACAATAATTTAGAAACACGTGTAAACCTCGATAACGTTGTTACCCATTAGTGAGATTGTTTCGAATTAATTAACAATTTTTTCTATACTCATGAAATTATGGTCATTATTAAATTATGATAACTGTCCTTAAGTGAAATAATTGTTAACGATATTTAAATGAATAAAATTATTTTACTTCTTTGCGTTTTTTTACCACTTAAAATTAAGAAAAACTATAATTAGAATATTAAAAACGAAAATGAACAACTGATGATAAACTTCTGCACGAATAACGAACTTAGATTAAACAACACATTTATTTAAAACAAAACATCAACACAAAAATATACATTTAATAACACCATTGGACAAAGATCTATGTTAGATTATGTTATAATCTATAGGGATATACTGCCATCAAAAATAAGCAACGTAAGATGCCTCAACTCAGCAGATGTGGGTAGCGACCTTTCTATATAAGGATTTTATAGCTGTCGACGCCTTCCTTCTTTCAGCCAACGTCTCCAGTCCTTTGTAAGTCTTTCTGTTCTGTCATTCTCCATCTCTAAGGTCTCGTCTTTTCATGGCCTCGTCCACTTTACCCCTCCATGATCTTCGGGATCTACCTCTTCTTCTCTTTCCTATTGGTCTCCAATCCGTAATCTTTGATATCCACCTTGTACGATCTGCTCTTCTCACGTGTCCATACCAAATTAAACGTTTTTCTTCGATATAGCTGAGTATGTCTTGTTCTACGTGCCATTCTTCGTTTTATCTCCTCATTTCTAATGCGATCTATTAATTCTTGTAACTCTGCAGCTTGTTCTCATGAACTCCATTTCAGTTTCTATAATTTTTGACCTACGGTATGCGGCAAAATAAACAGTACTGAAATTCGTATGCCTCAAATTTATATGTGTCATGTGCCGAAACGTATGAGTGGTTTCTGAACGTTGTAATAACGTTTATCTATATCATGTTAATGATAGCTCCTTCAGGATGATTCTCAGTTTTGCAGAAAAAATTTGTATAGTGGAGTACTATTTTCGGTCATACGGAAAAGGTCACGAAAACGGTCCAAGCTTAAAATCAACAATAGTTTTAGCAGAACGGGATAACCTGCCACACTGCCAGGGAGTCTCTTCGAATACTGTGCGATCATTTTTGGAGCTGCCACCCATCAGAACTAACGCCACCAGTTGCGTACATATGGAGAATGCTGAAGGGGTCACTTTCTGCCACTTCGGAATTGAGGTCTAGAATTAAAGATTTTTTTCGTGCCAGAGGCAGTGGCGAATCTAGAAATTTGCCTTAGGGGGAACTTCCAATGAAAAACCAAAATTTGAAATGAAATAAAGGACATAAATATTAACTTATAGGCATTAAGTTCCCTTCATTTTCCTAACTAGCATGTTTATTGGGTTGAATTTGTCTTTCTGTGGTTTCGGTTTCATGTGAGCTAATATATTTTTATGTTTGAACAATTTTTTTTCTTTAATTTTGAACCTTGTTAGGGTGGAAATTTCCTCATTTTACCTCCCCGTAGATCCGCCACTGGCCAGAGGGCATCTTTAACATCTGTTTTATCGGGAATGCTTGTCGTCGTCAATGATGTTTACAAGGCTATATCATGTAATATAGATATATAAATAATCATAAACATTTCAATATTCATTTCAGTACTGTTTATTTTGCCGCATACTGTATTTCGTTTATTTATTACTCAGTTCTCTGCTCCATAGGTCATTACACTACGTCTCAAGGTGTTACATTCTCTTCTTTGTATTTCTGGTAATCTATCTATCCCACAGTACCCCGTTCATTTGTTTTGATACATGTTCTTGTCTGTGCTAATCTTATGCAACGGACGTGTTTCTAAAATTTAAAACGAAAAGCAAATTGTACTTACTTAAGCCGTCCTCTTGTACCTTACGGTGTCGAGGTATTGTACGAGGTTAGAAATTGTATTAAACGGAAATTAATCTGTAGTTCGAGATATTACCAATGGACGGTGCAACTTATGAGTTGAAAGGGGGTTGCGAATTACTTAAGTAATGTCTAGAAAATATGGGTTAAGAGTAGGGGGGCGGGCATATGCAATGGACATGTTTCTAAATTTTAAAACGAAAAGCAAATTGTATTAAACGGAAATTAATCTGTAGTTCGAGACATTACCAATAGATGGTGCCACCTACGAGTTGGAAGGGGGTCGCGAAGTAATGTCTAGAAAATTTCTTACTTTTTTCAAAGAAATCTTATTACAGAAAGAAATGATCCAAATGGAGAGCAAAAGAGAGAGATAAACAGAGAAGTCAAGAAAGCAATAAGAAAAGACTTGAGAAAGTATAATACACTAAAAATCGAAGAAACCATAGAAAATCATAAAGGCCTAAAAAGTCTGCGAAGAAAACTAAATAATGGAAAAAGTCAGATTATTAAATTAAAAAACAAAAAGGGCGAAATAACAACAAATAGAGAGGAGCTTTTAACAATAGTGGAAGATTTCTATGGAGAACTTTATAAAAGCAGACGAATGAACCAAACACAGCTAAAAGATGCAATAAGCAAAACAATATTAAATCAAGGCTCTGAACTCATGCCAGAAATAACTCTTAGACCGTCCGCACATGGGGCGACGCTCGAACTACTCGACTCGATTCCAGTCACGTAGGTCTCTCCCCGCCAGTAAAGTTCCTTCGTTGTGGCATTGAGCTCCGTACACGCAGCGTTTAGGATTGCAAATCTCCTCGTCTTGTACGGCTCTCGTCGCATACGATCCGTAGTGCACGAGAAAGTTCGAGTGAGACGAACGTTTTTAGTGATAATAGGTAGTTTATCTTATTTGTTTCCTTCGTTTTTTGTTGTTTTTTGCGCTGAATGAAATTTTACTTTTATTTAAAGATCGGTGCATGTTATGTTCGTTGATTGTAATACTATTATTAGCTTTGTGGAAGTATATAAATATATTGTTTGTAATGTAAAATTCTGAAAACATTGAACTTCTGTTTCTAGGTGTTTAATATAAAATTCGTTGGGGAAGTAGAAAAATACCCTCAATTGTATAATGCTTATTGTATACAAATTGTACTAAAAATGTAACAATACCGTACTTTTTTCAGATCGAAATAGTCGTTTTGGTTAATATATAAAAATGCGTTCTTCCTGGTTGAAAGATGTGAGCAAACTGAATCGACAAGTGTGCGGAGAGCAATCGCTTGTGCCGCAGGGTTCGTACAAGACGAGCAAGACGCGCGAACTTAGAGACGTGTCTTCGATCGACCCATGTGCGGACGGCCTTAGTGAAATTAGACAAGCGATGAATAAAATAAAATCCAATAAATCACCAGGAGACGATGGAATAGTGATCGAGGCTGTTAAGAATGGCGGTGAACCTCTAATGAGAAAAACAAAAGATCTCTTTAATCTATGTTTGACAAAGAAATCCATACCATCTGAATGGAATAGAGCCAAAACAATTCTTCTGCACAAAAAAGAAGAAAAAACTGATCTTGAAAATTACCGACCAATCAGTCTGTTAAACCATCTTTATAAACTTTTCACGAGGGTAATCACCACAAGATTAGACAAGAAATTAGACCTATATCGAAGTAGAGAACAAGCTGGATTCAGAGCAAACTTTGGAATCAACGATCATCTCCAAACAATAAAACAACTCATCGAAAAATCCATAGGATATAACAAGCCCTTAGTTTTAGCATTCGTAGATTTCCACAAAGCATTCGACTCAGTAGAACTCGACAGTGTTATAGAAGCACTATACGAGACCCGCATTGATAGCCGATATTCGAAGCTAATATGTAATATATATAAAAATGCGACAAGCTCGATACAACTACACGCTAACAGCAACCAAATAAAAATCCAAAGAGGTATCCGTCAAGGGGATACATTGTCATCTAAACTTTTCATATCGGCTCTAGAAAAAGCGATCAAAACCCTCGAATGGGGTGATAAAGGAATAAATGTGGACGGAGAGATGCTACACCACCTAAGCTACGCAGACGATATAGTCCTGATTGCAGACGATTTGGGACAACTAAAGAAAATGTTGGAAGATCTTAGTACAGCATGTCATAAAATAGGTTTAAAATGAATAATATATCAAAAACAAAATATATGAAGAACTTAGTACCAAGTAAACACCTTGAAATACAAAATGAACAAATAGAACTGGTAGACAAATATATATATCTGGGTCACGAAATTAAGATAGGTAAGGACAATAAAAAAACCGAAGTATCCAGAAGAATAATACAAAGATGCGCAGCATACGGAGCTCTTAGGAACATTTTTAAGAGTGACGACATTCCAACTAACATGTAGAAAAAAGTTTTCGACCAATGCGTGCTACCGGTGATGACCTATGGTGCAGAAACATTATCACTCACAAAGAAAAACGCACAAAAACTAAGAGTAGCGCAAAGAATGGAGCGATCAATGATAGGGGCCACTCTGCGAGACAGGATTAGAAACGAAGATCTACGAGCTAAGACCAAAGTCATAGACGTCATTGAAAGAAGTTGTAACTTAAAGTGGAAATGGGCTGGACACGTTGCCAGAATGAAGGACGGAAGATGGACTCGCAAACTAGTTGAATGGAGACCAAGAGCCGATAAACGTAGCAGAGGAAGACCACCAACACGATGGCAAGACGACTTACGAAAGAAAACAAAAAACTGGATGCAGAAAGCACAAGATAGAACACTTTGGAGACAAACAGGGGAGACCTACGTCCAGCAGTGGATTGAGAGAGGCGGATGATGATGATGATGTCTAGAAAATATGGGCTAAGGATAGGAAGGGTGGTCATATGCAACGGACGTGTTTCAAAATTTTAAAATGAAAAGCAAATTGTATTAACGGAAATTAATCTGTAGTTCGAGACATTACCAATAGATTGTGCCACTTACGAGTTGGAAGGGGGTAGCGAATTACTTAAGGCTGTTTTATCGGTGCACCAAAACCTAGGGACAGTGTTTTCTCGGTTATTTACCGACAGAATGTCTCGAAATGTGGACACGTTATTCGAAATTATGTTGCCTTTAAAATGATGGTTTTACTTTTTTTTATTTTTTTGAAAATTCTGTTGAAAAATTAGATTATAGTGTTTAACGTTCTATTATAACCAAACTTTTTACTCCCATCACTTGAAAAAGTTTTTTTTCTGTAATCGTTGATTTTTTTAACCTTTCTGTGTCCAGTAATAATCGAGAAAAGCGTGTTCCAACTTTGAAGAAAATTGCTAAAAATATTGAAATCTAATAATGAAACGTGTTACTCATCATTGGCGCTTAGTTTCATCGTTATCGCCTTCGTGACGTCAAATCTCATGAACGTACGGTCAGTCGGTCAGTTCGCTTGAATCAGAATCCATTTCCAGTTATTCATTCTTGTATATTCTTCATCAACTTGCTTAGTGTTTACATTTTACAGTATTCTTAGTTATTTTGAAAACATTAAACTTCTTTAGTTTACGGGTATTTTTAAGTAATATATTATTAGTTTAGTGGTATAAGTTACAAGTTCTTTAGTTTCGCGTATTTTTAAGTATTACATTAGTTTAGTGACATAAGTTGACAAGATTAGAAATGAGTCCAGGGTGTTTTAAAATAAGACAGAAAATTATACTACTATCCACGATTTGTGTTTTATTCATCAATTGGATACTTTTGTTATGTAACTGCAACCTATAAATATATTAAAATAATGTATTTGTTACCGGCCAAACCCGCTTTCAGGTCAAACTAGTTTGGCCTAGGCCAAACTACTTTGTCCTAACCGCCCAGGATAAACTAGTATGACCTAGGTCAAACTAGTTTATCCTATCACGCGTAGGCTAAACTAGTTTATCCTGATATAAATAAACACACTTCAGGCCAAACTAGTTTAGCCTAGGCCAAACTAGTTTATCCTGATATAAAGACGCACACTTCAGGCCAAACTAGTTTATCCTGATATAAAGACGGACACTTCAGGCCAAACTAGTTTATCCTGATATAATAAAGATTCACACTTCAGGATAAACTAGTACGGCCTTCTTCTTATTCTTCTTGTAGTGCCTATCCGTTTCGGATGTTGGCGACCATCATGGCAATCTCTACTTTTCACACTGCTGCTCTGAAAAGACTTGTAGTGGTTGTGTTGAACCACGTACGTAGATTTTTCAGCCAGGTGTTAAATAAAAGCTTATAATCCAAGGATGGTACTAAAAGTTAGGGATTTGACCTAGGCTGTCTGTCTGTCGGTCTGTCCGACCGCGAATATAACTGCTCCGTCACTATACCAGGTAGAATGACAAATGAGGTGTCAAATGAAAGCTTATAATCCAAGGATGGTACTAAAAGTAAAAAAATTGACCTAGGCTGTCTGTCTGTCGGTCCGTCCGACCACGAATATAACTGTTCTGTCACTATACCAGGTAGAATGAAAAATGAGGTGTCAAATAAAAGCTTATAATCCAAGGATGTTAATAAGCCCAAACTAGTTTGGCCTGAAGTGAGCGTCTAGAACCGGAAGTCCTAGAACAAAGGACCCCGCAGAAACTTTATGGGAAATGGCTCTCTGTCAAATGCTCTGAAACTTTGGATTCTGGTAGTTCTTGATGTGTAGAACAAAAGACTCCATGGACGCGTAGCTCCAAAAATCATAGTTCTAAGATATAAGCCTCTGAAGATATAGGTATAGTGAGGATGTTTGAGTTGGAATAAATTCATTTTTTCGAGAATGGGCGACTCTGGAGATAAGTACGAATCAGGTCAATTTTTATTTTTAAATTATAATTTTTTGGCATATATATCATACTAGTGACGTCATCCATCTGGGCGTGATGACGCAATCGATGATATTTTTAAATAGGAATAGGGGTCGTGTGATAGCTCATTTGAAAGGCTATTTAATTCTCTATTCAATAATATAAACATCAACATAATCATTTATACTGGGTGCCCATTTTTTTTTTAATTAAATGAATTGAGACAAAAAGAAGAATGTATATAATTTATTTAATTCGAAATACATTTTACTGCTGTCAGAAAACAGAAAAAATGTTTATTTGATAAATAAATATTGTTTTTCGCTTAAATTCAATATTAAAGCTGCCACCCACCTGCCTCTTAGCAGTTTGAACATTTGATTTAAGCGAAAGGCAATGTTTATTTTTCAAATTACCATTTTTTTCTGTTTTCTGATAGCAGTAAAATGTATTTCGAAATAAATAAATTATATACATTCTTCTTTTTGTCTCAATTAATTTAATTAAAAAAAAGTTTTGGCCACCCTGTATAAATAATTATGTTAACGTTTACATTAGTGAATAGAGAATTACCTTTCAAATGAGCTATCACACGACCCCTATTCCTATTTAAAAAAAATCACCCATTGCGTCATCACGCCCAGATGGATGACGTCACTAGTATGATATATATGCCAAAAAATTATTATTTAAAAATAAAAATCGAGCTGATTCGTAATTTATCTCCAGAGTCTCCCATTCTCGAGAAAATGAATTTATTTCAACTCAAACGTCCTCATTGTACCTATAACTTCAGAGGCTTATATCTTAGAACTATAATTTTTTGGATCTACGCGCCCATGAAGTCTTTTGTTCTACATATCAAGGACTACCAGAATCCAAAGTATCAGAGTATTTGACAGAGATCCATTTCCCATAAGGTTTCTGCGGGGTCCTTTCTCACCTTTAGTACCAGCCTTGAATTATAAGCTTTCATTTGACACCTCATTTGTCATTATATCTGGTATATTGACGGAAGAATTACATTCCCGATCGGACGGAAAGACGGACAGACAGCCTCGCTAAGATTTCTCACCTTTAATAACATCTTTGGATTAAAAGCATATATTTGACACCTCATTTTTCATTCTACCTGGTATAGTGACGGAGTAGTTATTTTCGCGGTCGGACGGACCGACAGCCTAGCTCAAATTTCTCACATCATAACGCGGTTAGGACAAACTAGTTTGGCCTAGGCCATACTAGTTTATAATAACGCGGTTAGGACAATCTAGTTTGGCCTAGGCCAAACTAGTTTGTCCTGAAATCGGGTTTGGCCAGGCCAAACTAGTTTGTCCTGAAATCGGGTTTGGCCGGTAACATATACATATTCCATTCAGAGGACTTTTTCCTCACAGTGCGTCGCGTCGCCTCGAAATACTTGCCAGATAAATACATTTACTATTATGATGGTTTGGCAGGTACCAATTTTTTATAGATAAATAAAAATATTTTAATTTTTACTAGGCTAATATCAGTTTTCTCTAACAAATAAATAACTTCTTGAGATCATTTTCAACCTATAACTGCAAAATTGGTTATTTGTTTGTGACAACAAATTGTAATTTTTTTATAATGATATTTTTATGTTATTTTGAATTTATTATAAATCAACACCATGATGTTTTTTGGACTCACGTTTCACAAATTTTTATTCAATACAGTGGAACCCCGATAAGTCGGCCCCGATAACCCGGAAGTCCGGCTAATCCGGACCGATTTTCATCAGACAAACATTTCAACAATAAAAATGTATGTATTATGTTAAAACATTTTATCTGTAGCTGCTTCTGGAATGTCTTAAAAATATCGAATTTCATTGATAAAATATCCCACCTTCGCTTCGACCATAATATAATATTTGAGAGATAATGGGTATTTGTGTAATTTGAACTGTACGATAGTAAAAATGTCTTATGGCACGCGGCGGCAGAGCGACGTATATTATCTCAGGCTATCAAAAACAACAGGCACCTGTTATTCCTTTATTTATTTCCAATTGTCTTAGCATTGTTTAAAGAAAAAGACTATATAAAAAATTATTTTTCAAACAATGGTCATTTAAAAAATGAAAGAGCCACTGTTCTTAAATAACATAACATCGTTCCATGGCAGATGAAATTGACACAACCGAAACTGACTTAGTTTTTTTACCTAGAAATGAACAATACTCTATTCTATATTGTCTATACTACACTCTATACAACTATAGGTAAGTTAGATATGTGTACTCTGCATATATATATTTCATGTTATTTCAATTATAACTGACTTTATCTATAAGTATACCGTATTTTATTAATTTTTACCATACTCTCCGGATAACCCGGATTTTCGATAACCCGGATCGGCCGCGGTCCCGATTAATCCGAGTTATCGAGGTTCCACTGTACTATATTTAGCTAAGATATAAATTAAAAATGTGATAATTCTTTTTAAAATATTATCTACCATAAAATCAATCTAAAAAGGTATTCCCGACAAAACTAATTTGAATGGAGAATAATGCATTTTGTTGTCATAAAATACTTGTCCGCCGGCGCCACTGAGTAAAGATCGAATTGTCGGTCGCACTCCCTACTTCATTCAAATCAATTTTAAGCAGGGAGTCACGTGGGTCTGACGTAAGCAGTCTAGGAAAGTAAGTGATACGCCCATTTCAAATTACAATGTGCTTCAACTGATAAGTTGCTTAAGTAATGTTTAGAAAATATGAGCTAAGAGTAGGGCGGGTGGGCATATGCAACGGACGTGTTTCTAAATTTTAAAACGAAAAGCAAATTGTATAAACGGAGATTAATCTGTAGTTCGAGACATTACCAATAGATGGTGCCACTCAGAGCCGGATTTAAGGCAGTGGTGGCCCCTGGGCAAAATTGGTGTGGGGCCCTACCTTCTACCATTAAAAAAATGTTGTAACTATGGTATACAGCCAACTACAGGGTTTTTCCTTTTAGAAATAAAAAAAATATTGATCTACTTTTATAAATATATTTTTAAATAATAAAATACAAAAGCTTTATCTTGTTACAGTTAAATATTCAAAATAAACATAGTAAAATGTATGGTTAAAGTCCGGGTACCTTTCGAGATTTTTTAATTGAAAATTCATTGATTATGTCGGACATGTCTAGTTGCTTTAAGACATCGTGTTCAATGGTCCTTATAGAGAGATGATTTAAACGCTCTTGGCCCATCATAGACCGAAGTCGATTTTTAATTAACTTAAATTTTGAGAATGATCTCTCTCCACTGTAGTTAGCTGGAATCAGAACTAAATATAAACGAAGTGTCACCACAACGTTTGGAAACGCATCATTCACATTCTTTTCTTTTAGCAGTCGGTATATTTGAAGTTCTTTAGTTATCAAAAATGAATAACCATTTCCAATTTCGTTGCAAAACGAAAATACAGCCGAGCCATATTCCAGTCCAATCAGAAAGTGCAGCAAGCACCCCTACCGGTTTCGAAACTTATTAGTCTCTCATCAGGAGGCACATATGCTGCTCTCCCCGATCCAACCAAAACAAACCCCAGCGTGCAGTCCCGGATTGCAACTGCTACAACAAGACTAAGTTTTCACTCTAATGGCATATAAAACAACATAATGCTATTCTACACCCCACCAGAGAAGGTTCCCATTGTTTCCATTCTGGTGGGGTGTAGAATAGCATTATGTTGTTTTATATGCCATTAGAGTGAAAACTTAGTCTTCTTTAGTTATATTTCATGAGCCAATTTCCCCTTTAGATGAACTGAAAATTTCTACAAATTGTACCAGTTCGACACCTAGGTTTTCATCTAAATCATTGCTATAAATGTCGGTCACCTTTAGTGAGTGAGCTCTAATTTCATTGGGAGTTAAATTTTCCAAATAATGTAAAAATCCAAAATTGGAATGAATGGATTCATATGCAGAAAGCCTCTGACTTGAATGATGAAGTGATCTATAATAACGATAAAATTTTAGATTCCTAAATTTCTCAGATGTTGTCATTTCAGTCTCTGAAATATTCCTTAAAAGAATAAAAATTCTTTAAGTGATCTAAGTGCCACCACTCCTGAATTAAGGTATGGGCATTGTTGGTATATAAAACCAAATGGAAGTCTCGTTAAAATGCATAGAGTTACAATATCCTCAATGCAACATATATAACTTACATAGAATTTTCGCTTTTTATATTATATTTAGTGATGAGCAAAACAAGAACAAGACCAAGACCAGGCTAGTCTTGGTCTTGTTCTTGTTCTTGCAAGCTTGGTCTTGGTCTTGCAGCTAAAAGGCAGTCTTGGTCTTGGTCTTGGTCTTGCACTAGCCGGTCTTGTTCTTGGTCTTGATCTTGCTGCAAGAGTCTTGCTTTTTTGGTAGTAATAATTTGAACCAAACAATTTCGAATAAAATGTACATTGAAATAAATAAAGATGTGAAGAATGAAACTATATTTTTTGCTTTAAAATTTTAACAGAATGTAAAATGTAGTTTCAAACGGATACCAATTTTAACATTATACATTCACCTAATGACCTAATTATTTCTCTCTATATAAAGAGATTAGAGTATATTTTTATAATGGTAATGTTTATCAGTAGGAAAAACCTGCATTTACAACCCTTGTTGCAATTGCCGGCCTTAGGTTGTGTCACGTTGTGTTTTGCAGGCTGTCGATACCTGCCGCCTGACTTCAGACCACGTCTTGAGTCTGGATTATTGTTTATTTCCCCTGTAGTTTAATAAAATGTTAAAGAAAAAGATCTTATTTAAGGTGCCACAAATGGTCGGGGACCTTCAATTCACGGATTTTACGAAAAGGGATAAACGGTTTATAGTTGTTAACAGATAATGATCTGCTCCTTTCACTCGAACACTGTAGTATTTATCCTACGAGGGTCAAATTTAAGAACATAAATTAAATTTTTTTAGGAGAACACAAAAATCAAATATTTTTTAATCTATTTAATCATTAATATAATTAATTTTTTTATAAACTAACTAAAACATACTTTTTAGTAAATACGTACATATTTACCATACCTATTTATAGACCTAATACTATAACATAATAACTAAACCTAATGGGGAGTTTTAAACGCTTAATTCTGTAATTTGTTATCTTGCAGTTCTTTAATTTTATTTAAACTACATTGCTCTCGTAACACGAGTTATTCGCACTTTTTATTTTCACATATTTTTGGATTGAATACCCATTATGACATTTAAAAAGTTGAAAATATTCGGATGTGTGTAGTAAAAACTAGAATTTAAAACACACTGAAATGATGCGCATGCATTTCAAGTGCGGCACATACTATTTGTACCACTGGCCCTTTCTGGGGAAAACCTAGATTCTTCCAAATAGTTTTCAACTATGAAATCAGTAAAATTCTTTACACGTTTGTCATCCTGGATTTTCATAAATAATTCAACTTCCAACTTTCGTTGATTGTAAAAAATAATCCAAAAAATAATTTTAAAAATTTCCCTGTATCGGAATTTTTGTCATTATATTCAGAAACTGAACCTAAGCTTTGGATTTTGCGATACCAAGCTTGACACATTACAATAGACAACCAGTTATTTTTTATTCAGGCCACAATGCTTTCACAGCATTGTGAATCCCTTTTCAAAATCTATTATGATATTTTTTGTATTCATTTTAAATTTAACGACCTACATTTTTCCTCGATTATGCGAAAAGAATTGAAATAAGTGTCAGTATTTTTATTAGACAAAAAAGCGAAAACTACTAGTACATAAAAACCGTTTTTAATTGCATTTTTTTTTAATGGGTTACCCTATCTATAATTACATTTTTTTGTCTTACAAGTAATTTCAATTGTACTTGAACTGTCGCCGTTTGAAGACTTGCCTTCTGGACACTTTGAAGGTTGAGAAAATGCAAACCGTTTGAATCAAAACGACTTAAAAATATAACCAAAATATTATGTATTTTAAAAATGCGATATTGTTTAAGGTATCTTACAATGTCAGTATATATTATTGAACTAAAAAAATAAAGTTAAATAATAAAAACCAATTTTTCTCAAAAAAGTGCAAGAGTGTTGCAGGTTGGTCTTGGTCTTGCGTGGTCTTGCAAGGTTCAGTCTTGGTCTTGTTCTTGCAAGCTTAGTCTTGGTCTTGGTCTTGCAACCAAAAGGCGATCTTGGTCTTGGTCTTGGTCTTGCTGCAAGACCAAGACCAAGACCAGTCTCGCTCATCACTAATTAAATTTACTATGTCAAAACTGAAACGACATATAAACTAATAAATCATTTATTAACAAATTAAACATTTAAGTCACAATTTAATAACAAACTGAAGTTTAAACCATTTAAGTTATATAATATATATAATTATACCACACACTTTAAAGGTACGATTCCGACAACGACTGCAGATGGCAGTTACAGTTGTCACCATGACAGACGTCATTATTTTGTACTATTATTTTGCATAATTATTAGCAACTGACATTCTGCCGGACAGCAGTTGCAGTCAGATGTCGGAATCAGTCTCATACAAATAAATAGTGCAAAGTAATAACGTCCGTAACGCTGACAACTGCAACTGATGTTTGCAGTTGCAAACATCAATTACGAATCGTACGAATCAAAGATACGAATTGTACCTTTAGTCCCAATATATCGAATTTCAATGAAAACTATCTGCTTTATATTTATAAATTTTAAGGAAGACGATTGAATGATAAAACATAGGACAAAACTATAATAGTCTGTGTTCTCACATATATTTCCATACTCTTATAATCCTCAAATTGATTTCAAATAATTATTATACATTTTTGCATACAAAAAGATCTACAGACACCTGAAAAATATATTTTTTGATTAAGGGACTGTAATGACCAAATTAAAATGATAAAAACAACTTACACGTTATATCTGATAATACACACTTAAAAGACTAATACATAAATACTCATGATGAAGAAGTACATTATAATTAAAAATGAATAACCATTTTCATATCGCTGCAACATCAAGCCAAAACCGTCTTATATTTCTGTTGGTTTAGAGAGCGCAACAAGCACTCTGAGCAAACAGTTTCAAAACTCAT
Source organism: Diabrotica virgifera virgifera (assembly GCF_917563875.1). Lineage (NCBI taxonomy): Eukaryota > Metazoa > Arthropoda > Insecta > Coleoptera > Chrysomelidae > Diabrotica > Diabrotica virgifera. The sequence continues at coordinate 80,909,346 of NC_065452.1, forward strand.
TAGTTTTTCATCAGATAATGTACATAGCTATAACATCTGTACATGCATTGGGTTCTTCGTCTTCTGTCTTGCTGTGGGCATACTCATCTGCAAATAAGATTGCTGCAATATGGCTGCAAACTTCACTATTACCGGCCATACACATACAATGTGCATTTTCTATGCCATTGGAACTGGCTATCACCCAAGCATCTAGTGGTTTAGCATCAGCTTTTTGAGAATGCTTCACCTAAAAAAATATTTTATCTTTGTGGTAATGCTTCAACTACACAAATTTATTTTTATTAGAGTACATATTTGCATTCTTTACAACGATTGAGAATATTTTAAAATCAGACATTCATATAATATAATTTTAGAACATATTTTTCGTAATAAATTTGCCGCAAGGGAGATATGGTGTATATGAAGAGGTCACTATTTAATCTTCTGGTACAAATATGCATGTGCATCGTTTTTTAAACGAGTAGGGATTTTTTCAAATAAATGGTAGTAATAACTCATTTTCATAGAAATATGGAGTTACACAGTTTACAAATTAGGACGACAATATGTCTGGTTTCATACAGATATATAAACGTAAATAAATCTAATATTTAAAACCAATTTATCCAAAAGACACTAATACTGTTATTATATTTCTTCATGGTGAATAAATAAAATAAAGGCATACCTTTCCAACAATAATATAGAAATCATTAACAATTTTTACTCCAACTTTCAAAACAGATTCAGTTGTGAAGGCTTTTATGTGCCTAAAGGCTTTTGTATGCTTTCATCTGCTGCTTAAAGTAGTAACTGTGAGACTCTACCAGATATGATGACTGAATTGTATATGGATCTAAATCTCCAATTATTTTCAGCTTCAATATGAATATCTAAAACAATAAAAGAAATAAATTGCTTGCAAAATTCATCATTATTGATAAATATCAGGGAAAAATGAACAGTAAATAAAAATTGTTTCACCTACCTTTTTCTCCAACATTTGGAGTTTCCAATAATAATTTCCTTAAATAATCACTTTGCATTGTGGTAAATTAATAAAATTCACAAATGACAAACAAAAGTTTTAAAAAATACACAAAAACACAGCCAACAAAATCCAAATGAATCCAAAATAAAAAATGCGACATCAAACAAAACAATGAAATGAAACGACGATACAAATCTTAGACAAGGAAAGAGAGAGGACGAGTAATCCTTGACCAAAAGTGAAGCCAAACTGACACCAGAGATTTTGATCATCGACGTATCTTTGGGGTATTGTTATGCATTGAGTATTTAAAATAAAAACATGAAATGTATTTAAAATGAAGAATTTGTGTACGGTAAATGTTTTATTAAGTTGCTCATATTACGTACATATGTTTCAATACATACATATGTTTTTATTACGAATTTTAGATGATGATTTACTTTATTTTTTATGAAATTTTAACCTTCAACGAACACCCACCACTGGCAACCCATTGTTATTTTTGACGTGACCGCCATGTTTCTGGTGACAAACAAACCAAAAACTGGCTTCACTTTTGGAACGTGTGTTTTAAATGAGTGTTACCCGTCCTCTCTTTTTTCCTTGTCTAAGATACAAATACAAACATAACCTCTATAACCTTCTTTTCTTCTTTTTTTGTTTGAATGAAGTTAAGCTTCTACCAATTTCGTGACGTCAGACTTCGGCTGTCTGAAATGAAAACGTCTTTTAGACGTATTTTAACGTCATTAATCTTACGTATTTAAAATCACCTACAAAAGACGTCAATATGACGTAATGTTCAACCACGTGTGTATATTCAACCATAAACTGACGTTTCCTCAACGTTATATGACGTCTCTTGGTTGCCTGGGAAATAGAATTTTATTTTGCTGACGTCACAAAATAGAATTTCATATTGGGAGAATCGACGGTTGCTAGGGAACGTGACGTCACTAAAATATAATTCTATTTTAGTGTTGTCACGTTTCTCCCATTATAAAATTCTATTTTGTGACGTCAGCAAAATAGAATTCTATTTGGCGTGCTCTGGGCCCTGACGTCGAATGTATCGCGAAAGTTTCTCTAGGAATTAGCTGTTATAAACCACTGAAGAACGAAATAGACAACATGTCAACACAAATAATGTTGGACAGTTTTTTTAAGCCAGGTCCACCTTTACCAGTGAAAAATGACGACGGCAGTCATCTGCAGGTTACCATTTCTTCATCGTTCTTCAGATTAAAGCCATTTAAAAAAAATGTGTGCATACATACACATTTTATGTAACATGAAGTTGTTTCATTTTTGTTCATAGATTTTTGTTGGTTTTTGGAGTATGTTACATTTAACATATTTAACAAATTTGGAACCGATCCCATTGAATTTATATGAATTTGTATTAGAATAATTGATTCGTTATACGGCTTTTCGCTTTGCGGCCAAGTTTTGTGGAACGTATCTAGGCCGTAAAGCAAGGTATGGGTGTATCAACATAAAGAAAGTAAAATAAAATATGTTCAAAAATTCAGAAATAAAAGTTATCAATTATTCTACCTAGGAAGAAAGCAAATAATATCAAGTAATACACCTATTAAATAGAATCAACGTGCTTCTGTGTCGACAGAACATGCTGACAAGCAACATATGCTGAAATAAAAGACAAGTTAATAAAGATATACTAAAATGCTGAAAGGATTCCCATCTCTAGTGTGGGCAGAGCCACACGTGAAAAATCAGGCTCTCTAAAAATTCAATTTTTTGGCGAATAAGAAATAGTTTCTAAAGTGATTTTAGTTACAGTGTGTCAAAGTCGATCAGTGTTAAGTGAAGTTATAGAAATAAACTTTTGAAACAGACTGTAAGTACAATAATATTAAATACAATACATAAACTTAAAAAAACAAATAAAATTTAATTCAACATCAAGCCTAAAAAAGTAGATCATTAGAACGTTGATTACAAGCTCCAGAAACTGGAATTTTGAAAGTTAAAGGTGGGAACTGTTGAATCAAACTGCTCCAAAATAACGTAAAATAATTTAATTTAATTTAATTCAATTTAGGGGTAACACATTCGAAAGAGAAACATATTGCTTGAGAAAATCATCTTCCTCCGACGCGATAGGTGGGAAGGGTGATTTTATCGCGAGCAATTTCGGTAAGAAAATGAACCTCGACGATTACAAATCCGACGATAATCGGAAAAGATATAGAGAAAATGAAGAGCAGTCTTTTTCGAAAAGCAAAAAAGTATCAAGAACTCCAGATAAAAGGAACACAGAGGAAGACAAAATAGACCAAATATTAAATATGATGGCAAACTTAACGAAAGAGACACAAGATCTGAAAATTCACGTAAATGAAATTAAAGAGGAGCAAAGGCAATACAGAGAAGAAATGAGGGAACTACGAATTGAATTAGAAGAATTAAGACAAAAGAATAGTGAAGTGCGAAGAGAAAATGAACATATGAAAAAGGAACTGGAAGATGTAAAAGTGCGCCTTGAAAGACTCGATAGAGCAAGAAAAGAAAATAATGTTATAGTACAGGGAATGACAATAGATACGGGAGATAGAAGATTACTAAAAGAAACAATGGAGAACTTTATGAAAAAAGAACTGGATAATTATATAAAAATAGAAGAAGCTGTGAAATTAGGAAACAAAACATGTTTAGTCAGATTGCCAAACAAAGAGGAAAAAATAAAAGTAATGGAAAATAAAAGAAAACTTAAAGAAGTAAAAGAAGAAAGAATATATATATATATATATATATATATATATATATATATATATGCTTTCTATTCTTTTCCGGGTTTGACTCCGCGTTGAATAATTTTGGTTTTGAGAAAAACCATTATTTTGACGACGTTTCGGCAAGATCTCACTTGCCATTGTCAAGTCAGGTGGTTCCGCTTCTCGCTGCTGCTTGAAGTAAACTGCAGTTTGACTACTTGAAGTTTACTACTACTTGAAGTTTACTAGAAGTACAGTTATTACTACTTGAAGTTTACTTCAAGCAGCAGCGAGAAGCGGAACCACCTGACTTGACAATGGCAAGTGAGATCTTGCCGAAACGTCGTCAAAATAATGGTTTTTCTCAAAACCAAAATTATTCAACGCGGAGTCAAACCCGGAAAAGAACAAAGCACATATAGCTCCCGCGGAAACTTCAAGTGTAACATATATATATATAACAAGGAGAGGTTAGCGCGAGTTAATAAATATCGGCATGGCTCGCAATAAGTATGAAAAACAAAATATGCACAAGGTGGAATGCAACCATAGACACGTGTTTCTGACTTATTAGTCGTCATCAGTATGATATAGCTAAACAGGAGCAATTGCATTGCTCCTGTTTAGCTATATCATACTGATGACGACTAATAAGTCAGAAACACGTGTCTATGGTTGCATATATTGATGTGATCTTGATTATTGATATGAGATAATATTCTTATATGTCACTTAATTTAATCAATGTATTAATACTAATCTAATTAATTAACCAGATCACATATCAATATGTTTTCAATCTCAGGGCGAATTATAAATTAATTACTTACTTTCGTGGCTTCTAAATATTTCTTAATGGTTCCTAATCGGGATAGAAAAGAAAAGAGTAAAAAAAATACACATATGGGTTACAATTATAATCAAAATATTTTTTATTTTATTTAAAAGGCAATCAATGCTTAATATTTGCTATTTCTTATTATTCTTAAACATAACATTTACAAATGGGAATCTTATTTCCTTTTGGTTTTCAATTGAAAGTTTTTATTAACATTTAACTATTAGGAGTTATTAGGAACAACTCTATTCAAGTTTGATGAAGCTTTTCTGATATAATTGATTATGTTATTCAATTTTTTATGTGGAATTTAATACGAAAAACCCATACATTCATGTCCAAACAAATGAGACTGACCTTTTCCTGGTGAACTGAAAATGTCCTCACACAAAACCCGTTCCTGCTATCCTTGGCTGCGATCAAACCTCGTCCTGGCTTCCAGTAATGTACTCCTTTGAAAAACTAGCTCGAATAGCTCTCGTTCCTGCTTCGGTCGTGATGCTGTGTTCTACCTTTTTCGAAACTGCTATCAGCTACCGGGACACTCTTGGCTCAAGGAGGTTCTTTTACTCTCGACCTGGCCTACTTCTCGTTCCACGATAGATACTCCACACTCACGGAACTACCGGCTTTCTCACTCTCCGTACACTACCGTCTACTACTCGACTTCACTTCTCCACAGCTCAAAACATTCTGCTCTCACTTTGTCATCCATTCCCCTACTTTCTAAATATCCCTTCCAGATTCACAAATCAATCTTCCACCACCAACTCTCATTCGTAATATTCCTCAAAACCAATTTTTAATCTTTCTAAATATGCTTAATGGATTTCAAAAGAAAATATTTAATTCCCATTCTAAAATACTTTCTAACTATTTACAAATTTTAATGACCTATTCTCTCTTTCAAATGAGTCTTATTTAGCATAGGCTAATGATCGAAACCTTCCGCGAAAAACGATAATGAACTATCATCTATTTCACTGAGTTTTATTTAGCATAGGCTAATGATCGACCTTCCGAGAAGAACGATAATGGTACGCGTCATTCACTTTGTTTATCTAAGCACATTGTTCCGAGTTTCGTACGCTTATTCTAATCACTTCTTAAAATTAAATATAACAATTTGTTGTATACAGGTTGTTTTAAATTTATATGCCCGTGGTTGAGAAAATTGAAAATATTTTATATTAAATTGAATTATGTTTATAATTATCAAAATTTAATTTTCATATCAAATAGAAATATAACAAATCCCCGCCTTGTATTCGATAAAATTTATCTGCATTTTTAAATAAATTTTCTCGAGGCAAAACCAACTCCCTGTATATTTCCTTACTTTAATCTACGTCTTATACCCCTTCTTCTTGTATTACTCTAATTAGTCCCACCTGTAGAGTAATTGTTTCCTTATTTTCAGTGTCCTCATCCTGTGTTAGAGTGTCGGCTATTATGTTGTCTTTCCCTTTTTCCCATATTAATCTTCTGTCTTTTTCCTCAGATTTTTCACATACTTTTACCGTGTATTCTGCATCCACGTTTTCATATGCCTCCTCTTCAAATGCCACTGTTTCGATCATATCTTTTTCGCTTTCATTTTTTTGCTTTATTTCTTCTTCTCCTGAGCTCGTCTCTTCTTTTGAGGAATCCCAGGTTTCCTTTGTTTCTGATACTCTCAAATTTTCTTCTTCTGGGCTCAACTCTTCTTTTGAGGAGCCACAGGTTTCATTTTCTTTTGTCTTTTTCTGACTTTTTCTCCCTTTTCTTCTTTGTCCTTGCTTCGTTGCCAAATTCATTTCCACTGTTTGTTCTTTACCTGATTCGTCCGTATTTTGTTTCTCCTGTTCCTTGTCCTGTTCTTCTTCTTTTTCTTCTGTTAGATTCATCGTATTATTTTTAAAATCTATCACTACATGTTTTTCTGCCAATTCGTCAACTCCTACTATCATGTCATGTGACATGTTTGGCATTATTACACATTGTAGTGCATACATCTTCTTACCCAGTCGTACCATTACTCGTATGCCTTCATTTATAGTTGCCAATGTCCGTTTGTTTGCGCCCACTAAATTTACCCTAGGTATTTTGTAAATTAAATTTGTTAAGTTAACTTCTTCTATTAGTTTTCTGTTGACCAATGTTATTTCAGATCCAGTGTCTATCATAATTTTAATTGGTTTCTCGTTGATAAATCCATCCACAAATTTTAAATTAACTCCATTTTTCTTTTCGTTGTTTCTTGCCAATTTAATAAACTCCTTGGGGTTACAAAAAATTCCTGTTTGATTTTTGGTTTTTAGTGAGCGCCGTCGTGAAAAAACGCCGGTTGCTCATCGTTGTTTATATTTTCGTCATAATGTCTCTCTCCGTCATATTCATCTGTCTGGGTATTATTTACTTCTCTTCTATTTTCTCTTGGTCTGTCGGATCTGTTTCGGTTTTCTCGATATCCCTGTTCATTTTGTCTACCATTATTTCTGTTTTCTTGATTTGAGCGTGTGGTGTTTCTATTCTGGTATTCTCGATTTCTGTCCTCATTCCATTGCCTATTTCTTTGTTCATAATTTCCTCTTCCGTTGTCTCTATTTTCGTTTTCCCTTCTGGGATTAAAATCTCGTCTTGTATCGTCCCTCCTATTTTCATTTCTATCTCTGTACTCCTGTGTTTCTCGGGGCCTGTAATCTTCTCGCGACCTTCTTGATTTTCTTTCTCTTAAACGCAATTCTCTTATTTGTAGGAATTGGCATAAACTATCTATGTCTTTGTAGTTTTGCAATGTGATATGGTCTTCCAGCGTTTCTTCGAAATGTCTTGCAATCAGTTCGACTAATTGTTCCGATGAGCAATTATATTGTAAATGTTTTGCGTTATAGTAAATTTGTAATGCATATGTCCTTTCTGATATACCCATCCTATCATTGTATTTCCCATTTTGCAATTCCTTGTTAATTTCCAATTGTTGGACTTTTCCCCAGAAATAATTCAAAAATTTTTGTTCAAATTCTTGCCAACTGTCAAATTCTTCTTCTTTGCAATCGAACCATAGGCTTGCTTCATTTTTTAGATGGTTTCTGATAGTTTCTTTTGCTGTTTCGAAATTTCCGATGTGCTGTATTTTCTTTTTCAGGCTATTTATGAACGGCACTGGGTGTAATCTTCTTACATCCCCGCCAAACCTTATCTTCACGTCATCTGTGCTATGTATAACCATTTCTCTTCTTTCTCCTCCATTTTGTTGAATATTGATTTCCGCAATCTTTCTTTCCATTTCTTCTCTGATTGCTTGAATAGCGTTTTCAAACTTGTTTTCCAAATTTTCTATTTCCTTTTTCTGGCAGTTCGTTATCTCCTTTATTTTATTTTGAATTTTCATTTCTTGTTCTTTCATCTCGTTTTTCATTGTTGTCAAACATCCTTTTATTTCCTTTTCATACTTTCCTATGCGTTCCTCCATTTTCTTGTTGTTCTCTTCTATTGCTTGTTTTGTTTCCTTCTGATTTTCTTGCATTATTCTTTTTGTTTCATCTATTGCTTGTTTTGTTTCTCTTTGATTGTCATCCAGTTTTTGTTGTGTTTCATCCATTTTTTGTGACTGGAGTTGCATCAGTTGTAATAGTTTATCTATTCCTGATAATTCTTGCTGTTCTGATGCCATGATTGTCGTGTCTAAAATATCTTCTTGGTCTGAATATTCTTTTTGTTTTTTGTTGTCCTTGCTTTGGCTTCTTGTCACAGACATTTGTTTTCAAGAAGTACTATCCCCGCCAAATGTGAAATTTTACTAGTATGTTACCAAAACGACTTTTTCTCACCCAAATATTATAAATTGTCAATAAATATCAAATGTAAATATCGTAAAAATAAAATATTAAATCAGTTATGTAAAATTTGTACCTAAAGAGATCTAAAATTTTATGTTATCAAATGTAAGTATCTCACTTTTTACCACAGGCATATAAATTTTCAAATACCGGCTTTACTCTTTCTATCCTTCAAATTTGCCACTAGAAATACTTTACAATGCCCCACGTTGGGCGCCAGTTGATGTGATCTTGATTATTGATATGAGATAATATTCTTATATGTCACTTAATTTAATCAATGTATTAATACTAATCTAATTAATTAACCAGATCACATATCAATATGTTTTCAATCTCAGGGCGAATTATAAATTAATTACTTACTTTCGTGGCTTCTAAATATTTCTTAATGGTTCCTAATCGGGATAGAAAAGAAAAGAGTAAAAAAAATACACATATGGGTTACAATTATAATCAAAATATTTTTTATTTTATTTAAAAGGCAATCAATGCTTAATATTTGCTATTTCTTATTATTCTTAAACATAACATTTACAAATGGGAATCTTATTTCCTTTTGGTTTTCAATTGAAAGTTTTTATTAACATTTAACTATTAGGAGTTATTAGGAACAACTCTATTCAAGTTTGATGAAGCTTTTCTGATATAATTGATTATGTTATTCAATTTTTTATGTGGAATTTAATACGAAAAACCCATACATTCATGTCCAAACAAATGAGACTGACCTTTTCCTGGTGAACTGAAAATGTCCTCACACAAAACCCGTTCCTGCTATCCTTGGCTGCGATCAAACCTCGTCCTGGCTTCCAGTAATGTACTCCTTTGAAAAACTAGCTCGAATAGCTCTCGTTCCTGCTTCGGTCGTGATGCTGTGTTCTACCTTTTTCGAAACTGCTATCAGCTACCGGGACACTCTTGGCTCAAGGAGGTTCTTTTACTCTCGACCTGGCCTACTTCTCGTTCCACGATAGATACTCCACACTCACGGAACTACCGGCTTTCTCACTCTCCGTACACTACCGTCTACTACTCGACTTCACTTCTCCACAGCTCAAAACATTCTGCTCTCACTTTGTCATCCATTCCCCTACTTTCTAAATATCCCTTCCAGATTCACAAATCAATCTTCCACCACCAACTCTCATTCGTAATATTCCTCAAAACCAATTTTTAATCTTTCTAAATATGCTTAATGGATTTCAAAAGAAAATATTTAATTCCCATTCTAAAATACTTTCTAACTATTTACAAATTTTAATGACCTATTCTCTCTTTCAAATGAGTCTTATTTAGCATAGGCTAATGATCGAAACCTTCCGCGAAAAACGATAATGAACTATCATCTATTTCACTGAGTTTTATTTAGCATAGGCTAATGATCGACCTTCCGAGAAGAACGATAATGGTACGCGTCATTCACTTTGTTTATCTAAGCACATTGTTCCGAGTTTCGTACGCTTATTCTAATCACTTCTTAAAATTAAATATAACAATTTGTTGTATACAGGTTGTTTTAAATTTATATGCCCGTGGTTGAGAAAATTGAAAATATTTTATATTAAATTGAATTTTGTTTATAATTATCAAAATTTAATTTTCATATCAAATAGAAATATAACAATATATATATATATATATATATATATATATATATATATATATATATAATATATAAACAATGATTTAACGAAAGAGGAATTACAAATACAAAAAGAAATAGTCAAAATAGCAAATGATGAAATAAAGAAAGGAAAACGCGTCCAAATTAAGCACAACAAATTGATAATAGATGGACGGGAGAGGAAATGGAATAAGAACAAGAATCAGTTGGATGAGGTTTTTCAAAACGTTTCAAAAAACTAGCAACTGATGAGAGAATACAAGACAATACTTATTTGGTGACGGACGAGGCAAATAAAAAGGAAAGGAGTGCAGATAAATTGATGTATCACAGAAAAGAAATAAATAAGAGCAGACAAGGAAACAAAAATACAAGACGAAAACAAAAAAATAAAAAACATAAAGAACTGAAAATAAGCACATGGATTATAAGAACGATGTTGGCACCAGGAAAAATGCTAGAAATAATCAAAGAAGTATAAAATAGATATTGCAGCACTGCAAGAGATACGGTGGGAGGGACAAGGACAGATTGATAAACAAGACTTTACACTATTATACTCAGGAGGAAAGAAGCAAGGACAAAAAGGAGTGGGATTCATGATTCTAGGACAGCTAAGAGAAAAAGTCATAAACTTTAAACCGATATGTGAAAGAATTGCGTATGTAAGAATAATTAATAAACCCTTCAATATATCACTATTAAACCTATACGCACTTACAGAAACAAGCAATACAGAAGACGATAAAGACAATTTTTATGATAAGATAGAAGAAGAGATGGAAAAAAATACCCAAAGAAGATGTTATCATTATACTAGGAGACCTCAATGCCCAGGTTGGAAAAGAAGATTTTTTATAGCAAATTGCAGGAAAACACACCGTACACAAAAACACTAATGATAATGGTCTAAGACTATGTAACCTAGCAACAAAAACAAACATGATAATAAGCTCAACAAAATTTGAACACCCTAAAATGCATAAAGTAACATGGAGGTCACCTGATCAGAAAACGTATAGCCAAATTGATCACATACTAATAAACAAAAGAAAACAATCTTCAATGAAGGACGTGAGAACATTCAGAGGTGCGTGTGCGGATTCAGACCACTATATGGTCACAGCCACCATAAGACAAAAAGTTAAAATCCAAACTAAACAGAAAAATCAACAGAAAAAATGGAATGTCAATAAATTGTAGAATGCAGATATTAGAAAAAAATATGAAGAAGAAGTAACAGTGCAAATAAGAGAGAAATATAAAGCAGAGGACATCAAATCAGAATGGGACATGATCAAAAAGTCAATAGAAGAAGCTGCAAAAAAGCAGGTAGGCAAACACCAGAAGAAAACAAAAAACGAATGGTATAACAACGAATGTAAAGAGCTAACAGCACAAAAGGTGCAAGCAAGAATTAAATGGCTGATAACGGATAAAGAGGAAGACAGAGAAAGTTATGAAAAATTAAGAAAGGATGCTAAGAAAATTATAAGACAAAATAAAAGAAGATGGGCAGATGAAAAGATGCAAGAAATAGAACAGGAAAGAACAAATAGAAACACGAAACATTTCTATAAAAATATTAAAGAACAAACCAAAAAATACAAAGGTAAAACAAACGGAATAAAAAATAAAGAGGGAATAGTCATTGTAGAAGACAATGAATATAGGCAGGTATGGGCAGATCATTACAGAGAACTCTTGACGGAGGAATACAATGGAGAAGAAATGCACGAAGAAGAGGAAACGGTGGACGAAGAAGCAGACGAAATACACATTGAAGTCTTAAAAGAGCCAACAATAGATGAACTCGAGGAAGTAATACAGAAGAGCAAAAATGGAAAAGCTCCAGGAAAAGACGAAATTAACATGGAACTTATAAAATATGGAGGAAAGGAACTGAAAGAAAAAATACTATCACTATTGAAAAATATATGGAAGGAAGAGAAGATGCCAGAGGACTGGGAGATAGGGCAGGTAATAACAATACATAAAAAGGGAGACCAACAAATTTGTGAAAATTATAGAGGAATAACACTACTAAGCATAACATATAAAATATTGACTTCAATAATAAAAAAAAGATTGTCAAAGATCACGAAGAAGAGAGTGGGACAGTACCAATGTGGATTCACAGAAGGAAGATCAACAATAGATGCTATACACACAATAAAACAAATAATGGAAAAAGCATATGAATACAAACTGCAATTAGAAATGCTATTCATCGATTTCAAACAAGCATTTGATTCGATTAAGAGAAAACAACTAATGATTGCCCTGGAAAAATTAAAAATCCCACATAAACTCAGAAAATTAATAAATATGACAATGAGAACTACCAAAATTAGCATAAAGACGCAAAGAGGCGAGACAGATGAATTCATTATAAATAAAGGAGTGAAACAAGGGGATGCCTTATCCACGACACTGTTTAATCTAGCTTTAGAATATGTACTACGAAATATAAACAAAGGAAACCTAAGAACAAGAGGTGGACAAATAATCGCATATGCAGACGACATTGTTATTATTGCCAAAAATAGAAACATAATGAAAGAAATGCTTCTTCTTCTTAAAGTTCCCTCTCCTATCGGAGGTTGGATATCATAATGGCTATGGTCACTTTGTTGGCTGCTGCTCTGAATAGTTGTAATGAACTACAGTTAAACCATTCTCTAAGGTTCCTCAGCCAGGAGATGCGTCTTCTTCCTATGCCTCTTCTTCCTTGGATCCTTCCTTGCATAATAATTCTCAGCAACTCATATTTTTCTCCTCTGGTAATGTGACCCAAATATTCCAGTTTTCTAGTTTTTATACTTTTCATAATTTCTATCTCCTTATTTAAACGTCGTAGCACTTCAACATTGGTAATCCTTTGAACCCACTGAATTTTCAATATTCTTCTGTAACACCACATTTCGAACGCTTCTATTCTTCTTATGTGTTGTCTCTTCAATGTCCAAGCTTCCATTCCGTATAGCAATATAGAAAATATGTAGCATCTTAGAGCCCTCAATCTGAGAGGCAACTGAAGGTCTTTGTTTGTAAGCAGTGTCTTCATTTTTATAAATGCTTGCCTTGCAGTTTCAATTCGGACTTTGATTTCTTTGCTTTGGTAATTTTGTCATCAACCCAGGTTCCCAGATATTTGTATGTCTTAACTTTTTCTATTTGGGTTTGCTCTATCATTAACCTTTCATTTCCATGTTCTGTTTTTGAGACAATCATAAATTTAGTTTTTTTCTTGTTTATTTTTAGTCCGTATCGAATGCAATAATCGTTAATTCTATTTAGCAATTCTTGTAGTGATTCCAGGGTATCTGCCATTATAACGGTGTCATCAGCGAATCTTATGTTATTTACTATTGTTCCGTTTATAGAGATTCCATCACTTAGCTCCGCTATCGCTTCCTGAAATATGGCTTCACTGTACAGGTTAAACAGTAGCGGCGACAGAACACAACCCTGTCTTACTCCTCTCTTTATATCAATATTCTCGGACTCCTGTTCTTCTATCTTTATATTGGCCTTTTGATTCCAATACAGATTGATGATAATTCGTAAATCTCGTCTGTCTATATCTCTGTTTTTTAGTAAATGTCTGTAAAGAAATGCTAGAAGAAATAAAAGAGAAATGGGAGACAATGGGACTCAGATTAAATGAAGAGAAGACGAAAATATTAAGACTAGGGAAACCAGCAATAAAAGGAAAAACCAAAATAGGAAATTCAGAGTTTGAAGATGTAGAACATTTCAAATACCTAGGAGTGACAATAAGCAAAACGGGTGAAAGAATACCAGAAATAAAAGAAAAAATATTGGCAGCGAATAAAGTTTATTTTGCAAATAAAACACTACTTAAAAGCAAAATACTGTCTATTAAAACCAAGATGAGAATGTATAACACCATAATTAGACCAGTATTATTATATGCAGCAGAAACAATGACGATGACTAAAAAAAAATGAAGAAAACTTAAGAATAGTGGAGAGAAAGATCATGAGAACCATACTGGGACCAATCAGAACAGAGCAAAATGAATATCGAAGCCGAACAAATGCAGAGATTAAGAAAGTACTAAAAGAAGATATCGTGACTAAAATAAAGCAATGCAGAGTTAGATGGTTAGGTCACATCTGGCGGGCAGGAGATGAAGCAGTGACATATGCTATGATAGAATGGAATCCAGGAGGAAGAAAGAAAAGAGGAAGACCAAGATCAAAGTGGTTGCAAGAAGTTGAAGAAGACTTAAAAAACGCAGGAGTCAGAGAATGGCGGGGAAAAACTAGAGATAGGAAAAAATGGAGAGAAATCGTTAAGAAGATAACATAAGCAAAAGGGACTGATCCTCCTAAGTAATAGGATCTAGAAGGCTTTCGCGACTTAGCCCCATATCGGAGTGTACAGTCACTATATATATATATATAAAATGCTGAAATAAAACATAAGTTAATAAAATATGTTTTGAAACGCTGAAATAAAACACAAGTTAATAGAATGGCGTTGTGAAAACAACGAGAGAGATAAATGCTGAAATAAAGTACAAGTTAATGTGAATATGTTTTAAATATGCTGAAATAAAACACAAGTCAGTAAATGGCGTTGTGAAAACACCGAGAGAAATTTGGCTATGCCCAGACCAATTCTCAATTTCTTACATTCATGAAAACACCTGAAAGAGAAAGGATCGGACTAGGAGCTCAAATGATAACGATTGTCTCAGTGAAAGTAAATTGCACCAATAAGGTTTGTCAGCACCGAGGATCGCTAAGTGTCTGATGCCGGTTCTCGATGTGGTTTGTATACATACATCAATGTAATATTTGGGATAGGGTAAGGATTGTTTATTTCGTGAGGATTTATATTACAATGGTCCCCGTTTAGGACGTTAGTCCTCTTCAGGGTTCGTGTTGGATGTTTTTTGTGAGCCGTAAAAGCAAACAGTCCGAAAAAACTCTGGGGCAAGGTGTGGTGGCGCTCTGCGATGCCGGACGGTGTTGGTTCAGCCAGCCATCAGAAGTCAGAGAAAGGGGTTTGACCGTTGGTGGTGGTTCTTATGGACATATGTGTGTACTGTCCATGCTTTATCCTCGACCAGTCTCCCTAGAAACCATTGTACGCCAACTGGCAAGCCAGCGGCCCTCGTCGGCGGTCAGGAGGTGGTTCGAATGTTAGAAAATAGTTGCGGCTATTTTCTTGGGGCGAACAGGTATAATTGTGCAATGAAGTTGGGAAACCGCAGAAAACCAACTTCTCCCTGTTCGGGGAGCCGGTGCTCCAGTTGCGCGAGTTTAAATAGGTTCTCGGCGCGCGCACCGGCCAATCGTGGAGCTCGTTATTCCGCTGATGGAATAACGAGTCCTGCTATTGGCGACAGCACTACAGGGTGTAACAAAAATACAGGTCATAAATTAAATCACATCTTCTGGGACTAAAAATAGTTCGATTGAACCTAACTTACCTTAGTACAAATATGCAGCCCTTTGAAGTTACACGATAAAAATAGATTTTTTCCGATATATCGAAAACTATTATAGATTTTTTAATGAAAATGAACACGTGGCATTCTTATGGCAGTAACATTTTAAAAATAAATTATAGTTAAATTTGTACACCCCATAAAAATTTTATGGGGGTTTTAATCCCTTAAACCCCCCCAAACTTTTTTGTACGTTCCAATTAAATTATTATTGTGGTATCCTTAGTTAAACACAATGTTATTAAAACTTTTTTGTTTCTTAATATTTTTTCGATATACCAGTTTTAATCGAGATACGGCTTCTTTTTTAATATGTTTACATAAAAATTTTATGGGGGTTCTGTGCCTTTGAACCCCCCCAAATGTTTGTGTACGCTCCAATTAAACTATTATTGCGGTACCATTAGTTAAACAGGATGTTTTTAAAACTTTTTTGTCTCTTAGTATTTTTCCGATGAGGCACCTTTTATCGAGATGTGGCTTCTTTTCTAATTTGGTTCAAAATATACCTCAAACTATAATTTATAAAAAAAAATTCATAATATTACCAGGTCTCTACAATCGTACGTAACAGTATACAAATATGTGGTGGATTTGACAAATATTCAAAATATCTAGATAAAAACTAGCTTTTTTGAAAAGTACTAAGAGGCAAAAAAGTTTTAAAAACATTGTGTTTAACCAGTGGCGTACTGAGCAGGGTTCCGCGGAACCAGGGCCGGGGTCCCGCAGGGGCCCGCTCTAGCGCGCTGTTTGCTTTTTTTTTCTAATTTGATAGGGACATTTTGCACTACTCAAGTACACAATAGAAAATGTAACTCCTTAATAAATTTTTATTTTTGTGTAGTTATTTATAAATAAAAACGAAGAATACCTATTTATCAAAAAATTTGAAAACAAAATTAATAATAGACACAAGGAAAACTAATTTTTGGAAGGTTCTGTACTTGTTTTACCTACTAAAACAAAGTGACTAAAACGCAAGTTCTGGTTTCAACACATGTAAAGAATTACCGCCTGTAGGTACAGTTTTACTCAAAAACTTATATTTATATCTGCACGTTTCACGGATTAGTTGTAAACTAGAAAGTTGTAAAATTTTGCAAATTGACACAGTCATTGCAAGTTTTATACTTTTGGCAGGGTTATAAAAATGCCTAATCCCCAGTCAATAAACTCGACGAAAGATGCTTCTTTTGTTTGTATTTATAGCATCATCATTCTTTAGCTTTTACTTTTAATTAATAATTCTTGATAACTGAAATAAATATAAATAGTCTAGGGCGCATCTGTTTTGAGATGGACGTTGAGAGATGACTCAATTTTTTTTTGCAGAATTTGCTTTAAAATAACTCAAATAATAATATTTGAGTTATCCTCCCACTTAAAAAGGTCCGGAACATTGTTTAAATAATCAAAATGTCAAAAAATTAAGAAAAAATTGGATTTTTTTCTTCGTTTTTTGATTATAACTTTAAAAGTATTCATTTTCGAGAAATGTTGCACTGACATAAAAGTTGCGTAATTAAATTTCCTACAGCATAGGATTGGTTAAAAACTTTAAAAATTGTCACTCTTGTTGCAAAATAGCAGTAAATGGCGAAAAAACCATAAAAAAACAAGTGTTCGCATTTTACGTTTTCAACCATTTATGCTACACTTCATATTTTATTCAGAAAAACTGTATAATATAATAAAACATTACTGTAAATTTCATTAAGATCGGTTCAATAGGTTTTGAAAAATAAATTTTGCAATCCAGCTTTCGCAAAAAAATTCATTTTTTCAAAATGTCGCAGGACTGAAAATAAAGGAGATAACAAGTTAAATTTTTTTTACATATAGAAGAGTACTGTACCTTTCATTTGCAATTTGCAAAATTAAAATCGATTAACTACCACGGCGTCAGGAATTTCTTTAAATAAACATTAATTTTTGGTGCTACACGCAGGATAGCGGTGTTCGATTCACACAAGTTGATTTCCACCAAAATTTCTTCCAATCTTTATCTATTATATTATTTTCTTCCTCTATATTTTGTTCCTCTATAGTTTGTTGTATTTTAATATTTTAATTCCACAAAAATCAAACTGATTTGATTATTGTTTGTGAAATATTGTTTAAACAATTGCATATGTTTAAAAATAATAAACTTTTATTCTCTAAGTTAAAATATATGAACAAAAAAAAGGTAAAAAATTGCTAAAAAAGTGTTATTTCAAAAGACAGAGTATGTGTTTTTATTTTGCAATAAACAAATTTATTTATTTATTGTTCTGAAGCTATTTTCTTGTGGCATTTTTATAATAAATTACTTTTAATGGGAAATAAGTCACAATTTTACCAAAAAAATGACTTGGGCGTCGAAACGTTAATAAAATCATTTTTTTGGTATCATTTATTTATATCGAAATGTACTAAAATTTAAAATGTATCAATAATTATCAAAGGTCATTGGAATGCCCAATCAGAGCAAACTATCCGCTGTCCTACGCGTAGCACCAAAAATTATTGTTTATTTAAAAAAATTCCTGACGCCTTGGTAGTTACCCGATTTTAATTTTGCAAATTGCAGATGAAAGGTAAAGTATTGTTCTATAAGTAGTAGAAAATTCAACTTGCTGTTTGCTTTATTTTTGGTCCTGTAACATTTTGAAAAAATAATTTTTTTTGCCAAAGCTGGATTGCAAAATTTATTTTGCAAAATCTATTGACCCGGTCTTACTGAAATTCACAGTATTATTTTATTATATCATAAAGTTTTTTAGGTAAAATATGAAGGTCCTAAGTGTAGCATAATATGGTTGAAAAACGTGAAATGCAAATACTTGTTTTTTTATGGTTTTTTCGCTATTATTGCTATTTTGCAACAAGGGTGACAATTTTTAAAATTTTTAACCAATCCTATATTGTAGGAAATTTAATTACGCAACTTTTATGTCAGTACAACTTTTCTCGGAAATGGAAATGAATATGTTTAATGTTATGAACAAAAAATGAAGAAAAAATCGAATTTTTCCTTCATTTTTTGACATTTTGATTATTTAAACAATGTTCCGGACCTTTTTGAGTGGGAGGATAACTCAAATGTTATTATTTGAGCTACTTTCAAGCAATTTCTGCCAAAAAGTTTGAGTCACCTCTCAACGTCCAAATGTACTAATATTTTTACAGATGCGCCCTGGTCTAAAACAAAAGTAAGGACAACTGAACTAACAGGTACGTATCAGAACTCTTCCGTTGGTATGAAAAACGATAGGATTAATATTAATTTACTGTTTTAAATTAGCTGAGTTTTTATAAAAAATATATGATGATTTATATTTAATGTTTAATAAAAACTTTTAATATACAATGTGTTTTTATTGGGCGGGGGGCCTGCATAATTGGGGGGGGGGGCGCATTAATGGGCGGGGGCCCGCATCAAAACTGGAACCAGGGCCCGCGGGTCTATCAGTACGCTACTGTGTTTAACTAATGGTTCCCCAATAGTAATTTAATTGGAACGTACAAAAAAGTTTGGGGGGTTTAAGGGAACAAAACCCCATAAAATTTTTATGGGTTCTTCTTCTTCTTTAAGTACCGTGCCCAAATTTAGGCGTGGGTAGCTTCCATAACAATTTGCCGATATCGTTCTCGATCTTGTGCGGCATGTAACAATTGATCTGCCGATAAGCCAGTCCATTGACGAAGGTTTCGGAGCCATGAATATTTCTTTCGACCAATTCCTCT
This sequence comes from Diabrotica virgifera virgifera, assembly GCF_917563875.1. Taxonomy (NCBI): domain Eukaryota; kingdom Metazoa; phylum Arthropoda; class Insecta; order Coleoptera; family Chrysomelidae; genus Diabrotica; species Diabrotica virgifera. The sequence continues at coordinate 80,928,566 of NC_065452.1, forward strand.
TTTTCCGTCCATCTTTCCATTGAGTATTAACTGCAGCATCCTGTATCTGCTACCTCTCATTATATGCCCCAGATATTCAAGCTTTCTCTTTTTTATCATCTTTATTAAGTCACCTTCACCTTGACCTACTCTGTTTAAGACTTCTCTGTTAGAAATGCGTTGAACCCAAGATATTCTGAGCATTCTACGATACGACCACATCTCAAAGGCTTCTAATTTGTTCATCATGTTAACCTTCATGATCCAGGTTTCACATCCATTAGTAATACAGGATACACATAACATTTTAGGAACTTGATTCTTAGTTGTAAGTTCAGCTGAGAGTTGCTCAGAATAGATCTAAGTTTCATAAATGCTCCTCTTGCAATTTCTATACAAGTTTTAATTTCTTCATCCGGATTTCGTGTCTCGTTTATCCAACATCCTAGGTATTTAAAATGGTTAACTTTTGTTATTGATTCATCACTGACAATTAGTTGCATAGGGCCGACGTCTTGTTTACTAACCACAAGTAACTTTGTCTTTGTTGCATTTACCCTAATAGCACACGACGTCCGTTGGACGTCCAAAATAGGTCCATTTTTGGTCCTTACGTCCATGGACTATAAACGGACGTCCCATTTTGGACGTCCTTCGGAAGGAATAAATATGGACGTCCTTCGGACGGAATAAATATGGACGTCCTTTGGACGTCCGACGTTGAACGTCCTTTGGACGTCCATACTGGACGAAATACGGACGTTTTATGAACGCGTATATATTATATTGGACACATTATACCAATTACGGGATCAAATAGCAAAATAATTCAATAAAATATTAACTTACTCGTTAACTTTACGTTAATGAAATACAGTCAAACCTGTCAGTAACGGCCACTAAAATGAAAGAACTATTGGCCGATATAGAAAGGTGGCCGTTATTGCCAGTTTTTGTAGTCTAGATATACAGTAAAACTTGTGTTACTGGCCACCTGATAAAATCGGCCACCTGTACTAACGGCCAGTTTAAATATTCCCCAAACCAATTATATCTAGACTACAAAAACTGGCAATACCGGTCACCTTTCTATATCGGCCAATAGCTTTTTCATTTTTAGTGGCCGTTACTGACAGGTTTTACTGTAATTGGTTTGGGGAATTTTTAAACTGACCGTTAGTACAGGTGGCCGGTGTTTGCAGGGGGCCGGTAACACAGGTTTTACTGTAGTTTAAATCGAAAAGATTAAATCTTAATTCAAAATTGTATATACAATTATTACAATTATAAACAAACTATATAGTTTAATATCCAAAAAATGTTTTTGATTTTATGTAATGTAATGAAAATCTTATTTGTAAATTATTGGTTACAATGTTTAACAATAGGAAATATTCAAGAATAAATAAAATAAAAGTTTAATCCTAACAACACAAAACATTCCAGGAATGTAGGTACTACCGTTCTATTCCCTGAACATCTATCTGATTAAATTATGGGTGGAAAGTTACCACAAGATATTCTATGAACATAGTACAATGTCTTCCTGGAGGGGTAAAATTTTCCATTACAAGATTTTAAGAGAGGCCATTTATTGTACTGTTCAATTTGCGTTCATTTTCAAATTTGCCGCGCGAGTATCTATGTAGCGTCTCGTGGTCATTGGTCATCACATTTCATTTTCATAACATAACCGATAACCTAAAAATTTAGTAAAAAAGTAAAAATTTTGATTGGAAAAAAATGCATCGATAAGGGGGTGTGGGAAATGGAAATTAGTGGCTTTTTTGCTGTACTGTCTGCTAGTTTTTGCTCTGGGCACTGGCTAGATCTCTTGTTTAAACAATTTTGTAAGTATTATAAAATCCGTTTTCAATTTTCTTTATTCTTTATGAAACGAATCATTTATACATGCATATTATTACCTGTAAATAGGTACCTATTTCTTTTGATTTTTAATTGTAAAGAATAGAAAAATTACCGTTCATTTTAATTTTTTTTAGAATCAGCTGAAAGTGGCCTACAAAAAAAAACCAAGAAGGAAATGTATAGCCTTGTGGCTATGAAAGGCAAAAGAGAGATATAAAAAGTGTATTGGCTAGTTGGACGAAAGTCCACATTGTCCATGCATAATAAGTTATTACATTATCAACAAATATCAAGAAGATAGCAGGGTCACGAGCATCAACTTCATGAGTTCAAGAATATCGAGGAAATCCAGCTCCTCGATACTACTGGGCAAACTAGAAGATTGAAGAGGACAAATCCTTTTGAACTAGTTTGAGTAATAGGTGATAGTGAAAAACGGAGCATAGTGCTTGTGTGCTGTGCCTGTGTATGTTAGAATAGTGCACGATCTTGTTAGATTAGATAAGAGAAGCTATGGGGTAAGCTCTTCATTTTAAGAAACAGTAGTAATTTAGGCTAAATTAAAATTGCTCATTGGTCAGTTATGACCAGATTGTTTTTTTATGTTTGGCAAAAAGGACTTAAGTCAGAATTGCACATTGATAATGTTTTGATGATTTCTGGACCAGAAAAAAACTGTATGTACAGTAGAATCTACTACAGTACTGTAGAAATCATCAAAACATTATCGATGTGCAATTCTGACTTAAGCCCTTTTTCCCAAACATCAGAGAATTGTAATGTACAATAATTCTCCTATCTGCTTTTTCATGAATTTTGTAGGAGACGAAAAACCATTTTTAGGATCATCTGCTTTCACATGTTTTGTAGTAAATAGATAGTTGAATTTACTACAAAACATGTCAAAAAATATATGAAAACAGGAGGTGACTATAAAAAAAGTTTTTAGTCTCTCTTACAAAACTCATGAAAAAACAAATCGGAGGTATGTCACATCAGTGACTAAGAATGTCTAAAAAATATACTTTGATGTCCCAAGAACCAAATATAACCTACAGTCCATCTAATTTACTTACTGTTGCACGTCATTATCTACGCCAGAGATCTAAGTTGACATAGTTGCCAAAGTATAAAAAGATCCTGAATCCATTTTAAATCAAATATGTCACATAATTATTGTAAACGTGGATTATACAACAAAACAAATTAATATTCAATGTAAATAAGTAAAAACTTAAGAAATAGAGAACAAGAATTAAGTTATAATCTTTTAAGATTTGCAGTGCAAGAGTTTTTGCACTGCATTGTTAATAATTAAAAAACGGCTCCGAACTCTTGGCAAAAAGCCGGTAGGTTTCTTTGTATAAGTATGTCTACAATAACAACTAAAGAAGTTGTCAGATACCTCGATTATTCCAAGTCGTTATAAAATTAGGTGAAATTTATATTTTTATAGTAGAGGATCTTTTTATAGTAAAGTAAATAATAAAAACAGTAAATATAATAAATAAAACAGATACTTATAGTAAAGAATATTAACAAAATATGAAGTGTCATCACTGTAACTGTCAAATAATTGTTACCAATTTATTCTAAAATATCACCTTCGTTCGATTACAGTTACAGTGTGATCCGAACAAATCTGCTTCATAAAAACGCTTTATAATCCATTTATACAAATTAAATGAAACATATTATTGTGTATTTCTTTAGGTTAACATTAATAGAAATCTTCAAATATTATTTCTACGCGTATATAATAAAATATGTCTAGTGGCTGTAATTCCAGTGTACTCGGCAAAGTGATTCTAAAAAAGAACACACCTACCGCCTAAATATTTCGTGTTGGTATCATGCAACCTCACAGGCTACGACGCGGATGACGCGCAACAGTTAGTAAATTAGATGAAGTATGTAGATATATACAGGGTGTAACAAAAATACAGGTCATAAATTTAATCACATATTCTGGGACCAAAAATAGTTTGATTGGACCTAACTTACCTTAGTACAAATGTGCACACAAGAAAAGTTACAGCCCTTTGAAGTTATATATATATATATAATAGCACCAAGGGTCTTAGAGGTACATGGCTTGAAAAGTTTGTTTTTTTTCTTCATTTTCACGTTTCTTTATGTACTGAGATCTTCTCTGGCTTGATATGTGATTTTTCTCCATTCCTTCCTGTTATTCATTTTTCTTTTCTGACCCTGTAGCACCATTCTTTCCAAATCTTTTTCGACCTCTTGCTTCCATCTATTTTTCGGCCTTCCTCTTCTCTTTCTTGAAGCTGTAGTGTAGTTTAGTACCATTTTTGGAGTCCTCGTGTTTGGCATCCTTTCAATGTGACCTCGCCATCTAAGTCTCTGTGCCTTTATCATTCATTTGAAGTTACAAGATGAAGTGATTTTTTCCAATATATCGAAAACTATTAGAGATTTTTTATTGAAAATGGACATGTGGCATTATTATGGCAGCAGTATCTTACGAAAAAACTATAGTAAAATTTGGACACCCCATAAAAATTTTATGGGGGTTTTGTTCCTTTAAACCCCCCCAAACTTTTGTGCACGTTTCAATTTAATTATTATTGTAGTACCATTTAAACACGTTTTAAAAACTTTTTTGCCTCTTATTGCTTTTTCGAAAAGTCAATTTTTATCGAAATATTTTGAATATTTGTCAAATCCACCACATATTTGTATATGGTTAAGTACGATTATGGAGACTTGGTAATAATATGCAGACTTATTTATGCTTTACATTTTTAGGGATATTTTGAACCATATTAAAAAAGAAGCCAGATCTCGATAAAATGTGCCTTATCGAAAAAATACAAAGAGGCAAAAAAGTTTTAAAAACATTCTGTTTAACTAATGGTACCTCAGTAATAGTTTAATTGGAACGTACACAAACATTTGGGGGGTTTAAAGGAACAAAACCGCCATAAAATTTTTATGTAGACATGTTAAAAAAGAAGTCGCAACTCGATAAAAACTGCCTTATCTGAAAAATACTAAGAAACAAAAATATTGAATTTAACTAATGGTACCACAATAATAAAATTGAATTGGAACATACACAAAAGTTTGGGAGGATCTAAGGGATCAAAACCCCCATAAAATTTTTATGGGGTGCACAAATTTCACCATAATTTTTCTTTAAGATATTCCTGCCATAATACTGCCACATGTCCATTTTCAATAAAAAATCGCTAATAGTTTTCGATATAATCGAAAAAATCGATTTTCATTTTGTAATTTCAAAGGGCTGTAACTTTTTTTATGTGCATATTTGTACTAAGGTAAGTTAGGTTCATTCAAACTATTTTTGGTCCCAGAATATGTGATTTAATTTATGACGTGTATTTTTGTTACACCCTGTATATACAGCCGATTACGCACCACCTTAAAAATTGGGCATTTTTGATGTCTCGAATTTCCTAAACCTGTTGTTGCATCTAAGTGATTTTTTTATAATATTCTAGCCTAGGCCCTAGGCTATAGGTTAAGTACCTCCTTATGCTTGTCATGCACGGGGAGCTATACTGTAATATATATTATATCACATCACACTCTATAGTAATGAGTGAGCCTGCACATATGGAACCATTTGTTTTCTGTCTGCAGGCTCACTCATTACTATAGAGAGCGATATGATATAATGTACATATATTACAGCATAGCTCCCTGTGCATGACAAGCTTAAGGAGGTAACCTATAGCCTAGGCTATAATATTATAAAAAAATCACTTAGATGAAACAACAGGTTTAGGAAATACGAGACATAAAAAATACCCCATATTTAAGGTGGTGCGTTAATTTCTTGGAGAAGTGTATTGTAATTTAATGTAAATAATGTAATATCCAATAATTGTAATTTAATATAAGATGTAATATAAGTTTCTTAAAAAATATATTTTTTATTTCCCACGACATTAGATGGATGTTCGGCAGCAAGACATTGGACCAAACTGGGACGTCCTATGAAGGCCCAATTGACGTCCACCGAACGTCCCTTCGGATGTTAAGTGGACCTCCATTGGGCGTTTGGTAACGTGGCATTTGGACCAAAATTGGACGTCCTGTTAAGGTCCAATTCACGTCCCCTAGAACGTCCGGTTAAGGTCCAATTTACTTCCGATTAAGGTCCAATTTACGTCCGATTAAGGTCCCATTTACGTCCGATTAAGGTCCAATTTACGTCCTATTAAGGTCCAATTTACGTCCGATTAAGGTCCAATTTACGTCCGATTAAGGTCCAATTTACGTCCGATTAAGGTCCAATTTACGTCCGATTAAGGTCCCATTTACGTCCGATTAAGGTCCAATTTACGTCCTATTAAAGTCCAATTTACGTCCGGTTAAGGTCCAATTTACGCCCGATTAAGGTCCAATTTACGTCCGATTAAGGTCCAATTTACGTCCGATTAAGGTCCAATTTATGTCCGATTAAGGTCCAATTTACGTCCGATTAAGGTCCAATTTATGTCCGATTAAGGTCCAATTTACGTCCGATTAAGGTCCAATTTACGTCCCCTAGGACGTCCGATCAAGGTCCAAATTACGTCCGATTAAGGTCCAATATACGTCCCCTCGGACCTTAGATGGACGTCCAATGGACGTTCGGTAGCGCGACATTTGGACCAAAATAGGACGTATAAAGGACGTTCCTCGGACGAAAACGGACGTCCAATGGACGTCCCTAAAGTCCGTGAAGGTCGTCCAATGGACGTCCATTGGACGTCCTTGTGCTATTAGGGTATGTTAAGTCCGTTATTGGAGCATTCTCTAGTGACTCGATCTATAAGGAATTGAAGATCTTCGATGTTTTCAGCCATGATCGCGGTGTCGTCTGCATATCTGATGTTGTTAATAGTTTCACCCCCGATTCGAACTCCACATTGTCTTCCAAGGCTTCATTAAAAATTATTTCTGAGTATACGTTAAACAAAGTTGGGGATAACACACAACCCTGTCTGACACCTCTTTGAATGCAAATTTTGTCTGTTTCTTTGCCGTCTACCAGAATAGAAGCTTCTTGATTCCAATATAGATGTTGTAAAAATTTCTAGATATTGAAACAACCTATCATGTTGAACCCTATCAAACGCCTTCTCAAAATCTATAAAGCAGACGTAAATTGGTTTCTGTACTTCCCATGCTCGTTGAAGTAATGTTAACATTGAGAACAAAGCTTCCCTTGTTCCCAATCCTTCTCTGAAACCGAATTGTTTGTTTCCCATTGTCTCTTCACATTTCTGCTTGATTCTATTAAGAATTATCTTAAGAAGTAGTTTGAGAGAGTGGCTCATGAGACTAATGAGTCTAAAGTCTTTACATGATGATGTATTAGGTTTTTTTGGGAGTGGAATAAATGTAGACTCTAACCATATCTGTGGCATCATTCCAGTCTCGTATATATGGTTATAAATGTTTGTTAGTTGTGAGACATTGTCGTCATCCAGAAGTTTGAGCCAGTCTGATGGTATTTGGTCAGGGCCTGGAGATTTCCCATTTTTGCTCTGTTTGATGGCTTTCTCTACTTCCGCTTTTAAAACACTAGGAGCAGTATTCGTATACTTTGTGGTGTTAAGTGGTGGCCTCGTATCCAGGAAGAGCTCTTTTATATAGTTAGTCCATTCTTCCTTTTTTTCATCCAAGTCAAGAATTATTTTACCTTTGGAGTTTCTCATAAAGTGAGGAGTTCTTTTTCTCTGAGTGTAGGTAATTTCTTTAAGCTTTTTATGTATATTAAACTCGTCATGTTTTCTTTGCAGTTCTTCCATTTCATGACATCTTTGTTCCATCCAGTCCTCTTTTGCTCGCTTAACCTCGTATCTTATTTGTCGATATATCTCTCTATACCGAATCTCGTCTTTGTTTTTCCAATTTCTTCTTTGTTGAATAAGGTCTAGTATTTTATCGGTCATCCAATCCTTTTTCTTTATTGGGTCTTTTTCTAGTTTCAAAACTTCGTTTGCTATGGTGACCATGGCGGAATTCATGATATCTAGATTTTGACCGATATTTTCTTGTTCAGATCTTTCTAACTGTTTTTTAATCTCACGATTTATCTTATTTCCGAACTCATCTGCTATTACGGCATTTCTTAGGAGTCGAGCATTAGGTTTCTTCTGCGTTGTGGGGGCTTTTATTCTTTTTAGTTTTAGTTTGAATCCAGCACAGAGCAGATTATGGTTAGTTGCTGCGTCTGCACTTGGGTATGTTTTTGCAGATGTAATACTGTTTCTAAACCTTCTATTAATGATAATGTAGTCAATTTGATTTCTGACTATCTTTCCCTCTTGATCAGCTGGAGATTTCCAGGTATATAGTCGTCTTTTAGGTTGCTGAAACAAAGTGTTTGCTATAATGCATTTCTCTTCTTGGCAGAACTGTATTAGTCTTTGCCCTCTTTCGTTCCTTTCTCCAAGTCCATACTTTCCGGTTATATCTTGTGTGATTTCGGCACCGACTTTTGAATTGAAGTCTCCCATAATAATTGTAGCTTCATGTTTTTTTGTGCTCCGGAGAATTTGTTTAATTTGGCTGTAGAATTGCTCAATTTCTTCATCAGGTTTGTCAGCTGTTGGTGCATAGACTTGTATTATATTAATATTCAGTAGTTTATTTTGCAGCTGAATCATCATGATACGATCATTGAAGGGGACGAAATTTCGGATACAGTTACGAATTTCTTCTTTGACAATGATTGCGACTCCGTTACGTCTGGGTCCATCTGCCTTTCCCGAGTGGTATACAATGTATCCATTACTCTCAAATATGTTTGACCCTAGCCATTTCGTCTCGCATATACCTAGGATAGGAATGTCTAGTCTGGCCATTTCTAGCTGAATATTTTGTAATTTCGCACCTTCAAACATAGTTGTTACGTTCCATGTAGCTATCTTGTGGATTTCCACGACACGGGGTTTTCGTGTGTTGACGACCTGAGAGGCCCCGTGGTCTGGTTGTGATCTTCCTCCCCTGCCGGATCTTGGATTCCGAAGTCCATGATCATTAAATGTATGTATAGTTTCCTTATCTGTCATGGGAAGCTGTACTAGAGATATCCACAAGGATATTTAATGTAGTGGTTTCTCCTGGCCTTCTACATCCTGATGCCGTTGACCATTTCCTGGTTCCTCCGCCTTTGAGACCGATTTCTCGGTCTCAGGACAACAGAGGGCCCTACCACTCACCAACTCATCCGCCCGAAGCCGTTGGTCAGTAACTGGGGGATTGCTTATACCGGCAATCATTCGGTGAGAAGTATTGCATTTTATGGGTTGCACAAATTTAACTATAATTTATTTTTAAAATGTTCCTGCTATAAGAATGCCACGTGTCCATTTTCATTAAAAAATCTCTAATAGTTTTTGATATATCGGAAAAAATCGATTTTTATCTTGTAACTTCAAAGGGCTGTAACTTTTTTTAGGTGCATATTTGTACTAAGGTAAGTTAGGTTCAATCGAACTATTTTTGGTCCTAGAATACGAGATTTAATTTATGACCTGTATTTTTGTTACACCCTGTATAGAAGATATGATTAGTACTATACAGGGTGTTTCATTGGGAAACGGAAATACTTTAATGGTGAATAGAGGTCACCGAACCGGTTCTAGATATACTACATTTTTTGCCCTACCGACTTTTATAACCGAGTTACAGGGTGTTTTATCGATTTTGTCCATTTTTTCCTAAGCCATAACTTTAGAACCACCCTGTATATTTTTTTGATATTTGGTACACTTCGCGTCATATAAAACTGGTACACTTTTTTTTCCCAATGTAAACCTGTGTTCAGACTGACAATTATTGTTCGTGAATCACTTCGTTGTTGCCATCACAGATAACGGAATTGCTCTAAATCTAAATACAAAACAATAACGTTTAAAATGTATACTTCGAATTGTAATACATATTTAAAGTCCACACTTGTTCACTGTAAAAGTTATTCATTTTGTATTAATTCCAAATTAAATTTTTAATTTTTCCAGTGTGTTTTATTTATTCTACACAACTTAATGCAGTTTTGTCCTACAATTTACGAGAAACCAATCACACCTCTCGATTTGACATTAAACATAATAATTTAAAGTCATGTCAAGATTTATTATCTATCATTATTTTTGAATTGAAATATTTTCATAAATTATAATAAAACACGAATCAATGTATGGATACTTAATTCAGATGACGGAAAATTACAATTGTTTTAGTTTTTAGTATATTAAAAAATGCGGTCTGTCGCACAGCCCGGTTTTTACCTAGTTTGATATAATGTTTTCGTTGAACTGGCAACGTTGCCCTAGAAATTAGAATGACACTTGTGACAAGATCAACTTACACAACTTGAAAAACACGATTTTCGGTTATAAGAGTTGTACCAGTTTTTTTTGACGCGAAGTGTACACACATGTCTCATTCAAAGCCCAAACGACCGACATACTAACCATAAGAAAAATCCAGGTCCGGATTAACAAAAAATTATAAAGTAATTATGACCTTAAACAACACCCTGTATATTCAAATTTTGAAAATCTGTTTGCATATTTGAAAAGAGCACAAAAAAGTAAGTTTAATGGTTTGCTTCAATTTTTCGGCCAGACAATTTTATGACTTTAATTTTGAAATTATATTGAATTTTTTAAGAACTCTGTCTTTACAAAGCAGATAATATTAACTTTTAGTTATAAATTATTAAAGTTAATGAATAAATACTCATTTTAAAAATAATCAATACTTATTTACCACATTGGAACGACCCAATTACTAATGACAAGAAAAATCCAGGTCCCGATTAACAAAAAAATATAAAGTAATTGTGACCTGGAAACAACACCCTGTATATTGAAATTTTGAAAATTTGTCTGCGTATTTTAAAAGAGCATAAAAACTGCGTTAAAAGGTGCATGTCAAATTTGTGCGCAGATAATTTAATTACGGCAATTTTGAAATCATATTGATTAATTCTGTCAAGGTCACAAGAAGCTGCCAGAAAAATGAAGAACAATCCCAATGTAATTAGAAAATCGATTCGAAATCTTTTAAAACGAACAAGGAAATGCATCGAACAAAATGGCGGACATTTTGAGCAATTGTTATATTTCAAATATTTTTAATTTATGTTAAATTGTTGAATTCTTTAAACGAATTTTTTTTATTATATATATTTGTTTTTAATTCTTTACTGAATCATTAAAATATCCCAATTCTCGCAATTCTAATTTTTAATGATGTGCATACAGCTGTACAAACCTAGAGAATCCATGAAGCCAACGTAGTAAATAAGTATTAAGTATTTTTAAAATAAGTATGGATTCATTAACATTAAATTATTAAAAGTTAATAATACCTGGTTTTTAATCTCAGAGTTCTTTAAAATTTCAATATAATTTCAATTAAATTAACGGCGAAAAAATTAAAATGAACCTTTAATCACAGTTTTTATGCTCTTTTAAAATGCGCAGACAAATTTTCAAAATTTCAATATACAGGGTGTTGGTTCAAGGTCACAATTACTTTATATTTTTTTGTTAATCCGGACCTGGATTTTTCTTGTCATTAGTAATTGGGTCGTTCCAATGCGGTAAATAAGTATTGAATATTTTTAAAATGGGTATTAATTCATTAACTTTAATAATTTATAACTAAAAGTTAATAATACCTGCTTTTTAATGTCTAATAATGTCTTTAATGTTTAATAAAAAATTCAATATAATTTCAAAATTAAAGTCATAAAATTGTCTGGCCGAAAAATTGAAGCGAACCATTAAACTTACTTTTTTGTGCTCTTTTCAAATATGCAAACAGATTTTCAAAATTTGAATATACAGGGTGTTATTTTAAGGTCACAATTACTTTATAATTTTTTGTTAATCCGGACCTGGATTTTTCTTATGGTTAGTATGTCGGTCGTTTGAGTTTTGAATGAGACATATGTGTACCAAATATCAAAAAAATATAAAGGGTGGTTCTAAAGTTATGGCTTAGGAAAGAAATGGGCAAAATGGATAAAACACCCTGTAACTCGGTTAGAAAAGTCGGTAGTGCAAAAATGTACTATATCTAGAACCGGCTCGGTGACCTCTATTCACCATTAAAGTATTTCCGTTTCCCAATGAAACACCCTGTATAGAAGATATGATTAGTAATATAGAAGATATGATTAATACTATGAAAGATATGATTAGTACTATAATGTACGATAATTAGTATTAGTAGTAGTGAGCATACCGACCACCAGGGAGCATCTTCTACGATCCAGAAGAAGCAGTTGGGCTGTAAGACTTTTGGATGGCCCCACTATGTGGAGCCTGGCCTGTCTCATACCTCTACAATTGGCCCAGGAGTCCTGGAACCTCCGCAGAAGAAGCTCCCTGAGACTACCTCGACCAGTACTGAAGGGCACTCCAATCACAGGTTCGGGTCCTACAGGCAGAGAGGATGAGCCCCGTCTTGCCAGGGCGTCAGCCCGTTCGTTACCTTCCACACCTGTGTGTCCCGGTACCCATACCAACCTAAGCCTGTTGGTTATAGCAACATCATCCAGAGATTTCTTGCACTCAAGAACCAGCTTAGAGCTGATCTTGGGTGCTTCCAGAGCCCTTAGCGCTGCCTGGCTGTCAGAGCTGTTCAACCTGTTTTTGATGATATGCAACGATATTTTATTAGTGACGACATGTGTTATTATTGACAATGTACTGTAGTTCTCACATCTGGTTTTGGCTCTTTTTTTGCATAGCAGAATATAAATAGAGGTACTCTAGTCAGATGATAATTTTTCTGAATTCCAAACAGCGACGCAAATGGATGATATTGTAGCGGTTTTACTGTAACAATAAAACGAGAGGTTCGAATTTATAAATATAGAAATTTGTTTATACAAATTTACAGTACCGAATTCTATATATCACTAACTCTAAAAAACACGGCGCGCTGCTTAAGGGAACAGGTTCTTTTCTAGAAATTTCTGTGATCTCTAAGCACAGTGAGGTCAATTCTCTGACATCACGCCTACTGTTCTCCGTAAGCATGGGTCTTTTCAGTCGTGGGAACGGGTACTTGCATTTATTGCGTCTATTCGAAACTCTTTTGTTACACTGCTCCCCTCTTAAGATCTGAACGTCCCGATCAGCAACTCAGCAAGATGAAGACCCAGGATGGCGGAATCTACAGGACTCTCCGCTCTCATACACTCCTAGAAAAGAAATAACAGTCTACTGTCTTTAAAGGGTACGACATCTTCGGGTTCATGCAACACACAGTAATTCGTACGCCGATTTCTCTGAAAATCACTTCAATCATGCCCTTCAGAATCTTCCAATCCAAATTTTCTACTGCATGGTGTATTTTTGGTAAAGCCAAATTTTTGATGTCATAATTACACACGATTTTCTTCAAATTAGTTAAAGCATGCCATATGTTCTCGTAGCTTGGCGTGTCTGTATCGCTTCCTGGTCACCATGTAACGCAAAGATCGAGAACCATCTTCTAATCGCAGCACTCTTCCACCTTTAGGCTGCTGATTTCTTAACTCTTCCAGGCGGCCGAACTTTCTATTGAATACGGATGAGATTCCTTTATACTCCGGTCAACTTACACATCCGAGGTTACAAAAATTACCATCAAGCTGAAAATTGGCAGGATTGTTCAAAATACCATCATAAACGAAATCTAAAAAGTCCTCATAAATCCGACCCGAGCTAAAAAATTTACGCGGGGTCAAAGGTCACCAAATATAATTTTTAGCGATTTTCAGCGAAACGGTAAGTTTTATAATGAAATTAGTACTTAGAAAAAATATAGATTAGATAATTATCTATAAAAAAGTCTTGTTACTTTTTTTCCTAAGAGCCACCGTTTTTGAGATACAACGATTCAAAAAGTTGTAATCGTCATAATATGCGTACACGTTTCCTCACCACCTTTGAGGTAGTGTACTTAGCGCGTTTTTTAACGTGATTTCCCCAGTAGGCTTATTCCACGGATCTGTTATGAGTCTGTTTAATTTGAAGCTATTGCCCCATTTCACCAATATACGACCCTCTTGGATTATCGCGACAACGAATATTTTACTGTGCAAAATATGAAGAACGAAAGTAAATTGCAAATTATATTGTTGTTTATTGGAGTAATTATTAGAGCAAAATACTTTCGTACTTCTTATGTTGCACACTAAAATATTCGTTGTCGCGATAATCCAAAACAGTCGTATATTCGTAGAATACACCATAATTGATATTGGCAATGGGTTAAAAATGGTAAAAGTTATAAAAAGCGGTATAAATTAAAAACAAAGGGAAATTTATCCAACTGGTTCATAATTTTCTAATACTTCTGCTTCCTCTTCTCCTTGTTCTTCTTCACCTTCTAGTTCTTCTTCGGCTTGTTCTTCTTCTTCTTGTTCAACCTGGGTGCAAGTAAATTGCCCCATTAATGACACATCGCATGGCTCCTCGATAGAATCAAATGAATCCTCAATTGTTGGTGATTCAACATTGGAGCACGACCGGTTTTGACAATTAGTGCATGTTACTGAACAAAACAGTCCAACTTTTTTGAAACCACATTTAGCGCTAGATCCCTTTTTTTACAGTTGCAAAAAATTGTGTTCAGGAGTTTTTCCGGCGCAGGTAGGAGTAAAATTTGAATTGGTTCCAATGAACTGTTGACTAATTTCCATGCCCAGTCTTTTGGATCTAGCTGATAACCAAGCCACACTTGAACTTGGTAATATACCCGAAAAAGATGATGATGAGCAGCCGCTGAGGTTGGAGGAAGACAAGATAATTGCACTTGTTTTTTATTTCAAGTAGGTATTTTTAAAGAAACATACATATCGAAACTTATCTAAGCACGTAGTTTTTTTTAGGCGCTCCATACATAGAGAGAAGAAAGCTAATTCCGTTGGAAATAACTTCTTGTGGAGTTGAATTAGTTTTTTTTTAAAACTTCAGCACATTCAAGTAATATACTGTTCTCAGACGCCGTTCAGTCTTCAACCAATCAGCGCGCTGAGAGCATCTCTGACCAAAAATTCAGAATGCCATTGGTCCGATTACTTGGGGAAAATCCATCTCCTACGTCATAATCCCAGAACAAAAGAAATCTGGGTATAAAAGGAGGTGGATTTTCTGTCTAAAATCACACATTCTCGATCCGGACGTCGAAGAGTAAGGTCACTGCTTGCACACCCCACTCTTACCGACGCACAGCGAGAAGCTTGAGAGCATCAAGTGCTGAAGTTGCGGCGCACGGCTAGCCCTAAGCGATTAGTTTGGACTCAGTGTGAAAAACCAACGACGCTTGGCCGTGTAAACCAAAAGGTAGACGGATTGCGGGGTTACAGAGGAATACTCTGGCCCTGGGCTCGAGTGAATACGCTCGCCCCGAACTCTACCTAGCGTTAACATACGGCTCCAAGAACAAGTGCGAGTAAGGGGTACAGACTAATCACGAGAAAGGCTTTCAACGAGGGACCAACCAGCAGCAGGGTAAACTGCACACATCAGGTAATTATAGCCACTGTCTAAACGCCGGAAAAGCACGGAGGGGTGGACAAGCCACCTTTATCCCTGGGGTTTACCCCCCAGAACACCTTGAGGCTGAGGTGCCCTCCGGTCGCCAGACTAGCATCCTGCCCAAATCGTCATGCCTTCGTCAGTAAGGTCCGTCAGCTCTACCCGGTCGCTTCGTCCTCGGACGACGACCTCGACAAACGTTGCCACCACGTTAACCACAACAACAGCCAACCAATTTGCCTCCTTGCAACAGGAGGGCTCTGTACCTCCACCCAGCGGCTACAACCGGCTCCAGGCGGAACTGGATCTCGAGAGCCTAAACGCGGAGATGCAAATCGTCCGCTATAGGTATCGCGAGGTCTATGTCCGCATGGAGCAGGTAGACGCCACTAACCCGTTTCTGCAGCGATATGCACGCGACTTTCCGCCTATGAAACCAGCACAGGCTGGTTCTCAGCGTCAGAGCACTCAGGTTAAGCAGGGTGCTATCCCAAAAATACCCAAAACGTCCACTCAAGCATCTTCTCAACAATCATCTCAACAACAATTCACGCAACAACAACCCAAGCAACAACAAGCATCCATCAGCGCAAACAATCCACAAGAACCTAACGACTTCGTCTTCCAAAGAAGACAACTAAAACAAATCCACAAGGAAAGAAAAGTTTTCCTGTAGTTGGCTGTATACCATCAATCACAAAAATTGGAATAAATCCTTTGTAAAAGGTATAAAATTTATTAAAATCCCTAAAGGGCTACATCAGAACAAAACGTTTTCGATTTTATTACAAAATCATCATCAGTGTAAGACAGTCTGGATGCTAGCTGAGCCACCAAAGAAATATATGGGTAATAACCCTTCAAATATAAAATGTATGCTTTACAGATGCATATTTACTTAAAATGCCTTGTGATGGGCAAAAGGCAACAGGAATAATGCCCTAAGGTAAGGTATTTAAGTTCCCAACATGTGGGATGCAAAAAAAATTTGAGTTTACATTTCGATGACTTTATGGCAACTGTTGCCATAAAGTCATCGAAATGTAAACTCAAAATTTTTTTGCATCCCACATGTTGGGAATTTAAATACCTTACCTTAGGGCATTATTCCTGTTGCCTTTTGCCCATCACAAGGCATTTTAAGTAAATATGCATCTGTAAAGCATACATTTTATATTTGAAGGGTTATTACCCATATATTTCTTTGGTGGCTCAGCTAGCATCCAGACTGTCTTACACTGATAATGATTTTGTAATAAAATCGAAAACGTTTTGTTCTGATGTAGCCCTTTAGGGATTTTAATAAATTTTATACCTTTTACAAAGGATTTATTCCAATTTTTTTAAAACAAATGTCATATGCCAATGCCGCAGCTAATCCTCGCCCAAAAAATCAAGTAAAAAACCAAAACGTCATCAATGCCATCAATGATCCGACTCTGTCCGAGTACCTCATCAAAGATCTTCCAAAAGATCTATGCAATAAACGCACCTTCTTTCGGCAAATAAATGCCACCACTCTTCTAGCCAATAAGATCCATTCATGTAAAGTTCTTTCTCATGGTATCGCACACCTGCGACTTTTTAATCCAATAAATGCAGAGGAAATAGAAAAAGCAATCCGCAAAGCAACTGGCCAAACTATGGTTACGGTTCACAGCCGTAGCAAAAACCCAAACACTTCCTCTAGAGAGCCCACTTACCTCCTCTGCATTACCGGTATCGATGTAGACTATTCTGAGAAGGAAGTCACCGAGTTGCTCACCGAACAGCAGTTCCCAGTCGAAAAACTGTGGAGGGTCAAGTCGTACAAACTAGGCAAGGACTCTAAGGTGATCAAGGTGGTGACTAAATCCTTAGAGAAGTTCACATCAGCATTGAGCCGAGGCATAACTCTTGACGGAGAAATTTATAATGCCGAGCTTCCACATGGCTCCGATCCTACTATCCCTACCCCAAAATACTGCAGCAAATGTTGCATTAACGGACACTCTATTGACGAATGCCCTCAAAAAGCATTCGTCTGCCCCCACTGCGGCGGCAATCATAAATCCAGCGCCTACACAAAACAGCAGGAACCCAAATGCCCGAATTGCAGTGGTGACCACCCTGCATATTCCAATAAGTGTCCACAAAGACACACTATCCCCTCCGCCCAACACGAAATACAGCCACTATCGATCGAAAGATCATTCCCTCCTTTTGAACTCCCAACGGAAACGAAGAACATCCTGTCGATCCAGACTGCTCTGCTGCTGAACCTGTTGCCGGAACTTCGCGAGCATATCGCAGCAATCACGGCTAATCTAATTAGCCAAGTCTACGACCACTCGACAGTGGTCCACGGGTACGGAAGCAATGTCACGGTGACATTCCGCTCCAACCACTAGACACCCTCCCTTATGGATTTCACCCTAGGCACAGTCAACTGTCAGGGTCTCTCCAAAAAGAGACCCCTCATCAAGAATATCCTGTCAAAGCACAACATCCAGATCCTCGCACTCACAGATACTCTGTCGAAAAGCGATCCACACTTCGCAGGATATTCGATCATCCATCGAAACCGCTGTCAGGTTTCACGTGGGAATGGTATTCTCGTGAAACACGGAATACCGCACACCACACACACATTCCCACAAAATTTTCGTCCACCTGACGTGGACTTCCTGGCAATTGACGTGCATATCCCCAATAACGAAACCCTCACGATAGTCTCTTACTACAAACTCCCGGGTCAGCCACTCAGCAGGCACTTGCTTGAGTATTTTTCGACGCTTAGAAAGGCCGTGCTGATGGGTGACCTAAATTGTAGACATACACAGTTTGGTGATCACCGTTCAAACCCAGAAGGCATCCGCCTCACGGATTATCTACTAGACCTTCCTAACTCTCGAATTACCAACACTGAATACACGTTTCTGAACGCCGCTGGGGCCTCTGTTGTCGACCACATCCTAGTTACTAGTAACATTCTGGATCGGTTCGAGGATAGATGCCACATAGGTGACTCAATAACGTCAGACCACGTACCACTTTTTGTCAACACTGACATACTAATTCCAAAACAACCCAACCCTCCAAGAAATATAAGAGACTATCGTCACGCTAACTGGACTGAATTCCAAAATTTCATCACTCAAAATCTCCCTATGTTAGGCGAACTTGATACTAACGATAGTATCGACACCAGTGCAACCGAAATTGAGAACCTCATCACCGAGGCGATCACGCACGCAATTCCACTTAAATAAATAACCTATGCATCACCGGCACTTCCACAATACATCATTGCCAAAATCCAACAAAAAAAACGTCTTCTACGTCAATACAAGGCCAACAGAAATCCACTAATCAAAACAGAATACAACCGAATCTGCGCCAGGATAAAGAGAGAGATATCTAACCTAACGGCTCGCCGGTGGGAAGATGCTACCTCAAAACTGGACTACAGAGACGGTAGTAAATTCTGGTACAAATTCAAAGTCCTAACAAAACAAAAACTATCTCAACCATCTCATCTGTTGGTCAACAATCACATAGTCAATTCCCCAGAAGGGAAAGCCGAAACATTCAGAAATTCGCTTCAAAACAATTTTCAAACCCCAGATAACCCGAACTTTGATCGCTTATTTAAACTCAATACAGAATACATAGTAAATGTTACTCTCAACCACCACATTCCAGTCTATGATCCTATCATGGACCCCCTCACAAACAGGGAAACGGAGAGCTTTTGCCAAATTGGCAAAAACAGCGCTCCCGGACCTGATGGCATCAACCGAAGGTGCCTCAAAAAACTTCCAGAGAGTATCATCCCTCTTCTAACTAAAATATTCAATGCATGTCTCAAAAATAGCCACTTTCCTACTCCTTGGAAAGTGGCCAATACCATCATGCTTTTGAAAAAAGGCAAACCCCCAACCGACGTGGAATCCTACAGACCAATATCTTTAATCAACACTCTGGGTAAAGTTCTTGAGCTAATCCTAAAAGAGAGGCTCAATGACTTTCTCCAAAACCACAACATCATACCAAAATTCCAATACGGATTCCAGTCTGGTAAATCTACTAAACATGCATTAATAGATTTCACAACTAAAGTTACCCAAACCATCAACGATGGTTCATTCGCCATAGCCACATTCCTGGATGTGCAGAAGGCTTTCGATCAGGTCTGGCACGACGGACTTGTTCGGAAACTTCTGGACATCGGGCTACCATTACAATTTACCAAAATTGTACACTCATACCTCCACAACCGAACTGTCAGAGTGAAAATAAGCGAGCAAAAGTCCACCCCTTTCACTCCACAAGCTGGAGTTCCCCAGGGTTCAGTCCTAGCACCGCTGTTGTACATCATCTACAACAGCGATATCACCAATCAAAATATCCCAGGTACTCGGCTGTTTCTGTACGCAGACGACACGGCTCTGCTCACAACAACCTCTCGATACAACCCAAGACTCATCCATAGAAGAGCCCAGGCTCTGTTGGACGGGGTCGGAGAATGGTGTTGTAAGTGGAGAGTCACGCTGAACGCGAACAAAACAACAACAATTGTGTTTCGCGCCCCTTCTGTGTCACATAGAATCATAATTAATGAAGACGACCAATATCCATTGAGACTGTTGGGAGAAAGGCTTGTTGTTAGCCCGACTGCAACCTATTTGGGAGTACTGTTCACCAGGACTCTTAACTGGGACGCAGATCTAAAGGCAACTTTAGATAGGGTAAGGAACAGGGCCAGACTTCTCTACCCTCTCTCTGGACGAATTGGCAAGACACATAAGAAGACTCTCATTCACACTTACAAGACCTTTATTCGACCCGTAATGGAATACAAGTCATGCCTCTACTCTCTTTGCACAAGAGCAAAACAAGAGAGGTTGTTGCGAGCGGAACGTAGAATCTTGCGTGTATGCAACTATGAGCACTGGAGATATCCCTCAAACGAAATCCATAACATTTCAAACATCCCCAAAATCACCGAGAGAATAAACTCTCTGAACAGGAACTTCACAATCAAAGTAATCAACGATCCCCCCTCCGACACACAAGAAACTCTCAAATGTTCCTGTTCATCTTCCGGCCACGTACTCTACCGAAAGCCCAAACACAAAAAGATTCATTTACCGTCTGCTCTAATGCAAACATGCATTGACGAACTCCCGGTAGAGTACGAAAACATCCTCGAGGCTACCCCGTTAGCCTACCGTACCCACCTTTAACATATCCTCTTCCCTACCCCGAACAGGGAGAAGTTGGTTTTTTGCGGTTTCCCAACTTCATTGCACAATTATACCTGTTCGTCCCAAGAAAATAGCCGCAACTATTTTCTCCACTCGAACGCTCACTGTCCACGCTGCGCTCATAAGCCACCTCCTGACAGCCCACGAGGGACGCAGGTTCGCCTGTCGTTGTACAATGGTTTCTAGGGAGACTGGTCGAGAGCAAAGCACGGACAGTACACGTAAATGTCTATGGAACCAACAACAATCCATCAAACTTTCTTCTCTGTTGACTTCTTAGCCTTCTGGACACCACCGTCCGCATTACCCAGGAATCCAAAAAACACCAGGATACGGCACTTGCCCCAGTGTGTTTTTCGGACTGTTTGCTTTTGCTGCCAACATTTTACATTCACTACAAACCCTGAAGAGGACTAAATCCTAAACGGGAACAATCATTGAACGCATTTCTACATAGAATTACATATATCTATACACGCAAATCAAACAATGATAGTAGTAGTAGTGTCTAAAATCAGTTCGAGATTTACCTCGTAATCGAAGACTCTTAGGTCCGGTGTAGCAATACATCCACCTAGAATCTGCCTTTTATTTCTTTGCTATTTTTAATGTGAGAAAGTTGAATATTTCTTTGATATTTTATATTGCTTATTTTTGTGTTATTTCAGTGGTATCTCTGTTCGCAGACCAAGCACTCGAAAAACACACATTTTCTGTGCCATTTTATAGTTGCATTTATTTTTTTACTGTTTGAAAATTGTCTCTTATGGTATTCCTCTTGTAGGTCAGGCATTCGAGACGTTTTCCCATTTACCTTTATCATTCTATTTTGATATTCGTTTATGTTTTTGTGCTAAGTCGGTTCCTTAAGTAAGTTAAGGAAAAACTTAGAATTATTTGCCATTTTATAGTTGCATTATTTTCTACTTACTGTTTGAAAATAGTCTCTTATGATATTCCTCTTGTAGGTCAAGCATTCGAGACATTTTCCCATTTACTTTTATCATTGTGTTTGATATCTGTTTATGTTTTGTACTAAGTCGGTTTCCTTCCGTAAGTTAAGGGAAAACTTAGAATTCTTTTTGCCATTTCATAGTTGCATATATATTTCGTTTTTACTTTTTCTAAGTCTTTCTTCTCGAAGAAAAATACTTAGACATATTTTTGTGTGCATTTATTTTTCAACTCTGACAACTGTTCTTCCGTAAGTTAAGAACACTGGCAGAGATATTATTTCTATGCGATTTAGTCTTCTCATTTTTTGTCCGAAAAATACTAACCTTGTGGTACTGCTTTACAGGTTAAGCACTTGTAGTATTTTTCACATAACATTACTTCTGTGCACATAACTTGCCTGAATTTTCAATCACACTGCCCTAGTGATATTCCTACCTCTGTAGGTCACACACCGGAGCAGTATATCTCACTGTGGCAGTGGTATTTTCCTAAAGAATCACGCACTCGCCTTGAATAGCTTTCCTGTGCCAGTTCTGTGTACTGTACGCACTAGAAACGCCATTACTAAACATGGTAGATACAAGAAATACATCCCGTTCTAATTCACAGCAACGTAAGGAGGCCCAGGAGTCCGGTATGGCCCAATCCACGCCAACCAGCGACCCTAGGGAACAATACAACACGTATTTTCACTCCGGAGTTGTACTCAACACTAATTAATACCTCGAGGGTGTCATCTACCTGAAGGATTTCGCCACCCAGGAAGATAACGGTGTAATTTGCATAATAGTAAACAAACTAAATTTGCATAAAGTTTATTGTATATAGAAAAGTTTATTAGTTCTTAGCAAAAAACATTTTCCCTAGAAAGTTGGCTTTCATTATTATGTTCAAACCCTTCTGAGAAAAGAATAGGTAGGGTAATTAGATTAGCCAACGTACCGATAGAACGTGTTTATTCCGACAAAACCCATCTTTACAAATTGAATTAGACGCATAAGTAAGAAGAATTATTATAAGTTAATACTTTGTCATATCAATTTACTATTTTTGTTGGGAATAAGCCGTAAAATTAAAATAAAAATTCTTATTATTTTCGCGTTACATTCACTTTGTAAAGATTTTTTTGTTGGTACTGTAATATAATACAGCTTATACATTGCATCCCGCGGTAGACCACAAGCTGTATAATAGAAACATTATCATATTTATAATATCTTATATTATTATGTGTAATATAAGTTAAGTTGACCGATAGAATATTATGTTTACTTGTATTACAGCTTCAGTGATGTATATGTTACAGTTCAAGTTGATTCTCAGTTAGAGTTGACTTTACCTAGTTCGAGTCAACTCCAACTGAAACGAGCAGTAAAAGTTGATGTGAAAAATTTAAATCAACTTTTACTAGTTGAAGTTGACTCTTCCTAACTCTTGTTAGTAAAAGTAGATTATACAATTTATACGAGTATAATCTCACGTGCATTTTTGATGAGTGTGCGTCTCTTTGTGTTGACCGTTTCAACTACTAATTAGTCCACCCTGTAACGTCGCCCCCGTTAGGTAAATTATTCTGATTCGATTTTTTTGCACAAACTTACTCAAACAAATACATCCTTATAACAAATACGCAGTGTCAGGCGGTACCGCGGTCGAAAAATTGTTTAACCAATTTTTGTTAACCAAATTCACAAAAATAATTCTTATCTACTCTACTTCATATTATGTATAAGTTTTTATTGTGTGAAAATTGTAAATATAGATAGCAGTACATGAAGGGTTTAAAGTGTGCCTGAAGTAATAATGTATTTTAAATGGGATTTACTTTTTCGCACTGTTTTTTAGCACACTTTCATATAATCAAATATCCTTAACTTTCGCCTTGTCATGGTGATGACATGTGAGCAATAAATTACAAAAAAAGTTTTGACAGTTTTGTGGTTTGACAGAAGTTTGAATTTTTAAATGTCAGAGTTATAAAAAATTGTAAAATAGGAATGTATTCCAGTGACGAAGAGTTGCAGTTTTTTTATTTGTTTTTTTGGTAGATAAAATATTGTATGAAACTGTGCATGAAGTACTTTTTGAGCACTTAGGCGATGTATAGCACTCGGCCCGCTCGTGCTCTAAACATCGCGGGCGTGCGCAAAAAGCATACTTCACGAACTGTTTTATAAATAACTAAGTATTTCACTCCGGACAAATTTTTTAGATTATTTTGGTCATTCGGAGCAAAAAAGGTCTCTTGTGATTTTTCTCTAAATTTGATAGTTTTCGAGTTATACGCGATTTAAAATGTGAAAAGTGCGAAATGACCATTTTAAAGGCTTAATAACTCGATTAAAAACTATTATTATGAAAGTCAGAAAGTCACCTAATCAAAGTTTAAAGCCGCCCCCCCACAAGATCCTCTGAAGAAATTTTTGTCATTATTTTATTACTAAGCTGTTATTTTTAATTATCAACAATGAGCGCTAAAAGCGTATTGAGGCGGCCGTCAATGTGAGTGCGAGTAAGATCCTTCATTCCGACCGTCCAATGGTGCATCTCAGTCGCACTCACATTGACAGCCGCCTCAATACGCTCCTAGCGCTCATTGTTAATAATTAAAAATAACAGCTTAGTAATACAATAATGACAAATATTTCTTCAGTACCTTGTAGGGGGGTCGTTAAAATTTTATTTGGTGACTTTCTGACTTTCATAATAATAATTTTTAACTGCGTAACTAATCGCGTATAACTCGAGAACAATAAATTTTACAGAAAAATCACAAAAGACCTCTTTTGCTCCGAATGACCCAAATTAATGATGTAAAAAAAATGTCCGAAGTGAATTTTTTTTGTGAATTTGTTTAAAAAAATTGTTTAAACAATTTTTCGATTACGGTACCACCTGACACCCTGTGGATTCGTTATAAGGACCTCTTTTTGAGTAAGTTTGTGCAAAAAAATCGAACTGGAATAATTTACCTAACGGGGGCGACGATACAGCCTTGACTATAAATATCACGATTTGAACATAATATACAGTAACATTTAATTTCTAGAATCGGTTGTTTAAGTGAATCAACTTTTACTAAATGGCATTGGGCAGAGTATACTTTAAATAGTTGGAGTCTACTTTTACTAGTAAATGTTAAATAAAAATCTTCATTTTATATTTATAATCAACTTTTATTAAAACCAGCCGTTTGAGTCGACTCGAACTAGGAAAAGTCAACTCCAACTGGATAATCAACTTGAACTGTAACATATATACGTGGTGTACTAATACATATTATGACGATTAGAACTCTTTCAACTATTTGAATCGTTGTATCTCAAAAACGGTGGCTCTTACGAAAAAAGGTATTAACATATTTTTTATAGATAATTATCTATTCTACATTTTTTGTTAGAACTAATTTTATGATAAAACTTACCGTTTCGATGAAAACCTCTAAAAATCATATTTGGTGACCTGTGACCCCGCGTAAATTTTTTAGCTCGGGTCGGATTTATGAGGACTTTTTAGATTTCATTTATGATGGTATTTTGAATAATCCTACCAATTTTCAGCTTGATGGTAATTATTGTAACCTCACTCCTATTTTTGAGTCTAACAAGACCGGTCTATTAGTCACCTCAAGTTCTTGGGCAACACAATGGGCTAGAAAGACGTTTTCTGGAACACTAAACAGATCTTGCTGAACTTCTGTGGTCACGCCGAATCTAGGACTCTTTCTTTCTGCGTAATTTGATATAAATTCCTTAAAGCTTGGCTGTACAGCCTCTTTTATCTCATGTTGGAGGACTCGTGCTTCTTCCGTTTCATTTGAGCCAGCATATGGTGCAAGACGATTTATGTGAATAACTTTTGATTTACCCTTTGTCAACTTTTTAATTCTGTATATTACGTTATTTATTTTTTTCTTAACTTCATACGGACCTTCCCATTGTCTTTGTAGTTTAGGAGACAAGCCTCGACGACGTTGTGGATTCTAAAGCCAGACCAGATTAGCTACTTCGAAGCTTTCATTTTTGCAAGGAGAATCATATTGATCTTTCATTCTGTCACTGGCTATTTGGATGTGTTGTCGGGCAAGTTCATGAATGCTGTTCATTCGTAACTTCAGGCGGTCGACATATTCTTCGCCTGCAACATGTTCCTCGGAAGGTCTGCAGCCAAACTCTAGGTCGCAGGGCAAACGAACTTCACGACCCAACATCAGGCAGGTTCGTGTTTGACCCGTAGTTTCATTCACAGCGGTAGGCCATTAGGAATAAATGAATATGCTGGTGCCAATCTCTCTGATGTTCAGATACAACTTTGGACAAAAGTGTTTACCCATCGTTTGGTTTATACTTTCGACCAGTCCATCTGATTGAGAATGCAGAAGTGTCGTTCTGGTTTTATTGTCATCAATCAGTTTACAAACGTTATGGAAAAGGGCTGACTCAAAGTTTCGCCCTTGTTCGGAGTAGATCTCCAGGGGAACACCAAATCGGCTCAAGAATTTTGTACCTCTGCGATAACAAGTACCTCTGCGACAGTAGCAGCTTATTGATTTCGCAATGCATACGCCTCGGTCCATTTCGTAAAATAATTCAAGGCTACCAGGATGTATTTATTTCCAGCATCAGTTTCTGGAAATGGACCTGCAATGTCAATTGCTACTATTTCTATAGGACTACCAACGTTGTACTGTCTTATCATGGATGCTCTCTTTTTAGTAACTGGACCATTACTGGATGAACACAGTTCAAAGTTGCAGCACCATCTTCTTACATAATCTTTACAGTTCACCCAATAGAACCGTTTTTGAACCTTTTGTAGAGTCTTCGTAATACCAAAGTGTCCACCTGATGCACCGTCATGCAACTGACGTAATACTTCTGACACTGTACTTTTAGGTACAATCAACTGAAGCTTATATTCTGTACCATCATCGGTCTCAAAGGTTCTGTACAGAAGATCATCTTTTAGTACCAGGCAATTCCATTGGCTCCAGTAGGCCTCGACTTCTGGACTACATGCACTAATGTTTTGCCATCTAGGTCTCTCACCTCGACGCATCCAATCCAATACACTTTTTATACATAGATAATCTTCTTGGCCACATTGCAACTGTTAGGGCTGCCATTGCTCATTAACTACGGTGGTTCGTCCCATAGGGCAAAGTTGCTCATCTACTTTAAGCCGGTGATTACAACTTTCAGCACATGGCCGTCTCGAGGGAGCATCTTTATCTGAACGACCTCTTCCAGCCCTCTTTATGCGTCTCTTCGGCATCGTGTCACGAACTACTCTCCGTACCATTTCCTCCGTACCGTTTCGTTTATTGACTTTTTCCACCTAGTCGTAAAGTTTTCTGCAGTTAACTCTTTCCCAACCCATTGACGAAGGTATCTACACTAAATTCTTTTAAAATTCTATCTGGTGCCTCCGCATAAGCCAACCGCACCACGCGAGCAACATCTGCTTCAAATTATTGCAGATTATCACTTGCTCTTTGACTTCTACTTCGCAGTTGTGCTTTGTATACTTGTTGTAGATGGCATCTCCATAGCGTTTTTATAGACGAATGAACAAGGTCTAATAGCATTTTTCTTGACCGACCTTAATACATATATCTGCACCATCAGTAGAGCAGCAGTCAAAAAAACCACATTTTTTTTGTTGGGTCCATTGATTAGCGGTCGCAATAGCTTCAAATTGTCTAAGGTATATGGACCAAGAAGACTTTCCATCAAATGGTGTTAATTTAAATCTCATATGATGCGACCTGTCGTCTCTTGGTGATTCTTCCTTCACTACAGAATCTAGCGCTCCTGCATTAATTGGTGGTAGAACCATAGTCTCTAATTTTTCGATTTTCTCTTGAAACATTTCTACCTTGTCCTCTATAGGTACTTTTCTGTATCTTATCGAATGCTCTAGAAACTTTTTCAAAATATCTCGTTGTTCTGTCTACAAACTTTATCGAATATTTTAGCAGCATTTTTGAGTTTCTCGTCGCTCTTTCTGGAAGTTTCATCGATATTTTGAGAAATGGTTTTGAATTTCTCAATCTTTTTTGTAGACGTTTCTTCAATCGTTTGAGAAACAGTTTTTAATTTCGATAAGATTGCTTCTTCCGCTGACTGGAAGTGGAACGTCTCTTGGTCATCTCCGTTCTTTATGAGGACATCCTCAAATCGTGTTTGCAGGGTTTTCTTGGACCCACTGCTGTGTTCATCCCGTTCCTCTAGCTGTTCCCGCAACTGTTTTACGGAAAGGTCTGCTAGCAGCATCTTTGGTCGGCACACACGTACTTTTTAAATGTTCTTTTAAAAGTCTTTCCGAATACCGAACAATTAATGCACACAGATTATTCCCGACGAACCAAGTTCAAACGTCCAAAAGTCTTGTCAAAATAAAAGTCACTAATTTATTTTTATATTTAAACAGATTAAATTTAAAAGTCAAAGTTTCCAACCTAATAAAATATTTAAAATAATATCAAATTCAAAACTTATTGGACCAAACTCCTGGTAACACCTCCACTGCTTCTAAAAATTGCAAGCGAGCTGGATGCTGAAGCGAAGAAGACAAGAGGGAATTCTAAAATTTTCAATTCACAACCCCGTCTATTCAGCTTGGTAAATTCATACGGAAAATGGACCTATGGACTAATAGGAGTAATACTAATAGAAAATAAAAATGTGTATTTACCATTTTTATTCAGTTGTAATGCGAAGCCAAAACTGTAAATTTTTATTTAGTTCAGAGAGCGCAACCAGCACTCTAATCGATGATTTCGCCTTTTATTAGAGGCTCATCAGAGAATGCATAGGTTGCTATCTCTGACGGAAATTTAAATTTTCGACTCTATTAGTCCCCGCATTGCAACTGACGTGATGGTAGTAGGTGCCTAGCGGCATCTGCTAGATAAAACTCAAAGTTTTGAACCTAATAAAATATTTAAAATAATATCAAATTGAAAACATATTGGACCATTTTCCTGGTAACACCAGACGGGGTTGTAAATTGCAAATTTTAGAATGTCCTCTTGTCTTCTTCGCTTCAGCATCCACCTAGCTTGCAATTTTTAAAAACCGTGGAGGTGTTACCAGGAAAATGGTCCAATAAACTCTAAATTTGATATTATTTTAGATTCCCGTACAACACTTAAGTGGCGCCATCTATTAGTAAAACAAAGAACTAAAGATTTATCTCAGTTTACGATGAGCTATAGGTTAATTTCAGTTTAATACAGTTCAGTTTTTGTCTTAAATTTCAAAAGGCGTCTGTTTCATATTACCCACCCGCCTTATTCGTTGGCCATGCTTTCTAGACATTACTTAAGTAAACTATTTTCGCAATTCCCATATAACACTTAAGTGGCGCCATCTATTAGTGAAACAAAGAACTAAAGGTTTATTTCAATGTAATGCAATTCTGCTTTTGTGTTAAAATTTCAAAACGTCTCTGGTATTATTCCATATTTATATAGGGAGAATAATACAACCCAGTTATTTTAGACATTTATTAAAATACCAACAATATTAAACTACATCGATATTTTACACATTTCTATTTTGTTTTGTATCATCGTGTTACTACATATTTTATTGAACATTCCATCCAGCCTTTGGATCCAAACCTTTCCGCTATATTTGACTGCTTCATAGTTACCTGAAAATAATAACAGCTATTAGAAATCAGTTGAAAATTGTATTTTTCTACGACCGTTTAATAACATGCTCATTATTCGCTATTTTTTCATAGATAATAGCACCCATTACTGTACCCGTGAGTAATAATTCATTACTCACGGGCTGAAGTTACTCATGGGTCATTACTCACGGGCTGAAGTTAGATTCAAGTGACGCATGCCACTTTTATATTAATCGTATATATACTGCAAATAAAATTACTTAAAGTTGTTTATTTAATACAATAATTATTGTAATTTATAACAATAATTAACTTAAAAAATTTTTAAAGGAATTTTAACTGTAACAATGTCAGTATATTTTTTACGTTTATATCTTGTTCACTAAAAATTTTGACGTTTATCATTTATTTTAGTGACAGTGACAGAATTTATGTTAACTAATATTGTGTTAATTTTTCAAGTTATATTGTGTTAAATATGTTATAATATATTAATGTATAGTTATATTATTATATTATATATAGTTAAATGTAAATATACATTATAACTATTGAAATACGTCCACCGACAACAGCCATTTCCTATTTATTAGATTAATTGACAGTAGTTACAAATTTAAGCTTATAGTCCAAGGCGCATCTGTTTTGAGATGGACGTTGAGAGGTGACTCAAATTTTTTTGCAGAAATTGCTTGAAAATAAATCAAATAATAATATTTGAGTTATCCTCCCTCTCAAAAAGGTCTGGAACATTGTTTAAATAATCAAAATGTCAAAAAATGAAGGAAAAATTCGATTTTTTCCTTGGTTTTTTTATTATAACTTTAAAAGTCAAAAATTTCCGACAACAATTCTCAATTTTCAAACATTTCCGACAAAATTTTTACTGACATAAAAGTTGCATAATTAAATTTCCTACATTATAGAATTGGTAGAAAATTTAAAAAATAGTCACCCTTGTTGCAAAATAACAATAATTCCGAAAAAACCATACAAAAACAAGTATTCGCATTTTACGTTTTTCAACCATTTATGCTATACTTAGGACCTTCATGTTTCACCCAAAAAAACTTTATGATACAGTTAAAACAACACTGTAAATTTCATTAAGATCGGTTCAACAGATTTTGCAAAATACATTTTGCAATCCAGCTTTCGCAAAAAAAATTCATTTTTTCAAAATGTTACAGGACTGAAAATAAAGCAGACAGCAAGTTGAAATTTTTTTTGCTTATAGAAGTGTACTGTGCCTTTCATTTGCAGTTTGCAAAATTTAAATCGATTAATTACCACGGCGCCAGGAAATTTTTTAAATAAACATTAATTTTTGGTGCTACGCGCAGGACAGCGGTGTTCGATTCACACAACTTGATTTCCACCAAAATTTCTTTCAATCTTTATCTAATATATTATTTTCTTACTCTATATTTTGTTGTATTTTAATATTTTAATTCCACAAAAATCAAACTAATTTTATTATTGTTTGTGAAATATTGTTTAAACAATTGCATATGTTTAAAAATAATAAACTTTTATTCTCTAAGTTAAAATATATGAACAATAAAGTTTTTGCTAATAAAAGTGATATTTCAAAGGATAGAGTATGTGTTTTTATTTTGCAATAAACAAATTTATTAATTTATATCGAAATGTAATAAAAATTAAAATGTATCAATCATTATCAAAGGTCATTGGAATTCCCAATAAGAGCAAACTATCCGCTGCATGCGCGTAGCACCAATAAGTAATGTTTATTTAAAAAAAATTCCTGACGCCGTGGTAGTTAATTGATTTTAATTTTGCAAAATTGCAAATGAAAGGTACAGTAAACTTCTATACGCAAAAAAATTTCAACGTGCTATCTGCTTTATTTTCAGTCCTGTAACATTTTGAAAAAATGAATTTTTTTTGCGAAAACTGGATTGCAAAATTTATTTTGCAAAATCTATTGAACTGATCTTAATGAAATTTACAGTATTATTTTACTGTATCATAAAGTTTTTCTGGGTGAAATATGAAGGTCCTAAGTGTAGCATTAATGGTTGAAAAATGTAAAATGCGAATACTTGTTTTTGTATGTTTTTTTCGCAATTATTGCTATTTTACAACAAGGGTGACTGTTTTTTAAATTCTTAGCCCATTCTATATTGTAGTAAATTTAATTACGCAACTTTCATGCCAGTGCAACTTTTCTCGGAAATGAATACTTTTAAAGTTATAATCAAAAAACGAAGAAAAAATCGAATTTTTCCTTCATTTTTTGACATTTTGAAAATTTAAACAATGTTCCGGATCTTTTTGAGAGGGAGGATAACTCAAATATTATTATTTGATTTATTTTCAAGCAATTTCTGCAAAAAAATTTGAGTCACCTCTCAACGTCCAAAGGTACTAATATTTTTACAGATGCGCTCTGGTCTATTATAATTTTTCGAAAACGAATAGAACTTATATTGACTATTTCTAGTTGTATTTTTACAATAAATAATAATTTGGTAATAATAGGCAACCAATTATTCAGCCACGTATTAGGGGTAAATAGCATTTAGGTATTCTTGTAAATTATTATAATTTAAATCTTGAGTAGTTAATAATTAAATTTTTTACTCATTAAAATAAAAAAAGGTCGTAGAAAAAGTATAGTATTCTACTCGCATTTAATGACTATTACTCACTCTGATGAATTACGACACTCGCCTACGGCTCGTGTCGCAAACTTCATCATTGTGAGTAATAGCCATCATTACATGCTCGTTGAATAATATACTATTAACGGAAATTAATCTGTAGTTGGAAACATTACCAATAGATGGTGCCACTGACGAGTTGGAGGGGATCGCGAATTACTTAAGTAATGTCTAGAAAATATGGTATAAGAATAGGGCGGGTGGGTTATATGTGTTATAGTCAAAGCCCGAATTTCAGGCACTGCTAGGTTTGACTAGGCAATCCTCAGGTCCCATTGACGGTCTTAGTCAAAGCCCGAAATAAATTACAGTTTCGGCCTTTGACTAGTCAAACCTAGGAGAGACTAAGTTGGTCAGGCAAAGGTCGAAATTTAATTTTATGAAATCGGGGTTTGACCATCTCCTTTGGCTCTATCGAAGCTGGGGATAGCGAACGAAGTTTGATTATTATTTACACGTCATTTGGTTTGACTAAGTGTATGAATTTTATTTTAGCACAAACAGATGGAATGGGACTGTCATCGTCAACTGTGAAAGAAGATATTGCAATCGGAGAAAAAACTATAGATCACCATAATACTAACGAAGCCCCTGGACCGTCGTCACTAGGAGAGGAAGAAACTTGTCAAACAATTCAGATTACTTCTTCAGATGTGGTTTGTTGTATTTGCCAAAAAGAGAGCTCTGACGCACATACGTTCATAATTTGTAATCAGGTGGTACATGTTGTGTGCGCTGACAGCAGTGGCGTAGCTAGCCCCCCAGGGGCCCCCTATCGAAGTTTGTCGCAGGGCCCTTTTCCACGACTGATATGGGATAGTGTTAAAAAATGTTCAACAGCAAAAACGCTTGTATAGAATAGAACAGAAATATACTTTATTGTCACTGAAAATTTTACAATTTTATGGACAAACCTTACAAAGAGTAGGAAAAAACAACAAATACAGTTTACTGAAATTACATAAATCGTCAATATTACAAAATAAAAGATAATGAAATAAAACAAAAACAATATATTTCAAAATCTAAATAAATTGCAAATTGCATAATACAACCTTAGGAACTAATAAATTCTCCGTATCACACCCAAATATAGATAAAAATACTTTAGTTCCTTGTACATAAGGCCATAAGGGTAACTGTAGTTCTTAGTTATTCCTTAAGAAACTCTTCTACCGAATAGTATGGTCTTTCAGATAGATAGGCTTTTGTCATTTTGCGGAACTTGGGGAAATATGTTGCAGATTTAAGTTGTAAAGGGAGATGGTTCGATGGTTGTATGGTATTTTTTGCAGAATATAATATATCCTATTTCTTTACTAACTCAGTGGAAAAGATCGGTAAATAGACATCAAAGCATCAAAGGTTGAATTTCCGATGGAGTAATCGTGATTAGGTCTTGTTAGAAAGACATGTAGGTGTTTACAAATTAAGCAAACAGTTTCTATAATACAGAATATAGAAAGAAGTGTTAAAATTCCGTGATCTTTGAAGTAGCTTCTGCAATGTGTTGTTCTTTTGCCGTGTCGGAAAGTTGGTCGAGAACACTTCGTCGACGGAAAATTAGTCGACAACATTTGGTCGACAAACAGTTGGTCGAATGCACAATTCATCGAATGTACAATTCGTCGACGAACATTTGGTCGAATGGATTTTTCGTCGACAAAGACCCAAAGGGTCACGCCACGGAAACACGCCAATATATAAAGTTAGTTTCTTTGTGCCATATCAGAAAAAAATTATTTTATAGATTGCCAGTCCTAAGCCTTGGATAAAGTGTGAAGGGAAGTTTATTCTCACGATTTCTTTACTTTTTTAATGGTATTGACTGATTATTGCAAAACATTTTATGGAAATGCCTCGGTTCCCTAACAATTTATTTACCTCAGCATCTCATATATTTCGTCTTGTCCTCAAGTGCCCCAAAATTTGACTTGTCCGGAAATACTCCGATCGTAAGTGCGCCGACACCAAAAAGAAGAATGGTACAACATCACTAATTAAAATATCAGTTTATATTTGCTGTCTACTCTCCCACCGCAGCCAATATTTTCATTAAATTTAAAAATAATTAAGATTTAGAAAAAAAAAAAAACAAAAACGTATAATACAACATTCCAGTTAACAAAATAAAAACCAATAATCCGTCATTTGTCACCATTAATCCCTTTATCCTAAAGATAAATAACAGTTTGTCGACGAAAAATCCATTCGAACAAATGTTCGTCGACGAATTGTACATTCGATGAATTGTGCATTCGACCAACTGTTTGTCGACCAAATGTTGTCGACTAATTTTCCGTCGACGAAGTGTTCTCGACCAACTTTCCTAGACCCGTTCTTTTGGAGGCCAAACAGATACCTTATTGCTCTTTTTTATAATTTAAAAATATTATCAGATTGGGCAGCTGTACTAGAAAACCAAAAAGGTAGACTATATCTAAGATGAGACTCTACCAAAAGAAAGATATGTTATTTTGGAAGATGCTAAATTCAGAACAGATCTAATCACATAGCAAGCTGAGGCTAATTTCTTACTTAACAAACCGATAGGAAAGGACCATTTAATTTGCTATCTAAAAAAATACCAAGAAATTTTACAGAGTCAACGGTACTAATCTGGCTGTTATTAAGAAGCAAGGATTGAACAATGCTACTATCTTATCCACCTTAAAAGAGAGTAAATTAAAGTTGGACCAGGTTTTTATTGTAAGTAGATCAGAAACTATAGTTGCATGAAGAGTTGCAATATTTTAGTTGCTTCAAGTAAAATTGGTATAATCAGCAAAAAAAATATTTCCATTGATTTTTAAATTAGTGATGTCACTTATAAAGATAAGAAAAAGTAGAACACCCGATACGGAACCCTGTGGTACCCCACATACAACGTATGTGAGACTAAAGTCAGTATCATTTGCTCTAACCAGTTGTTAAATTTATATGCATAAATACAATATATAGATAAAAAATAGATTAACGCAAAAATACCCAAACAATACACACTGTTTCAAAAATGTTCAAAGGTATAGCGATTACAAAAATTGCAATTTGGCATTGTATATTATAGAATGTCTCACACACAGCCAACGGTGAATGGACAATGAACAATGAAAAGTTAGGTAGGTATATACAGTTTATAATAAGATAGATAAAGAATCCATTACAAGAAAATGTCGATTTTCAAACAATACACACTGTTTCAAAGCATTTTAAGAGTGAAATTGTACTTAGAATATTTTGTTCAATTTTTTTAAATGGATCTTTTGTCTCGACATGCCGCGCCGGGGCCCCTGAATCTCGGAGGCCCCGTATAATTGATACGGCTGATACGGCGGTAGCTACGCCTCTGGCTGACAGCACACTTGGTGCATACTATAAAGGATTCGAAAGAAAAGTTACATGCATGCGTTGTGCACAGACAGAAAAGATTAAAATAAATAAAGGAAAGGCGATTTAAGGTTTTCATGCCCAGGCTAATGTTATGAAACAATTAAGTGAAAAACACACTTTTTTCAAGAAATCAAATATAAGAGAATGTAAAGAGAATTTTCTTAATTTCGAAAATGTTCCAGACGTTAAGCCGTGTCTAAGAGAAATTAGTACAAACGCTTCTAAATTTGGAGGACAAGGCTTTATAAAATGCTATTGCAATAAGAAATGCTCTTCAAATTTATGTAAGTGTAAAAGGTCTAACGTATTGTGCAACTCTAAATGCCATAATGCCTCAAAACATGTCAGAATAACCACTATTTTTTTTTATTTTAATTACGACAATATCAAAATTATAAACATTAAAATTAAAAATTTTTATTAAACCTAATATAACAAATTACGACATTTTAATAGCTGATCGGAGTTTGACTAGTCAAACCCCGATTTCACAAAATTAAATTTCGACCTTTGCCTGACCAACTTAGTCTCTTCTAGGTTTGACTAGTCAAAGGCCGAAACTGTAATCTATTTCGGACTTTGACTAAGACCGTCAGTCAGACCTGAGGATTGCCTAGTCAAACATAGGAGTGCCTGAAATTCGGGCTTTGACTATAACCAGAGTCAGGAAATATGCAAGAGTGCATATGCATATGCATTTGGATATTTTTGTATTTTCTTTTGAATTTTGCATATACATAAAAATTAAAAATAAAGTGCATATAATAGGTTTTCAAAATGAATTTATTTGTTGATTCATGGTTCAAATACCTTCGAAAATTCATGGTTCAAATTATCAAACGAAAATTTGCGCATGTTTCTTGGAAAATACTGCAAATGGAATATTCCAATTGAAAGAACCTTAAGAAGAAAGGAGGTCGATTCTGTATATTCTGCGGTTCTGAATAAAATAAATTTATATATAGGAGACAAATATTTTTATTTATGTGTGGATGAAACAATTGATTTTTCTGGACGTTACATCATTTACATTTACATTTACATTTATTAATCGGATCTCTTAAAAGTGAACAAGCTTGTAAATCGCATTTAAGGATCCCCAAACCAACGCGAAACTTTCGCAGCCGCAACCCACGTGGAATCGCGGCGAATCGATAGGCACGGCGACTTATGAGCGTGTTCACACTAGTTGGGGCGGTATCCGAAACGGTCGCGGTAGATCAGCGTTGTTTTCATGAAACGCTGCATGCACGGTTTTTTCCGCTGCCGTTGTAGTTTCGCGTGAATTAAAATGTCTGTTACAGAAAAACTCATTGAAATTGTGAAACAATATCCTATAATATATGATTTAAGTAAAGATTAGAAAAATATAAGAAAAAAGGATCAAATCTAGGATAGTATAGGGTTAGAATTAGGAGAAAATGATTGAATTAAAATGTCATTATTGAATTAAAAACTAGTCATCCATTCTCAGAAATAATATTTGTTTAATGATTATGAAATAAAGATAATAACATCAATAAAGATAACATCAGTTAAAAAACCAACTGTCAAGCGTAGGTTTTTCCTGGTCATTTTCAAGTAGTTTTCTGATGCTGACCTCTCAAGGTTCTTTAGTGTTCCCTTACAAGTCTACATTCAGACCCTTGTTCCCATCTTTTCACGGTTTGCGTGCGGGAGTGACATTTTGGCAATTTCCTAGATTGTTGTAATTGACCAGCCAAAAAGATCAGCAGGCCTAAAACTCTTACGCCTACTGCCTTCCTATGAACTAATACAGAATATATGGAATAAGGAAACAATGCCCGAAGAATGGAAGAAAGGAATTATTGTGACAATCCCAAAACAAGGAGACCACAGGATATGTAAAAACTACCGAGCAATTAATTTACTGAATGTAACATATAAAGTACTGACTGGTATAATTAGAGACAGACTAACAATATACACAGAACAAAGCATAGGAGACTACCAGTACGGTTTCAGAAAAGGAAGATCCACGATAGATGCTATCCATACACTAAAACAAGCGATAGAGAAAACATACGAGTACGACGGAGAAGCACATATACTTTTTCTAGACTTTAAACAGGCTTTTGACAAACTAAGTAGAAGAAAAATGATCCAAGACTTACAAGAGAGCAAAATACCAAATAAAATTATAAGAATGATAGAAATGACAATGCGAGATTCCCAAGCAACAATAGACACCGGAAGAGAGAGAACAGAAATAATAAAAATTAAAAATGGAGTAAGACAAGGAGATGCGCTCTCAACTGTACTATTTATTCTATCATTAGATAAGATAATAAAAAAGTTGTCAAACGCAGGAACTATAAATAAAAATACAGTACAAATAATTGGATATGCGGACGATATAACCATAGTAGCAAAAGATAAAAAGGCATTAAAGAAAACCTTTCAAGAAATAGAAAACGAATCCAAACTAAGAGGACTGGAAATAAATGAAAATAAAACAAAATACATGAATGTAAGTAAAAAAAAGAAGACGCAACTGACAGAAATGACAATAGACGCACACAGCTTCGAAGAGGTTGAAACATTCAAATATTTGGGAGTATTAGTCAACAGAAGAAATGAAAGTGTAGATATGAAAAGAAGAATTCAAGCAGGAAACAAAGCATTCTACAGAAATAAAAAAATTTTCAAAGATAAGAAGATAAGCCGGAATACAAAAATGAAAATCTACAAAACGACCATAAGACCAATAGTGCTATATGCTTTGGAGGCATTCACATTAACAGCAAGAGAAGAAGAGCAGCTGAAAGTTTTTGAGAGAAAAATTATGAGAAAAATTCTGGGACCAAAGAGGGAAAACGAAGAGGATGCAAGGCAATGGATGAACCACGAAATACAAGAATGGATGGGTCAAGAGAACATAGTAAGAGCAACAAAAGCACAGAGAATTAGATGGTATGGACACATAATGAGAAGAGAGAAGAACAATCCGTTAAGAGTTATAACCGAATGGATACCACCAGGTACAAGAACCAGAGGCAGGCCTAAACTCAGATGGAGACAACAAGTGGAAGAAGACTTAAGAAGTATGGAAATTAGAAATATAGGAAGCAAAATCAGAGAGAGAGAAGAATGGAGAAAGGTAGTGGAAACAGCGAAGTCACACCAGCAATTGTAAAACTAAAGTCAGAATGGGATGATCCTCCACAAAAAGGATCTTCAAGTGAAAACAGCTTCAGCTTCCTCGGGAGCGTACAGCTTGTATATACAGGGTGGTTCATCTTATTCGCCTCGGTCTCTGTACAGAAAACCACTTGATATTTAAAAAAAATTTCTTCACAGAAATATACAGGGCCTTTAATACTACAACCTAAAAATAATGTGAATTATACACGGTGTTCCAAAAAAGAGTGGTATATCAAAGTTATATTTTTTCTTATGGAATGCCCCATATCTGATGACATTATTGAATTGACCTTAAAAAATAAGCTATACTTTCATAAGGGTTCCCTATACCTAAATACAGGGTGTTTTGATTTATTTCGATTTTCATAAAAATGTAAGGTTTTAGAAAAAAATAAATATCTACGAATCTAAGAAGCAGTAACAAATTCTTTCTTGGATCTTAATAATAGACTATTTAGCATACTTAAACAGATGCTTATTGCAACAAAATTTCTTACAGGGTGGTCAAAATATGAGATTGTTCTATTAACAAATTCAAGCTGTAATAACTTACTTATTTTAAATAGAACACCCTGTATCTTACTAGTCTATCGAGTAGAAAATTTACTTAGCTTTCAATTCATATTAGGGTTTCCTATACCTATCTCCCTTCATTTTTTAAATATTTAAAGATTTCCTAATTTGTAAGCTTTAAAAATTAGAATTAAGTACCTATGTCGTGGTTATGTACAACACATCACCAACACCGGCAATATACTTAAATATCTTAGTCAAGATAGTTTTATTAATAAAATTCACATTTTTATCATTTAATCACACAGAGTGTTCTTATTTTAAATGACATACTCGATATTCTATTCTTTATAATGGTAGATATTTAAAATCTCTTCAATTCCATGTTAACATTCTCAATACACATGTTATTCTGTAGATATAAATTCCCATGTTATTCTGTAAATACTCATTTTTACATATTTTTGTACAATAAGCTCGTTTTCGTCAAAGTAGCCATTGCATTTAATTGTTTGTAACTGCGATTTAAAGATTCAAACAAAAAGTGGCGTTCTTAAATTTACTTAATAACCGTTGGGTTAAGATATGGAAAATACTTATACGGATTGAAATATAATTTAAATATCTTCCTGAATACGGCATCTAATATAGGGTATGCAGTTTAAAATAAACGTATTATTCAATTTCACATGTAGGCCAAAATCAACTAAAATAATACAACACTCTGTGTGATTACATGATAACAATGAAAATTTTATTATTAATGACAGTATCTTGTCTAAGTATATTGCCGGTGTTGGTGATATAGGTACTTATGTAATTCTAATTTTTAAAGCTTACAAATTAGGAAATCTTTAAATATTTAAAAAATGAAGGGAGATAGGTATAGGAAACTCTAATAAGAATTGAAAGCTAAGTAAATTTTCTACTCGATAGACTAGTAAGCTACAGGGTGTTCCATTTAAAATAAGTAAGTTATTACAGCTTGAATTTGTTAATAGAACAATCTAATATTTTGACCACCCTGTAAAAAGATAGGTATGGGAAACCCTAATACAAATTGAAAGCTAAGCAAATTTTCTACGCGATAGACTAGTAAGATACAGGGTGTTCTATTTAAAATAAGTAAGTTATTACAGCTTGAATTTGTTAATAGAACAATCTCATATTTTGACCACCCTGTAAGAAATTTTGTTGCAATAAGCATCTGTTTAAGTATGCTAAATAGTCTATTATTAAGATCCAAGAAAGAATTTGTTACTGCTTCTTAGATTCGTAGATATTTATTTTTTTCTAAAACCTTACATTTTTATAAAAATCGAAATAAATCAAAACACCCTGTATTTAGGTATAGGGAACCCTTATGAAAGTATAGCTTATTTTTTAAGGTCAATTCAATAATGTCATCAGATATAGGGCATTCCATAAGAAAAAATATAACTTTGATATACCACTCTTTTTTGGAACACCCTGTATAATTCACATTATTTTTAGGTTGTAGTATTAAAGGCCCTGTATATTTCTGTGAAGAAATTTTTTTAAAATATCAAGTGGTTTTCCGTACAGAGACCGAGGCGAATAAGATGAACCACCCTGTATATATATATATATATATATATATATATATATATATATATATATATATATATATATATATATATATATATATATACTGCCTTCCTAGATAGCTGGTCAGCAATGCGGTTGCCGTTATTTCCATTGTGCTCCGGGTAACTATGTAGTTATCGGGAAGTTTATCTGACAGTTTTATTAAAAATCTGTCAGATAAACTTCTCGTTAATTAGTTATCCGGAGATGAAAAGACCGCCCTAAATTATAATTTGTTCATATTTGTATGGCGAACAGTCGCGTCAGGTTCCGCGCCAATGTGGGAAAGCCTTGTCCGCTACCGTTTCGCCTGCGAATGTTCCGCAACGAAAAATTCGCGTCGCAAAAGTTTCGCGTCGGTTTGGGGATCCTTTAATTGCTTCCAAGCAGTTGGATAAAACCAACGCACTAACAGTTACAAGGTATTTGAAAGACAGTCTAGCAAATTTAAATCCTTGAGCTGTTCCCAACGAAAAATGTTTGCTGTTTCTTTCAGATGCTGCACCTTACATGGTTATAGTAGGAAATAATTTGAAAATTTTTATCCACGTTTAGTACATACAACTTGCCTAGCACATGGTTTAAATAGGGTCGCAGAAGAAATTAGAAATAAATTTCCTCTTGCCAATAATTTTGAGTTTCAAATATAAAACAAATATTTCTTACGGCACATATGAGAACTCAGTTGTATAAAGAACATTTGGCCATCCTTCCTCTTTCACCAAAACCTATTGTTACTAGATGGGGAACTTGGTCAGAGGCTGCAATATTTTATCCAGAACATTTTGCTGCACTGAAGCTAGTAATAATGGAATTAGCTGACGATTCTTCCGAACCACTTACAATTTCCAAAGAATTGCTGAAAAACCAAGTAGTACCACAACAACTTTCATACATAAAATCAAACTATGATTTTGTGTCAAGTTGCACCCTTCAGCTACATTTTATCTTTAATTAAAGCAGTTAAACTAATAAAAAAAATTGAACTATCTTGCAAAACTGTTGGGAGTCAAATTGGCAAAGACATTTAAAAAAAATCTAATTCAGTCATTGATAAATATACTGGTTTCATATTTGTACCTAAGGTTGCAAATGTTTTAAGTGGGATGTTTGATAAAACATTAAATGTGGAGGCTGAAGTTTTAAATAATATTAAATGCGCTCATATAACTTTGGTGGATGTAGAACGGAGCTTTTCTATATACAAACATATGTATACAGATAGGCGAGATAACTTTTTGTTAGAAAATTTTGAAAAACATATTATCACGACCTATTGTTTTTTAAATAAATAATCATGTATGTATATTTGACTAATTAAAATAATTGCTTAAAAGTTTTATTTTATATTATATTAATATCAAGCTTAGAACTAATAATTTATAAAGTTATTTATTTAAACGGTTTATGAAGTGCACATTTTGTTTAAAAATGCATGTACAAATGTACATGCATATTTGACACAAATAATATTTGCATATACATGCATATTTGACATAAATAAATGCATATGCATGCATATTTCACAGAAATAATATGCATATATATGCGCATATATCTTACTTTTAATATATGCAACTAGTGTTGCCCAAATGCAAGACCAAGACGAGACTTAAAGAGTCTTGGTCTTGGTCTTGCACCAATACACCTGGTCTTGGTCTTGGTCTTGGTATTGCACTCCCGGTCTTGGTCTTGGTCTTGGTCTTGCAGCAAGAGTCTTGCAAGTCTCGCAGTTGCCCACTAGCATATTACTATTTATTAATCGTTACTTTAGATCTTAGAACAACGTAACAGTATAGGTACATTTTCAGCTTGACTTAACATACAGGGTGAGGCAGATAAACTTTTCTATTAAAAATATCTCCAGAACTAAAGACAACAGAATCATGAAAATTGGAATGGAGTGTTTTGAAGAGTGGTCTATTTAATGAAAATATTTTATCTATTTCCTACTTTCAGTTATACCGGAAGTTGCTTATAACTTCGTTTTTTTAAATGGAACACCCTGTATATTATTACATTTCTGAATTCTCTTCCATGTCTTCTTTCTGAAATATGAGGTTTTGTAATATTATATAGGGTAGTTTAAAAGATAATTACGTTTTCTTATTAATTTCGTAGCAGTTTTCACACCCTGTAGAATTGGTTATTTGACATCAAAAACTTTATTTATGTTCAAATCATTTTTAATATAGTCTACTATTGTTAAAAATTATTAGTGTAGCTAAATGTTGAATTTGGTATACAGGGTTGGTCGAAACTCGGAATGAATATTTTCTGAGTTTTGTTAAATGGAACACCCTGTATTTTAGTATTGTAATGAAATGATGTTTTATGGTACTTTTTATTTCTTAAGCATTCTCTATACCTAACTGCTTTAATTTGTGCTTAATTGTTAATCGCACTAACAATCTTAACTACGTAGGTATTTTAATAGCTCAACAATTATTGGTAATTTTTTGGATCAGTCTAGACTTCTAGACTCTAGATTAATATGTATCTATTTTTGAAAAATTATTTCCTATTGAATTATTTGCGAACATTTTATGTTCACGGCTAACCTAATAAAATTTCACATATTTTTTGTTGCAAATAATATTTGGCTTGAATCACCAATAACTCACAAACTAAAGCAGTTAGGTATAGGAAATGCTTAAGAAATAAAAAATTACCATATTATATCATTACAATACTAAAATACAGGGTGCTCCAATTAAGCAAACTCAGAAAATACTCATTCCGAGTTTAGACCAACCCTGTATTCTAAAATTAAAAATTTAGCTATATAGTGTATTCGTATTCCACGAATATACCACTGTTTTGTATTATCGCGACGACGAATATTTTAGTACGCAACATAAGAAGTACGAAAGTATTTTGCTCTAATATTTACTCCAATAATAGAAATATTCGTTGTCGCAATAATCCAAGAGAGTCGTATATTCGTGGAATGGGGTAAACTAACAATTCTTAACAATAGTAGATTATATTAAAAATCATCTGAACATAAATATAGTTTTGGATGTTAAACTACTACAATTCTACAGGGTGTGAATATTGCTGCGAAATTAAGAAAAAAAATGTAATTCTCTTTTAAACTCCCCTATATAATATTACAAAACATTTTAACAACGAAGACATCGAGGAGAATTTAAAAATGTAGGTAAAAATATACAGGGTGTCCCATTCAAAAAAATGAAGTTATAAGCAACTTCTGGTATAACCGGAAGTAGGAAATAGATGAAAATATTTTCATTAAATAGATCACTCTTTAAAACCCCTTCGTTCCAATTTTCATGATTCTGTTGCCTTTAGTTACAAAACCAACCAAATTCATAAATGTATAAACAATTCAC
Source organism: Diabrotica virgifera virgifera (assembly GCF_917563875.1). Lineage (NCBI taxonomy): Eukaryota > Metazoa > Arthropoda > Insecta > Coleoptera > Chrysomelidae > Diabrotica > Diabrotica virgifera. Next base: position 80,972,512 of record NC_065452.1, read on the forward strand.
ATCGGGTGGGGTTTGAACCCACGATCTAAACTATCCCTGCCTATAGCTATCTACGATGTCCCATGGGAGTCAGTTTGTTTCTTAATAAACATTTGCATTTAATGACCTTACATGTGCTAAAGCATGGTTACAACAAGGTTACAACACAAACAATCCAATAAATGGCATAAACTTGACTGTATTAAAGAATATTTATTTGTCTAGAATGGTATTTTGTTTGACCCATTGATATAATTGCACACTCTGCAAAAAGTTTATATACCTACGATAGTCTTTTAGTCTTTAAACTGATAAGGAAAAACAATTAAGTGGCTGTCGTATTATATCAGCTTTGGTGACATCATAACAAGTTTCAAAAGATATTTATTACTGTCGGCGTCAAAACACAAGGTTATTTTATGAAAGGACCTATTCTCAAAATCTACACAATTACAACGAATTTCAGAGCGAAGGCGTCGTCTGCTATATAAGAAAGAATGTATTATAAAATATTTTATTTTTACATTGTACAAATTTATTATGACCTCTGAGTACGTGTCAGATAAATATGTCACGTGGTCTTTTAATGTATATTTTGATGCGCTATGTATGCTTATTGTATTGTTCATAATGCGCATAAGTCCAATTTTCCAAATTTTTTTTACCTTTTTGCGTCTCATAGTCTCTAAGCATATACCCGAACTACTACAGTACGTCCATAAAGTAAGGCATAATTTCGTTATTTCGTAAACCGGCGACTTTAAGGAAAAATCCCGAAACAGATCGATTTTTATTTTTAAATTACGATTTTTCGGAATATATATCATACTAGTGACGTCATTCGTCTGGGCGTAACGACGCAATCGATGATTTTTTAAATGAGAATAGGGGTCGTGTGATAGCTCATTTGAAAGGGTATTCAATTCTCTATTCACTAATGTAAACATTAACATAATTATTTATACAGGATGTTCCAAAAAACATTTTTTAAATTAAAATGATTGAGACAAAAAGAACAATGTGTGTAATTTCTTTAATTCAAAATGCGTTTTACTACTGTCAGAAAACCGAAAAAAAAAAATTTATTTGACAAATAAACATTGATTTTCGCTTAAACGAAATATTCAAACTGGCAAGAGGCAGGTGGGTGAAAGCTGTAACATTGAATTTAAGCGAAAAACAATATTTATTTGTCAAATAAACATTTTTCCTGTTTTCTGACAACATTAAAACGTATTTTGAATTAGATAAATTACATACATACTTCTTTTTGTCTAAATTATTTTAATTAATAAAATGTTTTTTGAACACATTGTATAAATAATTATGTTAATGTTTATATCATGGAATAGAGAATTTAATACCCTTTCAAATAAGCTGTCACATGGCCCCTATTCTCATTAAAAAAAAATCATCGATTACGTCATCACGCCCAGATGGATGACGTCACTCGTATGATATATATATATATATATGCTAAGAAATCGAAAATTAAAAATAAAAATCGACCTGTGTCGGGATTTTTCCTTAAAGTCGCCGGTTTACGAAATAATGAATTTATGCTTCTTTATGGACGCACTGTATATTCCCTAAAACGACACTCAATCCTAACTGCAAGACGCAAGAGTCTTGCAGGCTTAGTCTTGTTCTTGCTCAAGTCTTGCACGGTCAGTCTTGGTCTTGGTCTTGCTAAAATAAAGCGGTCTTGGTCTTGGTCTTGGTCTTGCGAAAATGCAAGAACAAGACCAAGACTGCAAGACCAAGACCGATTTTGGGCCACACTATATGCAACGGACGTGTTTCTAAATTTTAAAACGAAAACTAAATTGGATTTAACGGAAATTAATCTGTAGTTGGAAACATTACCAATAGATGGTGCCACTTACGAGTTGGAGGGGGTCGCGAATTACTTAGGCAATGTCTAGAAAATATGAGCTAAGAAAAGGGCGGGTGGTCATATGCAACGGACGTGTTTCTAAATTTTGATTTTTTTATACACAAAATTAAAAAATATTAGTTTAAAATATCGGAAAATACAATTTTTTTATATCCTTGTAACAACTTCCCAACATTTATTCAAAGAAAATTTTATTTACAAAAATACGTAAAATTTACGCCACGAGCCCGCTCATGTGAAATTAATGGGGCGCGCCCGCTGAAAGGTTAAAAAAATCGAAATTAAATAGTAAAAGAACAAAAACTAACAAATCTGCTATGTTAACCCTTATCTATCCTATATGGAGGCAAGGGTGTAATTCTGTGGCCTTTCCAAGTCCACATATAACAATATACTGCCAGCACGTAAGTCTTCCAATTGATATATGGTTTTTATTTTATGAAATAATACATAGCTTGCTGTAACGTTAGACGCTTTTTCTGGAATTATAATCCGGCCGCAGATGGAGCACCCTCTTCCTTCTAAAGGGGAAACATCAACATGGGGATTTTTGTCTTTACATGACTATATTTCACAAATATTTCTGTTATCAATAAGCTTCACACGGGTATCGATTGCAGGGACATGTTGGGTTATAAAATAATTATTTATTGTATATGCAAGAGCCACAAGCATTTAAAAAATATCCTAAACAATTGAAAGTTTTATTTTAATAAAATTAAAAATAATATCAAAACTAATGGTGCCTTAACTCCGCCTAGGGTGGTGATGCTGGGTGAATCGATTAGCTCAGAAGTCACCATCACTGCCGGTCCCAAGCCCGGGTAAAGGAGGAGGGTTGAAGAGCAAGGCTAGCAACCTACCCTTCGTAAAAAAAAAACAATGCTCAAAGAACTGGAACAGTAGCCTCGGATACTGGATGGAATAACGATGACGACCTAGCGAGAAAACGGAAAAAACGAATGTGGAAAAAAAACCTGAAGAGAAATATTCTACGATTGGCATGCTGGAACACTACATCGTGGAACGCTAAAGACCAAGAAATTATATCAGAAGTAGAAAAGCACAAAATAGACATATGTACAGTCTCAGAGACAAAGAAAAAGGGTAAAGGTAACACAGTAAATAGAAATCATATATTCTTCTACTGCGGAGTAGACAAGAACATCACAGCACAAGCAGGTGTTGGCATATTAGTAAACAGGAAATTTGAAAATAACATCTAAGAGGTTAATTACACCAACCAGCATATAATGGATATTTCAATGAAGTTAGCTAATGAAAAAATCCATATTGTTAGCATTTATGCACCAGATATAAACAAACCAAAAAACGAGAGAGACGAATTTTTCGAAAAACTTCAAGAGACCCTAGATAGATTGCCACAAACAGAAAAAATATTCTTGTTGGGAGATTTCAACTCAAGAATAGGAAATACACCCATCCAAGGAATAATGCACAAGTTCAACGAAGCACCAACAAATGATAACGGAGATTCACTAATAGAGATATGTGCACATAACGAGTTGCGTATCAACAATACATACTTTGACCACAAAGAACAACATAAATATACATTCACTAACACAAGGCGCCACAGATCGATGATTGACTATGTGATAACCAACAGAAAAGTTCACCCACGGGATGTACTTGACGTACGCACAATGACGTCTGCGAATGTGGGAACGCAACACGGAATGGTCATATGTAAGTACCGTCACGCATACATAATAGAGAGAAAGAAACCACCTAACTACATCACCAAGTTCAACATAGAATCCCTACAAGACGAAAGTACTAAGGATATCTACCAAAAAGACTTGAGGAAAAGATCAATCTTAGCCCTATTGAAATCACAGACAATATAAAAGAAGCATGGGAAAAAGAAAAAATCATATAACTAGTAGTGCAAAAGTACTTTCTCCATTGGAGAAAGAACAATTGACTTAAACAGCGGCAGAAACCAAAAACCATGGTTCACACAGGAAGTCAAAGATTTAGCAAAAGAGAAGAAAAATGCATACGTAAGATATATTAACAATAGGACCCCAGAAGAGTATCAAAGAAATAAATCAGAAAGAAATAGAACAACTAACAGAATCAAAGATCTAAAACAAATATATTGGGAAAAATTCTCAAATGACATGGAACATGATTTACGAGGAGGTCAAAGGAAGGTATGGAACATGTTGAGGAACAAGAAGAAGCCGGTTACCGAAGAATTACAAATTAACGCAATAAAACCAGAAGAATGGGTAACTCATTTCGAGAATATATACAAAGACGATAACGACGATAATAATGAAGTACAAAGAAATGACCTACAAAACATTCACCAAGAAGAAACAGAGAATGACAACATCACCCAAGAAGAAGTAAACGAAGCAATCAAAAGATCAAAAAAATAGAAAATCACCAGGTCCGGATAATATACCAAATGAATTAATTCAATACGGAGGTACAAAAATAATAGAAGAGATAACAACATTATTCCAAAAAATTGTAAACAACATGACAGTACCAGAGGAATGGAGAGAGTATAACAATACCCATCTACAAGAAAGGCGTAAAGACAGATCCTATGAATTACCGAGGAATTACTACACTACTCAATTCTACATCAAAACTATTGACAAAAATTCGATCCCAAAAAATATATAAGAAAGCCGGTGTATCGGAAGAACAACAGGGTTTTCGCCCAAACAGATCTGCAATAGACGCTATTTTCATAATGCGACAATTAGTTGAGAAATCAATAGAATTCGACAAGCCCATGTTCACATGCTTTGTAGATCTGAAACAAGCATTCGACAGAGTACGATTAAAGGACGTGCTCACTATCCTTGAAAAGAAAAACATAGGTCAGAGGTATAGAAACATAATCAAAGAGCTCAATAGATCCAACAAAACACGAATTAAAACCACACACGGGCTCACGGAAGAAATCAAAATCAATGCAGGTATTAGACAAGGGGACAGTCTCAGTCCGTGCCTATTTAATTTAATAATGGATGAAATTATAGGTAGTTTTAACATAATGAATCAGGGATACAAAATGGGTAACCGAACCATGAGAATACTTTGCTACGCAGATGATGCAATCTTAATAGCCGAAAACGAAGATGACTTACAACGTCTACTACAAAAATTCAAAATAACCGCCGAAAAGTATAACCTGACACTATCCAAAGAGAAAACTCAATCTATGGTAATATCCAGGAACCCAATTAGATGTAAATTAGAAGTAGACGACCATATAATCGAACAGGTAATGGATTGTAGATACTTAGGTGTGGAAATATCTAGCGACAGGCATCTGTGGCAAGAATCAAAACTGCAGGCAACGAAAGCAGCGAGAATATCTGGTTTCCTGAGGGATATAATCTGGCGGAATAAATATATGAGCACCGAAAGCAAAGTCCGCATTTATAAGACATGTGTTAGACCCGCACTGACATACGCAGCTGAGACAAGGGCCGAGACAACAAAGACCAAACAAATAATGAGAACAACAGAGATGAAAACCCTAAGATCCATAAGAGGTATCACACTCAGAGATAGAATACGAAACGAAGACACATTGAGAGAGCTAGGCGTTCAAGACGTAGTGAGATGAACAAGAGCGCGACGACGCATGTGGAGAGACCACGTAGATCGGATGGACCCTAAACGTATGGCGCATTGGGCGAAAACACAGAAGCACAACACCAAGCGACCCATAGGAAGACCCAAAAAATGATGGTACGAGAGTTGGAGCTCCGGATCGCAGCAAAGACTGTAACAGAAGAAACATGACATAGACCTATTACAAGAAGAAGAAAAAGAAGATCAAAAATAAAACTTTTATTGAGACCAATTGTCTGTTAACGCCTTCGTGGTTTGTACAATAGTGATGTTCACTAATTTTTAAATATAGTTCAATTCAATAGATTATAAGGTATGTAAAAACATATCAATCATAAAACTGTTTAAAAATGTATATATTTTTAAGATAAATGAGTTCATAATGTTGATTTTCGTGGAGGCTAGAAAATCGGCTCCCTGCAACGAGGCTACGGCCTGTGACGTCAGTAGTCTTATCGGCTGTGATCGAGGGCTAGTTCTGTATACTTATTTACGAAGTGTATTTGAATGTGTGCACTTCTTTACGTATTTAATTAATAAAAATGGAACCCAATATATATGGTGTTTTGTTCCTGGGTGTGTAAATACATCGAAAAACAATTCTGATAAGATTTTTATTACCATTCCAACCAATTTAAAACAGAAAAGGAAATGGTTTGTTGCAGCTAGAAGGGACATCAAGGAAGTGTCAAAAAAAAACCAAGTTTTTCTGTTGTGAAGATCACTTTATTGTAAGTTATGGATCTTTTTCTAAATAAAATTTTTTAAATTACTCATTTTTACCCTATTTTATGATATGTTTTAGATTTAAGTTAGCTTGGTTATAAACTAAATTATAAAAATTCTTAATACAGTCGTATTTTGAACTTTTCTAAATATCTGTTTTTATCTGTTATCATTTCAAAGAAATGGGTTAGCATAGCAATAAAACTTTTTTCAAAAATGAAAAAGTACCTAGTTTTTTAATCTCTGAATTTGTCGGGACCCTAAAAAGACCGGTGCCCATAACATAACATAGTAATAAAATATTATTTATTACTTGACAGACCCTATAAACTAGACATCAATTAACTTTGCAGTGAATTCTACATAAAAAGTTTTTGGATTTACTGAAAAATATATTAAACGGTAACTATTTTATTACAACGTATTCTTATACCTAAGCAGATAAATTTATTAAGAGGGTAGGCGCAAAAGCTTGGTCAAATACTATTTAATTAATTTTTTTCGAGTCCTGAGAAAACTAATAAATATTTTAAAAAAATTTAAACGCAGAATGAAAGATTACATTATTACCAAGGGTCCGTTCAAAAAAACAAAAAGTTTATTTTGAATGAAATATTTTAAATTAATGGTAGGGGAGCCCAAGCGGGGATTTTTGCAGTTACTCGAGCGCGTCAGATTATCATATGGGGAGAAACCTCGTACCCTGTAGATGTATCTCTACCATATATTGGCTCTTAACACAGGGGAGTTCGTTAAGGGGGGCCCGAAAAACAAATCTATCCTTAAAAATGCTCGAAATTGTCAGACAAGGTAAGTTAAGTACATGCAAAAGAGTGTATATGTACCTATTTCAAAAATCTGACGAGTTGAGCGGGCGTAAGGAAATGGGCGAGTTAAAAAGTTTCACAAAAAAAGCGAATATTTCGCAAAATGAACGTCAGATAAAAAAACTAAAAACTACGTGTTTCAATATTTTTCAAAAATCTATCGAATGATACCAAACATGATCCCTCACGGAGAGGGGTGGGGGTAAATTTAAAATTTTAAATACAAATCCCGCGATATTTCGCAAAATACACATCAGATCGAAAAACTGCAAAATACACTTAATTTTTTGAAAATTAATATTATTGAAAATTATTAAACTTATTCAATATTTTTGAAAACTCTATCGAATGGTACCAAACACGAGCCCCATGGAGGTGAGGTGGGGGTTTACTTTAAAATCTTAAATAGGAGCCCCAATTTTTTATTGCAGATTTGAATTCTTTATGTAAAAATAAGCAACTTTTATTCGAAACATTTTTTAGAATTATGGATAGATGGCGCTATAATTGGAAAAAACGATTGTTGGAAATGGAAAATTAAATTAAAAAATGGCAAGTGCCCACTAAATTGGAAAATTTTACTTAACTTTTTTTGGTTTTAGGACCTAATAATCACAACCCAATAGGTTCCCACAGCGCTCGAGTGACTGCACATTTAGCATACTTTGCTCCCCTACCATAAATATCACACTAAATTTTCTGTATTTTTTTCATCCCTGTAACTTATTAAAATAAATATTATAGAAGTTTTCCAGAGACTTTTGGCTTTTGGTAATAATGTAATTTTTCACTCTACATTTACATTTTTCAAAAATATTTATTAGTTTTCTCTGGATTCGAAAACAAAAATGAATTAATTTAAATAGCATTGGACCTAGATTTTGCGCCTACTCTCTTAAGGAGTAAATGGAAACGTTTCGGGACCTCAAATTTATATTCTTTAAACTGGGATATTCCTATAACCGGGATTCTAATAATACATACAGTAAAAATAAACATTAAAATAACTGCATGTGGACATGGCTATGACTTTATATTATATTAAAATCATTAATAATTTCGTTAACTTAACAAATTCACTATTAAACTCCACTTTAATCCTGATAAAACAACAAGAGAACAAAACAGAATGACCTGAACTAACGTCAAACACGTAAACAATAACACTGGGAGGAATGGCGCGCGCTGGGGTATACGACTAGTGACGTCAAGCCAATAGAGAAGCGTTCTTGAAATTTAAAATAATGCTAGATTTCTATCAAGATTTTTTATAGACAGGCTTTTTTGATTCTTTTGAAATTTTAGACAATTATTCCTAGGGTGTTTCTTAATCATTTTACATGTTTGAAATGACTTTATAATTTTTTGTGAACATCCCTATTTGCAAACCAAATGAATGCTTGAAACAAATAAGGCCAGGGGAGACCTATAAATTGCATCTCATTTCCTGCCTGTCCAGTGTGGCAAAATTTCAACGAAAAATTGGTCCGGTACACTCAGTATGCGGGATACAATTACCAATTTTTCGTTGGAATTTTGCCACGGTGGACAGGCAGGAAATGAGATGCAATTTATAGATCTACTCTGGCCTTCTTTGTTTCCGACATTCGTTTGGTTTGTAAATTGTAGAAACCACGAGGGCGTTACCAGAAAATTGATCTCAATAATTACAGATGTCGCTTTATTAAAATACAACTTTCAATTGTTTTATGCAGATGTCGCCATGGCATCCATCATCCATATCATGTTATTTTGTTGAAATTCGGTACTTGCAGTCGGATTTGTTTCAGTTTGTTCAGAGATAGTCATATACAGGGTGTCCCAGACTAATTTAGCCAGGCTATATCTCTTAAACTAATAGAGCTTTTCGAATGGGACAAAAAACAATGTATTACATTTGCAATACACTTTAATATTGCGTAGAAAAAATCATCCCCTAAATATTCATCCCTTAGTTACAACCCCTAACTTTAATTTTTTTAATAGCACTCTGTACATTTGTTTCTAGTTTTGGATGTGATCTTGTGTCGTCTATTCAACATATTTTTTAAAAATAAAATCGGTTCGTAAGTAATCAAGAAAATATCAGTTGATTTTTGTTAATTATGTGTCCCAGACTAATTTATCCAGGCTATATTTCTTAAACGAATAGAGATTTTCGAATGGGACAAAAACTGATCTATTCCATTTGTAATACACTTTATTATGGCATAGAAAAAACATTCCATCCCCTAAATATTCATCCCTTAGTTACAACCCCAAACTTTAATTTTTTTAATAGCACCCTGTACATTTTTTTAAAGTTTTGTAAAGCGAAACCATTTTATTTTTAAAAATCTGTTAAATAGACGATAGAGGGCCACTTACAAAACTATGAAAAATGTACAGGGTGCAATTAAAAAAATTAAAGCTAGGGGTTGTAACTAAGGGATGAATATTTAGAGGAGTGGATGATTTTTTCTACGCCATATTAAAGTGCGTTACAAATGAAATAGATCAGTTTTTGTCCCATTCGAAAATCTCTATTCGTTTAAGAAATATAGCCTGGATAAATTGTATGGGACACATAATTAACAAAAATAAACTGATATTTTCTTGATTACTTACCAACCGATTTTATTTTAAAAAATCTGTTGAATAGACGATAGAAGACCACATCCAAAACTATAAAAAAATGTACAGGGTGCTATTAAAAAAAAATTAAAGTTAGTGGTTGTAACTAAGGGATTGATATTTAGGGGATGATTTTTTTCTACGCCATATTAAAGTGTATTACAAATAAAATTGATCAGTTTTTATTCCATTCGAAAATTTCTATTAGTTTAAGAGATATAGCCTGGATAAATTAGTCTGGGACACCCTGTATATACTCTCTCTGTCTGATGAAAGCTAACGAGCTTGAAACGAAATTATTATTATTCTAAATATCCTAAAGTTTACAAATAAAAACAGGTGGAAGGCTAATGGACAATTTCCCTCAGGTAACGGTCGAATCCATCACCAATATGGCCTGTGTAGATAGATTCAAGGCAAAGTAGATCCGCTGAAAATATCTGCAGAAACGGTTAGAGCAATTTATGGAGGAATATGTACAGAAATTGGGTGGAGAAGAACAAATCAAGAAATAGAAAGTTTTATAATAATAATGTAAACAGAACAAGCTTTATAAAGGGACAAAAAGTAGATTGGTTAAGATTATATAGAAATTTTTGAAAATGAAATAATAGCAAAACTAGTAAAACGACGACAGTCACTAGAAAAGGGAATAAAAGAGAGGGAAGAAAACTGACTAATTGATGCTTTTAAAATGATGATAATGTTATAAAAATTTTAAATTTTAAAAATTATAAAGACATAATGTTATAAGTATATTGAAAGTAATATAGGGAAGAACCTTAAATTAAAATATCTTGTATTTTTTTTAATTTCAAGGCCGGAGTTCCGCAAGGCAGTGTCCTGGGTCCCATTCTATATGTATTATTCACATTAGATATTCCTACGTCTCCGCACACTGTCATAGGAACCTTTGCGGATTACACCGTCATCTTAGCAATTCACCAAGATCCAGTAGAAGCTTCCAACATCCTACAAAATGACTTAGCAAACCTAGAAAATTGGGTAAAAAAATGGAAAATTAAGATAAATGAGGCTAAATCCATCCACGTCAACTTTACTACAAGAAAAGGTCAGTGTCCATCACTATACATAAATAACAAAATTATTGCTAAAAGCAACTCTTCCAAATAATTCGGCATACATCTAGACTCTAAACTTACTTGGAAAGTGCACATAACAAAGAAGAGAAAACAAATAGACATGAAAGTCAAAGACCTCCACTGGTTGATAGGTAGAAAATCAAAACTAAGTTTGGAAAATAAACTGCTGATACAGGGTGAGTCATGAGGAACTGTACATACTCCTACCTCGTACAGAGGCTCCTATGGGGAATAACAAATGACCATTAAAAAGTGTCTGCTCCCATTGTTTAATAATATATAGGGCGAGTTTCGCATTTTGACAGAAATTTGTATTCGTCATAATTTTTGAACGGACAGATCGATGTGTCTCTTATTTTGGTCAATCGTTACACTATTACGACCTAATCAACTGATTTATTCAAACAAGAAAAAAATCAGGTCCGGCTTCAAAAAAATTAGTTCGTTTGGGTCTTAGAAAAAATTTCACCCTGTATACGCTTTTTGAAAACTATAATATGAATTTTACAAATTAGACAAATAAGCAATTAAAATGACATATTTATTTTTTTCCCCACACGATTACTTAATTTTTTATAAAAAAATCAAATTTGACTATGAATTAAAAGTTTGGTAAAATGAACCATAGATTTAAAAAAAATAACTTTTATTACAAAAATTAATTATTTTTTGAACAAATATTTAATTTATGTTACCACCCAAACAATTGATTTATTCAAACTAGAAAAAAATCAGGCCCGGATTTAAAAAATTAGTTCGTTTTGGTCTTAGAAAAAATTTCACCCTGTATATGCTTTCTGAAATGTCTAATATGAATTTTACAAATTAGACAAGTAGGCAATTAAAATGGCATATTTATTTTTTCCCCACACGATTACTTAATTTTTTATTAAAAAATCAAATTTGTCAAAATCGGAATTTTAACCTAAAATGAAAAAAAAAAAAAATGAAATCACGGTTTAACTCGCTACAACTCTATTCCAGTTTAATATTTTTTTTCTGAAATTTTTACAGCACATATCTCTTACCATTGTGAAGTCTATGAAAATTGTTGTAGACTTTCAGTATTCTTCTCATAAAAGTTATGAATTTTAAAAAATAAAAGGTGCAGATTCGTAAATTGCAAAGTTAAATCGCAAAAATTAAGTGAAAACATTTAAAATTTATGTATTTCATCACGTCTATGTTAAACTATAGAGTCCAAAGAAAAGTGTTATAGGTTTTAGATCTAGATGTGGTATAGAAAAAAAAATGGTGAAGCTTTTAATTTTAAGAAAAACGTTGTTTAATTTTTTTTATTTTTATGGTAAAGTTCCGATTTTGACAAATTTGATTTTTTAATAAAAAAATAAGTAATCGTGTGGGGAAAAATAAATACGCCATTTTAATTGCCTATTTGTCTAATTTGTAAAATTCATATTAGAGTTTTCAAAAAGCGTATACAGGGTGAAATTTTTTCTAAGACCAAAACAAACTAATTTTTTAAATCCGGGCCTGATTTTTTTCTAGTTTGTATAAATCAGTTGATTGGGTGGTAACATAAATTAAATATTTGTTAAAAAAAGTTAATTTTTGTAATAAAAGTTAATTTTTTTAAATCTGGTTTTTAGTAAATATGGTTCACTTTACCAAACTTTTAATTATTCATAGTCAAATTTGATTTTTTTATAAAAAAATTAAGTAATCGTGTGGGGAGAAAAATAAATATGCCATTTTAATTGCCTATTTGTCTAATTTGTAAAATTCATATTAGAGTTTTCAAAAAGCGTATACAGGGTGAAATTTTTTCTAAGACTAAAACGAACTAATTTTTTAAATCCGGGCCTGATTTTTTTCTAGTTTGTATAAATCAGTTGATTGGGTGGTAACATAAATTAAATATTTGTTCAAAAAAAATTAATTTTTGTAATAAAAGTTATTTTTTTTTAAATCTATGGTTCACTTTACCAAACTTTTAATTCATAGTCAAATTTGATTTTTTTATAAAAAATTAAGTAACCGTGTGGGGAAAAAATAAATATGTCATTTTAATTGCTTATTTGTCTAATTTATAAAATTAATATTATAGTTTTTAAAAAGCATATACAGGGTGAAATTTTTTCTAAGACCCAAACGAACTAATTTTTTTGAAGCCGGACCTGATTTTTTTCTAGTTTGAATAAATCCGTTGATTAGGTGGTAATAGTGTAACGATTGACCAAAATAAGAGACACATCGATCTGACCGTTCAAAAATTATGACGAATACAAGTTTCTGTCAAAATGCGAAACTCGCCCTGTATATTATTAAACAATGGGAGCAGACACTTTTTAATGGTCATTTGTTATTCCCCATAGGAGCCTCTATACGAGGTAGGAGTATGTACAGTTCCTCATGACTCACCCTGTATGCAACACCATAATCAAACCAATATGGATGTATGGTATCGAAGTCTGGGGATCTGCAAGCAAATCTAATTTCAAATTCAAATTTTCAAATTCAAATTTATTCAAAAATATGTGTGTACAACATTTTACATTTAGATCCTATATTATTATTAGTATCGACTGACTCAGCACCATGCCTAGGCAAGAGTTGCCTGTTTTGCACTGTACTATGTCAATCGAAACTGTATCAATTGTACATAAAAGTAGTATTAAGGTTGGAACTAAGAAGTAACATACCTAACTATCGAAGAGATAATGCAACAGAACAAGACGGACGGTAAACCTCTCTAGCTGCTGAATACTTTGTTAATTATAATACCAATATACACCCAAATTTTACTCTGATTATGCTGTCGTTCATACATTAAGACATTGCGTCCAAAAATAATTGTAAGTGGGTTTTTAGATAGGTTTTTATGTATTTTTTAAATTTAAATAATTTAGGTTCTTGTTTGATATGTATAGGAATTATGTTATAAAATTTAGGTCCAAAGAACATTAGGGATCTTTGTGTTACTGATTTTTTGAACTGCTGAATACTAATAGTCATATTTGTTACTGATCGAGTTAATCGGTTGCTTTGAAATTTAAATTTTTTGAGTTTATATAAACATTTAAAACACAGTTGTAGATGTAGAGGGATTTAACACTAAATATCTCGGATTCATCATATAATTTTTTTGTTGGATGCAGTTTTCTTTTTTTAAAAATTATTTTTAATAGAGTATTTTGAACTGTTTCTAAAATGTCCAATGAGCTCATTACGTGAATTTTATGGAGTTAGATTATAATGTGTTTTATATCGTTTTCACTTTAAACAAAATGGACTTCCGATAATGCAGCTTTCTATCTTTAAATAAAAAAATTAAAGAATCATTAGAAAGAGCATTAGTTAAAGATAAGATATACCTCTAATTATTATTCTATAGCTTTACACATAATTCTCGTGCTTATAGGTATTTAGGTAAAATTAAGTATCATTTATTTATCCAGAAAACATACATTATGGAACATTATGAAAGGGGGGCAAACATATTTAAGTTTGACATTTGCACATTCAGGCAGTTATTTTCTTGCATTTAGATAGAAGGTTAGATCGCGAGTATTCAAGTAAAATGTCTGAAGTCGGTGAAGCTAGTGCTAAGTGTAAAACACGTGTACATTTATCTGATGATGCCAAAGAAATTATTAGGAATGTTTATCAAACTGTGAAAGAAGATAATCCAAATCCAGAAGACGGTAAATTCCTCATCAAGACAACATCTCGACTGACAAGGATGCCATATACAACAGTGTGGAAAATTGTTACGAATAGAATTCAACCTCGTAAAAAGCGGAGTGACTTTTCTACACATAAAGCAGTAAATGAAAAAGATGCTGAGGTAATTAGAACAGCAATTTACAATTTCTATTCAAAGAACCTAGTTCCAACGCTTAGTATGATCTACGATCACCTTGTTAAAGACTATTTTATTACGTATTCGCCTTCAACTTTATCAAGATTTTTGAATCACATTGGTTTTCGATACAAGAAAATTAATAAGCGATCATCAATAATGGATTCTCCTCGTCTAATTAAATGGACAAATGAATACTTGGATGCTATATCTAAATTTAGAGATGAAGGAATATTTTATCGAATATTTTATCTAGATGAAACATGGTTCGATACCCACGATACTGTTCAAAAAGGTTGGACAGACGATTCTATTAAATGTGCACCCAATTATCCAATTAATAGAGGTCAGCGAATAATTATTCTGAACATTGGATCCAAAAATGGCTGGCTTGGAGGAGAAAGTTTTTTACTATCGGCAAAAAACATTAAAGATTCAAAGCTGGACTACCATGAAAATATGATGAGTAGCTTGTTTAAGGAATGGTTTGAAAAGAAGGTGTTGCCAAATTTGCCAGAACATTAACCTCACATATTAAACCAATAATTATAACATTAGATAACGATTCTAGTGAAGATTACAGCGATAGTGATATAGAGTTGTAATTTGTATTTATTTTTTTCCGTCTAAACTTCAAATTTTATTTTTCTATGTTATTTTCTATGTTATTTTTTATTATGTTATCTTTTTAATTCTGATTTTTGCTACCACTCTTTTAATCTTTTATTGTTATTATCATTAATTTCCTTAATTTCTTTAATTTGTTCATTTCTCTTATTTCATTGTACATAATAATATACCTATAACTACATAGATATAAATACGTAATAAATATAATGATATGATATTTAAATTTATATTTATTATTCCAACCCCATTAAAATATTATATCTACTTGAAGACTTGAATTTTTTTTGTTAAGGGGATGGGTACGAACTTTCGGCTTTAAGCCGTTACGTTATTACCGAGGGCCGAAAGTCCCTGAAAACTTCTATAATGTTTATTTTAATTAGTTACAGGGGTGAAAAACTAAGAGAAAATTTAGTGTGATTGTTAATTTCAAATATCTCATTCAAAAGAAACTTTTAATTCATTCCAAGGGACTTTCAGCCCTCGGTAATAAAGTAATTTTTCATTCTGCGTTTAAATTTTTCAAAAATACTTACATATTAGTTTTCTCAGGATTCGAAAAAAATGATTACATTTAAAACACATTGAAAATTTTGACAGGCGTCAAAATTTTGCATTTGTTTCTTTCCCCTTAATTTTAGCGAATCCGCTCCTGGAGGGTTTGTTGTTTGTTATTATGATACTAAATCGGTAGGGACATCCCACCAGCGCCAAGCCAAATTTCTTATATCTTGACGCAAAGAAATAAATTATATTACACAAATCACCCAGATGGTACAGCCCACGGAGGTTCAGCCATATTGATAAGATAAACTATAAAACATTATGAAATGCTAAAATACGAAACAAATCACATTCAAGCAACATCGATAAAAATACAAACTCTTCCATATGATATAACTGTCACAGCAATTTATTGTCCGCCCAGGCATATACTTACAAAAGAAGATCTTCTACCCTTTTTCGAAACTCTAGGGCCAAAATTTATAGCAGGTGGAGATTACAACTGTAAACATACGCTATGGGGTTCACGCCTAACAACCACTAAAGGAAGAGAGCTAGCAAAAGTTATCCAGGATAAAAGCTACTCATTCCTATCTACGGGATCACCGACATATTGGCCAACCGATCCAAATAAAACACCAGACCTATTGGATTTCTTTATTACAAACGGAATATCTCAATCATATACAGATGTAGTACCAAGTTTTGATTTATCATCAGATCATAGTCCCATAATTGCCACAATTAGCACAACGGTGATAATCAAAAAACCCACACCTCGACTGCATAGCTTCAAAACAAACTGGGACACATACCGGCTAATCATAGAACAGGAAGTAAATCTACTAGTGAGATTGCAAACTCCCGAACAAATAGAAACAAAAACTAGTAATCTAATCAACTTACTTCAAAATCCTGCCAAACAGTATACCCCTCAACCTGGACAAAAAAAAAATTTCAACCAACATTCCTCTTGAAATAAAAAGACTAGTAGCAGAAAAACGAAAAGCCAGATCAATTTGGCAAAGAACTCACAGACCAGACGACAGGACAATTTATAATAACAAAACTAGAAACTTAACTAGAACAGCTCTAGAACAGATGAGAAACAACTCATTTGAAAACTATGTATCAAACCTTTCGCGTCAAGATAACTCTATCTGGAAACCAATCAAAAACAAAAATAAACCAATAAATACTTCACCTCCAATTCGGAGAAACTCAATACCACCAGGACCATGGGCAAAAAGCAAGAAAGAAAAAGCTGATTTATTTGCTGAACATCTAACTGAAGTGTTCAAGCCACACGACAATGACCAAGTACAAGAAGTAGAGCAGGAACTAGCCTTACCAATTAATCAACGAGAGCTTTCAACTAAGCTAATCAACTTTAATTACACCGAAGGAGATCAAAGATGAAATTAATCATTTGAATGAAAAGAAGGCACCAGGCACTGATCTCATAACAGCAACAATGCTAAAACAACTTCCTAAAAAAGGAATAATGAAGTTATTGTACATATTAAATGCAATCTTAAGACTTAATTATTGGCCTATATCACTAAAAATTGCCCAAGTAATTATGATACCGAAACCTGGTAAAGCTTTAACGGATGTTTCATCATACCGCCCAATAAGTCTACTGCCAATAATGTCAAAACTTCTTGAAAAGCTGTTACTTAAAAGAATTATGAGCGACCTATAATTCCAAAACTGGATCCCAGAACACCAATTTGGATTCCGGCAAGGTCATTCTACAGTGCAACAATGCCATCGCATATCAAATGTAATTAATAGAGCTTTGGACAATAATCAGTATTGCACAGCAGTCTTTCTGGACATCAGCCAAGCATTTGATAAGGTATGGCACCCAGGATTACTTTATAAAATCAAAAAATCCCTACCCAACAAATACTTTGACTTATTAAAATCATATCTAAATCACAGAGAATTTGAAACTAAAGTGGAGGATGAACTATCAAACCGTAACAAAATTCAATCAGGAGTCCCACAAGGTAGTATATTGGGTCCACTTATTTATGTACTGTACACATCCGATTTACCAACCTCTCCACAAACCACCTTTGGAACTTTCGCTGACGACACAGCAATATTTGCAACTGAAGAGGATCCAAGAGCTGCAGTATTAAAACTTCAAGAACACCTAGACCAAATTGGACAGTGGTTAAAGAAATGGAAGATAAAAGCTAATGAAACTAAGTCAACACATATAACTTTCACACTAAGGAAAGACCAATGCCCAAATATTAGCCTTAATCAAGTCAACATACCACAACAGAATATCGTCAAATACCTGGGGCTTGATCTTGATTCTAAATTAAACTGGAAATAACACATTTTAAAGAAGAAGAAACAAATTGAGTTGAGAGTGAAAGAAATTAATTGGCTTATAGGTAGAAAATCTCGACTCTCAATTGATAACAAACTGCTGATTTATAAAACAGTCATCAAACCTATATGGACGTACGGTATAGAACTATGGAGTTGTGCCAGCAAATCAAACACAAAAATTATCCAAAGAACTCAATCAAAAATTCTACGCACCATCGCAAATACCCCGTGGTACATTTCCAACCAAACCCTTCATACAGACCTAAACATCCCGTTAGTCAGCAAAGTAATT
Source organism: Diabrotica virgifera virgifera (assembly GCF_917563875.1). Lineage (NCBI taxonomy): Eukaryota > Metazoa > Arthropoda > Insecta > Coleoptera > Chrysomelidae > Diabrotica > Diabrotica virgifera. The sequence continues at coordinate 80,990,885 of NC_065452.1, forward strand.
CAAGAAAGAGCCAACAGACACCACGAGAGATTGGAAGGCCACCCCAACCAATTAATATTACCATTACTGCAGCCACTAAACAACAGAAGATTGCGAAGATTATGGCCCATAGATCTTCGCTGAAACTGAGGTGAAACCGCTGGGTGATGTACCTCATAACGTCATTTTAGTGTACAATACTACATTGATATAAGTTATTGTACTTATTATCAAATTAACTCATAGAATATGTAATTATGATTGTTAATAAATGTTTACAAAAAAAAATTAGATTCGTTTTAATTTCCGGGCCTAATACCCTTGAATAAATTACTGCTCCATATCCTTTCAGAGACGCATCTGCGAATCCATGTAGTTCTACTCTGATTGTTTTATTTAAATTGTTCCACCTGGGTAATGTTATCTTCTCAAGATTTATTAATTGTGCCTGGTATGCTTTCCACCGGCTTTGTTGCGTGCTAGTTAATTCTTTACCCCAACTGGTCTTTTGCTCCCAAAGTTCTTGGGTCATATAGTTTTGCTACTTCTGACAGTATGTGTCTTTTCGTTATTTTCTTTGCCGTCGTTATTTCTATTTTGAATCTGATTGTATCTTCTTTAGGTGACCAATGTATTCCTAACGTCTTTCGTACTTCTTCTTGCTTGAATGCTTTGAAGTCTACATTCCTCATTTCTTCCGGTACGTTCTCCATTATTTTTAAATCCTCCTTTCTTGAAGAATTGTATTAGTTCCTTTTGTGCTGCTTCTGCTTCTGGTAACGTCTCAGCTCCTCCTAGTATGTCGTCTACATACATATTTTCTTTTACTATTTTTGATGCCATAGGGAAATTCACTCCTTCATCTTCTTGTAATTGTTGTATTGTTCTTAACGCTAAAAATGGTGCGGCGGCCGTGCCGTATGTCACCGTCTTCAAATTATATTTTTGTACTGGATCCTTTGTGTCCTTTCTCCAGAGTATTTTTTGATACATTTGGTCTTCTTCTGCCATTCTGATTTGGACATTTTCTCCAGATCCGCTGAGTATGCTACCTTGTTGGATCTCCATCTTAATAGTATATTTGTCAAATCCTGTTGTAATTTTGGCCCTGTGTGCATAATATCATTCAGGCTTACTGCTGATGAGCTTTTACTTGATGCATCAAACACGGCTCTTATTTTTGTTGTAGTACTGTCCTCCTTTCTCACTGGATGATGAGGTACATAATAACCATCTCCCTGGTTTTCTGCTCTTCCCATATGACCTTGTTTTTCATAATCTTCCATGAATTGTCTGTAATTAACTTCTAACTGTTTGTCTTTTGTAAACGTCTTTTCTAATTGCATCAATTTGGCGAATGCCTGCTGCTTAGATTCTCCTAACTTTTTTACGTCTTCCCTAAACGGAATTCTTACTTCGTATCTTCCTTCTTCATTTCTTTCTACTGTCTGTCGATACATTTCTTCACATTCTTGTTCTTCTACTGAGAGATTTGTTTCCTGATTTACTTCTTCTAATTCCCAGAATTTCTTATTTGTGTGTCCATTTCTTGTCTGGATATCATACAGCATACTTCTGCTTTTGTAGTCTCCTTTTCTCGTGCTATCCCCGAAGCCCGAAACTATCCATCCTAGTTTGGTATTTTGACTTAGAAGTCCATTACTTATTCGCTGCATCCCTTCTGTCAATATGTAGCTATATTCTTTTACTCCTAGCAATAAGTCTATTTTCCCTACCCTGTAGTATCTAGGGTCTGCCAGTAGTGCTTTTTTCTCGTTACAGTCCTGTAGGATTATGTCCTGTTCCGGTAAATCCCTTGTTATTTTCGGTAATACCAGTGCCTCTATTTCCATCTCGAAGTCAGTTTGGTAATGAGTGCCGATCAAAAGTTTCATACTCCAGTTGGCTGTCTTTTCCCCTGACGAGCCTATTCCGGATATGGTCGTCTGTATTGGCTGCCTTTTTGTTCCTAGCGCCGTCGCTGCTTGTTCTGTTATAAATGCGCATTGCGACCCTTGGTCGATTAGTGCTCTCATTATATGAGAGTCTCCTTTCGCATCTCTTATGCGTATCACTGCTGTGGCTAGTAATGCTTCACCTTCTTTATGGCTTGCACAGTTAACTGAGTTCTGCCCTCTTTGTTGTGTGTTGTTGTTTCTTTGTCCATTGTTCTCTTGCGTGTTTTCTCGTCTTCCGTTATTTTGTTCTCTGGCGTTGCTGGAATAATTATTTCCTCCTCTGTACCTGTTCGATTGGTACCCGTTTCTTCTATTGTTCGATTCTCTTCCATTTCTTTCTTGTGTTTGTTCTCCTTTTGTTTCTTTGAGCTTCTTCTATTGCTCGTGTTTCCTCTTTCATAATGCATTGAGTTCCTGAAATTCTCTGCAGTAAGCTACTCCATGATCTCCGTTGCATATCACGCAACTTATTCTAGTTTTCCTACCCGACCCTCCTTGTTTCTCTTGTCTCTTTTCTGATTCCAGCAGCTCCAATGTCTGGAATCTTCGTTGTAAGAATGTTTGTGTTGATTTGTACGTCGGTATCTCTCTACTGTCTCCGATGTGGTTTTCGTAGTCTCCTTGTTTCATTATCCCATTTTGTTATGCTTATTCGAGCTATCAATGGGCTCCACGCTTCCGTGTCTGTTCCTAATCCTCCTATGGCTTCCAGACACTCATGGAAGGTGTCATGTAGTGATTTCAGTGCTCTAGCAGAAAATTCCTTTACTTCCTGCGCTAGTAGCATCCTGTCTATTAGTTTAAACAATATCATCCTTGGGTTTTCATATCTTTCTTTTAACATGTTCCAGGGAACTTCGTAATTGGCCTCGTATATATGTAAGTGTTTTATCATTCTGTTGGCTTCCCCTCTTACTTGAGTTTTTAGGTACTGCATTTTTTCTGCGTTCGACAATTGGTCGTTTTCATGTATTACTTTAGTAAACAGATCGTGGAAAGTTCTCCACGTTTCGTATCTTCCTTCATACACAGGGATTTTCACCTGCGGTAATGTCACACCATCTCTCCTCTGTGTGCTGCCGTATGTTCTTTAAAGTTTCCCTGACTTTCCTCCTTAGCTGATTTATTCTCTCTACTTCTCCATTATCTAAAATGTCTAGTTCCTCATTTACTGTTGCTTCGATGACGAGTGTATTTATTTTTTCCATGTGTTCTTTTAACTCTGCCTGCAGTTCTTCATCCTCCTGCAAGTCTTGTTCATATTCTTGTAATAATTCCTCGATTCTTTGTTTTCTTATCTGTATCTCCTTTACTTTTGGTGCTTTTCCTCTTTTCAGGCTTCTTCCATATTCTTCCAACAGGGTTTTTCCCTCAATATATGTCTTAAGGACCTGATCGTAGTATTTTGTTTCAAAGTATTTGTCTTTCGTTACACCCCCTTCTAGTAGTTTTTCGTGGTTACTCAGAAATTTTGCCCAATAATCTTCTAACCTCTCCTGCCTTTCCTTAATGTATTGTTGATTTTTCCGAGAATTTGAATCCTTCTTAAAATTCGAAACAAGTTTGGCCAGTTCCGCTCCTGTATCCGCTTGTTTCACGTATACCGCTTCCATGGTATTTTACAAAATTTTAAGGGATAATAAACAAGTATATACAAACAAGTGATATATAAACAAAGATATAAACAAGTTGAGGGAGCACCGATGGGTTCCCCACTGTCACCAGTGATAGCGAACTTGTTTATGAATGAAATAGAACAGCGGGCAATAGAAATAGCTGAATACAAACCCAAACTGTGGCTTAGATACGTGGATGACACTTTTATCATCTGGACCCACGGAGAAGAAAAACTAAAGGCTTTTTTAGAACACATCAACAATATCCACCATAAAATTCAGTTTACCATGGAACTGGAAGAAAACGATCAAATTCCATTCTTAGATGTGTTAATAATAAAGAAACAAGACGGACACATAGGCCATACAGTGTATCGGAAACCGACACACACCGATAGGTATCTAAATGCTGCTTCACACCACCATCCTGCACAATTGCATTCAGTCATCAAAACCTTGATTACAAGATCCGAAAGACTGACAGACCAAGAACATCAAAATGAAGAAATGCATAACGTGAAAACAGCGTTAAGAAAAAACGGCTTCTCAACATACAACATCGAAAAAGCTCAAAATGCTCGAAGAAGAGATAAGGACCCTACAGAAGACAATAAACCGATCGGCAAAACCATTCTGCCATATGTGAAGGGTACGACAGAGAAAATAGGGAGAGTGCTGAGAAAACACAACATAGAGACGATATTTAATACGGACAGAAAGATCTCAACTATCTTACCAACACCAAAGACCAAAATATCGTTAGAAAGCCAAGGTGTATACGAGATTCCGTGTGGGGATTGTGGAAAGTCGTACATTGGACAGACCAACCGAAGAATCCAGGTAAGACGAGAAGAACACCGAAATGCTATCGAAAGGGGAGAAACCACGTCATCCCTTGCACAACATGTCGCAAATACAGGACATAAAATAAACCTGAACCAAACAACGATGTTAGCTAACATAGAAATAAAAAGAAAACGTGGAATCAGAGAATCGATAGAAATAGAAAGAAATCCCAACGGTCTAAACCAAAGAGATGATGCGCAACGGCTTCCTACAACATGGAAAACGGTATTGAAGAAAAAGACCAAAATAAATCAGGCCGCAACATCTACGCGTAACATCCCGCCGACGACTGCAACCTACACCGGACCAATAACAAGAGCCAGAGTTCGCGCAGGGCAAGCAGCAGCAGCATCAGGATCAACTACATAAGTGACGGTATCGTGAGTAAGAATTCAGTTTACTTCAAGCAGCAGCGAGAAGCGGAACTAGCTGACTTGACAATGGCAAGTGAGATCTTGCCGAAACGTCGTCAAAATAAGGGTTTTTCTCAAAACAAAAATTATTCGACGCGGAGTCAAACCCGGAAAACAACAGAAAGCACATATAGCTCCCGCGGAAACTTCAAGTGTAACATATATATATATATATATATATATATATATATACAACCAAAAGAGGATAACGGTAATATATATATTACATATTTCATTTGTAGTTCATTTTATAATTTTACTAGAACATCGTAGCAAAGAAGTTCAATTTTATATTAGCATAATGAATCTCTAAAAATATTTAGTACATATTTATATTAATTGAAAATTTGATAAAGAAAACCGTATACATATTACATATTTCATTTGTAGTTCATTTTATAATTTTACTAGAACATCGTAGCAAAGAATTTTCAATTTTATATTGGCGTAACATGATATCATAATATAACATTCACCTACTTATTTTCCTGACCTTCATCAACACTGATTGATTGTCAGCAAGGTCGGACAGAATCATATTTCGCTATTTACACAAATTCAGGCCGCCGAAGGAATTGTAGAATTACAGGTAACGTGAATCACAGTGCTTGAAAAAATAAACAAAATCCTATTTACTAGCGTATAAAAATATAATAAAAACATTTATCTTTGAATTAAGGTAAGGAAGATTTAAAATTTTGTAAAATACCATGGAAGCGGTATACGTGAAACAAGCGGATACAGGAGCGGAACTGGCCAAACTTGTTTCGAATTTTAAGAAGGATTCAAATTCTCGGAAAAATCAACAATACATTAAGGAAAGGCAGGAGAGGTTAGAAGATTATTGGGCAAAATTTCTGAGTAACCACGAAAAACTACTAGAAGGGGGTGTAACGAAAGACAAATACTTTGAAACAAAATACTACGATCAGGTCCTTAAGACATATATTGAGGGAAAAACCCTGTTGGAAGAATATGGAAGAAGCCTGAAAAGAGGAAAAGCACCAAAAGTAAAGGAGATACAGATAAGAAAACAAAGAATCGAGGAATTATTACAAGAATATGAACAAGACTTGCAGGAGGATGAAGAACTGCAGGCAGAGTTAAAAGAACACATGGAAAAAATAAATACACTCGTCATCGAAGCAACAGTAAATGAGGAACTAGACATTTTAGATAATGGAGAAGTAGAGAGAATAAATCAGCTAAGGAGGAAAGTCAGGGAAACTTTTAAGAACATACGGCAGCACACAGAGGAGAGATGGTGTGACATTACCGCAGGTGAAAATCCCTGTGTATGAAGGAAGATACGAAACGTGGAGAACTTTCCACGATCTGTTTACTAAAGTAATACATGAAAACGACCAATTGTCGAACGCAGAAAAAATGCAGTACCTAAAAACTCAAGTAAGAGGGGAAGCCAACAGAATGATACAACACTTACATATATACGAGGCCAATTACGAAGTTCCCTGGAACATGTTAAAAGAAAGATATGAAAACCCAAGGATGATATTGTTTAAACTAATAGACAGGATGCTACTAGCGCAGGAAGTAAAGGAATTTTCTGCTAGAGCACTGAAATCACTACATGACACCTTCCATGAGTGTCTGGAAGCCATAGGAGGATTAGGAACAGACACGGAAGCGTGGAGCCCATTGATAGCTCGAATAAGCATAACAAAATGGGATAATGAAACAAGGAGACTACGAAAACCACATCGGAGACAGTAGAGAGATACCGACGTACAAATCAACACAAACATTCTTACAACGAAGATTCCAGACATTGGAGCTGCTGGAATCAGAAAAGAGACAAGAGAAACAAGGAGGGTCGGGTAGGAAAACTAGAATAAGTTGCGTGATATGCAACGGAGATCATGGAGTAGCTTACTGCAGAGAATTTCAGGAACTCAATATAAAAGACCGAAACAGAATAATAAGAGAAAAAGGATGGTGTGCGATTTGCCTAGATCATAAGAAAGAAAAACAATGTTTTACGCAGAGGAGGTGCAGACATTGTGGCGGAGAGCACCACACCACGTTGCATTATGAAAGAGGAAACACGAGCAATAGAAGAAGCTCAAAGAAACAAAAGGAGAACAAACACAAGAAAGAAATGGAAGAGAATCGAACAATAGAAGAAACGGGTACCAATCGAACAGGTACAGAGGAGGAAATAATTATTCCAGCAACGCCAGAGAACAAAATAACGGAAGACGAGAAAACACGCAAGAGAACAATGGACAAAGAAACAACAACACACAACAAAGAGGGCAGAACTCAGTTAACTGTGCAAGCCATAAAGAAGGTGAAGCATTACTAGCCACAGCAGTGATACGCATAAGAGATGCGAAAGGAGACTCTCATATAATGAGAGCACTAATCGACCAAGGGTCGCAATGCGCATTTATAACAGAACAAGCAGCGACGGCGCTAGGAACAAAAAGGCAGCCAATACAGACGACCATATCCGGAATAGGCTCGTCAGGGGAAAAGACAGCCAACTGGAGTATGAAACTTTTGATCGGCACTCATTACCAAACTGACTTCGAGATGGAAATAGAGGCACTGGTATTACCGAAAATAACAAGGGATTTACCGGAACAGGACATAATCCTACAGGACTGTAACGAGAAAAAAGCACTACTGGCAGACCCTAGATACTACAGGGTAGGGAAAATAGACTTATTGCTAGGAGTAAAAGAATATAGCTACATATTGACAGAAGGGATGCAGCGAATAAGTAATGGACTTCTAAGTCAAAATACCAAACTAGGATGGATAGTTTCGGGCTTCGGGGATAGCACGAGAAAAGGAGACTACAAAAGCAGAAGTATGCTGTATGATATCCAGACAAGAAATGGACACACAAATAAGAAATTCTGGGAATTAGAAGAAGTAAATCAGGAAACAAATCTCTCAGTAGAAGAACAAGAATGTGAAGAAATGTATCGACAGACAGTAGAAAGAAATGAAGAAGGAAGATACGAAGTAAGAATTCCGTTTAGGGAAGACGTAAAAAAGTTAGGAGAATCTAAGCAGCAGGCATTCGCCAAATTGATGCAATTAGAAAAGACGTTTACAAAAGACAAACAGTTAGAAGTTAATTACAGACAATTCATGGAAGATTATGAAAAACAAGGTCATATGGGAAGAGCAGAAAACCAGGGAGATGGTTATTATGTACCTCATCATCCAGTGAGAAAGGAGGACAGTACTACAACAAAAATAAGAGCCGTGTTTGATGCATCAAGTAAAAGCTCATCAGCAGTAAGCCTGAATGATATTATGCACACAGGGCCAAAATTACAACAGGATTTGACAAATATACTATTAAGATGGAGATCCAACAAGGTAGCATACTCAGCGGATCTGGAGAAAATGTCCAAATCAGAATGGCAGAAGAAGACCAAATGTATCAAAAAATACTCTGGAGAAAGGACACAAAGGATCCAGTACAAAAATATAATTTGAAGACGGTGACATACGGCACGGCCGCCGCACCATTTTTAGCGTTAAGAACAATACAACAATTACAAGAAGATGAAGGAGTGAATTTCCCTATGGCATCAAAAATAGTAAAAGAAAATATGTATGTAGACGACATACTAGGAGGAGCTGAGACGTTACCAGAAGCAGAAGCAGCACAAAAGGAACTAATACAATTCTTCAAGAAAGGAGGATTTACACTTAGAAAATGGTTGAGCAACGAAGAAAAAATAATGGAGAACGTACCGGAAGAAATGAGGAATGTAGACTTCAAAGCATTCAAGCAAGAAGAAGTACGAAAGACGTTAGGAATACATTGGTCACCTAAAGAAGATACAATCAGATTCAAAATAGAAATAACGACGGCAAAGAAAATAACGAAAAGACACATACTGTCAGAAGTAGCAAAACTATATGACCCAAGAACTTTGGGAGCAAAAGACCAGTTGGGGTAAAGAATTAACTAGCACGCAACAAAGCCGGTGGAAAGCATACCAGGCACAATTAATAAATCTTGAGAAGATAACATTACCCAGGTGGAACAATTTAAATAAAACAATCAGAGTAGAACTACATGGATTCGCAGATGCGTCTCTGAAAGGATATGGAGCGGTAATTTATTCAAGGGTATTAGGCCCGGAAATTAAAACGAATCTAATTTTTTTTGTAAACATTTATTAACAATCATAATTACATATTCTATGAGTTAATTTGATAATAAGTACAATAACATATCAATGTAGTATTGTACACTAAAATGACGTTATGAGGTACATCACCCAGCGGTTTCACCTCAGTTTCAGCGAAGATCTATGGGCCATAATCTTCGCAATCTTCTGTTGTTTAGTGGCTGCAGTAATGGTAATATTAATTGGTTGGGGTGGCCTTCCAATCTCTCGTGGTGTCTGTTGGCTCTTTCTTGAATTACTTTGCTGACTAACTACTAACTTTGTTTAGGTCTGTATGAAGGGTTTGGTTGGAAATGTACCACGGGGTATTTGCGATGGTGCGTAGAATTTTTGATTGAGTTCTTTGGATAATTTTTGTGTTTGATTTGCTGGCACAACTCCATAGTTCTATACCGTACGTCCATATAGGTTTGATGACTGTTTTATAAATCAGCAGTTTGTTATCAATTGAGAGTCGAGATTTTCTACCTATAAGCCAATTAATTTCTTTCACTCTCAACTCAATTTGTTTCTTCTTCTTTAAAATGTGTTATTTCCAGTTTAATTTAGAATCAAGATCAAGCCCCAGGTATTTGACGATATTCTGTTGTGGTATGTTGACTTGATTAAGGCTAATATTTGGGCATTGGTCTTTCCTTAGTGTGAAAGTTATATGTGTTGACTTAGTTTCATTAGCTTTTATCTTCCATTTCTTTAACCACTGTCCAATTTGGTCTAGGTGTTCTTGAAGTTTTAATACTGCAGCTCTTGGATCCTCTTCAGTTGCAAATATTGCTGTGTCGTCAGCGAAAGTTCCAATGGTGGTTTGTGGAGAGGTTGCTAAATCGGATGTGTACAGTACATAAATAAGTGGACCCAATATACTACCTTGTGGGACTCCTGATTGAATTTTGTTACGGTTTGATAGTTCATCCTCCACTTTAGTTTCAAATTCTCTGTGATTTAGATATGATTTTAATAAGTCAAAGTATTTGTTGGGTAGGGATTTTTTGATTTTATAAAGTAATCCTGGGTGCCATACCTTATCAAATGCTTGGCTGATGTCCAGAAAGACTGCTGTGCAATACTGTTTATTGTCCAAAGCTCTATTAATTACATTTGATATGCGATGGCATTGTTGCACTGTAGAATGACCTTGCCGGAATCCAAATTGGTGTTCTGGGATCCAGTTTTGGAATTATAGGTCGCTCATAATTCTTTTAAGTAACAGCTTTTCAAGAAGTTTTGACATTATTGGCAGTAGACTTATTGGGCGGTATGATGAAACATCCGTTAAAGCTTTACCAGGTTTCGGTATCATAATTACTTGGGCAATTTTTAGTGATATAGGCCAATAATTAAGCCTTAAGATTGCATTTAATATGTACAATAACTTCATTATTCCTTTTTTAGGAAGTTGTTTTAGCATTGTTGCTGTTATGAGATCAGTGCCTGGTGCCTTCTTTTCATTCAAATGATTAATTTCATCTTTGATCTCCTTCGGTGTAATTAAAGTTGATTAGCTTAGTTGAAAGCTCTCGTTGATTAATTGGTAAGGCTAGTTCCTGCTCTACTTCTTGTACTTGGTCATTGTCGTGTGGCTTGAACACTTCAGTTAGATGTTCAGCAAATAAATCAGCTTTTTCTTTCTTGCTTTTTGCCCATGGTCCTGGTGGTATTGAGTTTCTCCGAATTGGAGGTGAAGTATTTATTGGTTTATTTTTGTTTTTGATTGGTTTCCAGATAGAGTTATCTTGACGCGAAAGGTTTGATACATAGTTTTCAAATGAGTTGTTTCTCATCTGTTCTAGAGCTGTTCTAGTTAAGTTTCTAGTTTTGTTATTATAAATTGTCCTGTCGTCTGGTCTGTGAGTTCTTTGCCAAATTGATCTGGCTTTTCGTTTTTCTGCTACTAGTCTTTTTATTTCAAGAGGAATGTTGGTTGAAAATTTTTTTTTGTCCAGGTTGAGGGGTATACTGTTTGGCAGGATTTTGAAGTAAGTTGATTAGATTACTAGTTTTTGTTTCTATTTGTTCGGGAGTTTGCAATCTCACTAGTAGATTTACTTCCTGTTCTATGATTAGCCGGTATGTGTCCCAGTTTGTTTTGAAGCTATGCAGTCGAGGTGTGGGTTTTTTGATTATCACCGTTGTGCTAATTGTGGCAATTATGGGACTATGATCTGATGATAAATCAAAACTTGGTACTACATCTGTATATGATTGAGATATTCCGTTTGTAATAAAGAAATCCAATAGGTCTGGTGTTTTATTTGGATCGGTTGGCCAATATGTCGGTGATCCCGTAGATAGGAATGAGTAGCTTTTATCCTGGATAACTTTTGCTAGCTCTCTTCCTTTAGTGGTTGTTAGGCGTGAACCCCATAGCGTATGTTTACAGTTGTAATCTCCACCTGCTATAAATTTTGGCCCTAGAGTTTCGAAAAAGGGTAGAAGATCTTCTTTTGTAAGTATATGCCTGGGCGGACAATAAATTGCTGTGACAGTTATATCATATGGAAGAGTTTGTATTTTTATCGATGTTGCTTGAATGTGATTTGTTTCGTATTTTAGCATTTCATAATGTTTTATAGTTTCTCTTATCAATATGGCTGAACCTCCGTGGGCTGTACCATCTGGGTGATTTGTGTAATATAATTTATTTCTTTGCGTCAAGATATAAGAAATTTGGCTTGGCGCTGGTGGGATGTCCCTACCGATTTAGTATCATAATAACAAACAACAAACCCTCCAGGAGCGGATTCGCTAAAATTAAGGGGAAAGAAACAAATGCAAAATTTTGACGCCTGTCAAAATTTTCAATGTGTTTTAAATGTAATCATTTTTTTCGAATCCTGAGAAAACTAATATGTAAGTATTTTTGAAAAATTTAAACGCAGAATGAAAAATTACTTTATTACCGAGGGCTGAAAGTCCCTTGGAATGAATTAAAAGTTTCTTTTGAATGAGATATTTGAAATTAACAATCACACTAAATTTTCTCTTAGTTTTTCACCCCTGTAACTAATTAAAATAAACATTATAGAAGTTTTCAGGGACTTTCGGCCCTCGGTAATAACGTAACGGCTTAAAGCCGAAAGTTCGTACCCATCCCCTTAACAAAAAAAATTCAAGTCTTCAAGTAGATATAATATTTTAATGGGGTTGGAATAATAAATATAAATTTAAATATCATATCATTATATTTATTACGTATTTATATCTATGTAGTTATAGGTATATTATTATGTACAATGAAATAAGAGAAATGAACAAATTAAAGAAATTAAGGAAATTAATGATAATAACAATAAAAGATTAAAAGAGTGGTAGCAAAAATCAGAATTAAAAAGATAACATAATAAAAAATAACATAGAAAATAACATAGAAAAATAAAATTTGAAGTTTAGACGGAAAAAAATAAATACAAATTACAACTCTATATCACTATCGCTGTAATCTTCACTAGAATCGTTATCTAATGTTATAATTATTGGTTTAATATGTGAGGTTAATGTTCTGGCAAATTTGGCAACACCTTCTTTTCAAACCATTCCTTAAACAAGCTACTCATCATATTTTCATGGTAGTCCAGCTTTGAATCTTTAATGTTTTTTGCCGATAGTAAAAAACTTTCTCCTCCAAGCCAGCCATTTTTGGATCCAATGTTCAGAATAATTATTCGCTGACCTCTATTAATTGGATAATTGGGTGCACATTTAATAGAATCGTCTGTCCAACCTTTTTGAACAGTATCGTGGGTATCGAACCATGTTTCATCTAGATAAAATATTCGATAAAATATTCCTTCATCTCTAAATTTAGATATAGCATCCAAGTATTCATTTCTCCATTTAATTAGACGAGGAGAATCCATTATTGATGATCGCTTATTAATTTTCTTGTATCGAAAACCAATGTGATTCAAAAATCTTGATAAAGTTGAAGGCGAATACGTAATAAAATAGTCTTTAACAAGGTGATCGTAGATCATACTAAGCGTTGGAACTAGGTTCTTTGAATAGAAATTGTAAATTGCTGTTCTAATTACCTCAGCATCTTTTTCATTTACTGCTTTATGTGTAGAAAAGTCACTCCGCTTTTTACGAGGTTGAATTCTATTCGTAACAATTTTCCACACTGTTGTATATGGCATCCTTGTCAGTCGAGATGTTGTCTTGATGAGGAATTTACCGTCTTCTGGATTTGGATTATCTTCTTTCACAGTTTGATAAACATTCCTAATAATTTCTTTGGCATCATCAGATAAATGTACACGTGTTTTACACTTAGCACTAGCTTCACCGACTTCAGACATTTTACTTGAATACTCGCGATCTAACCTTCTATCTAAATGCAAGAAAATAACTGCCTGAATGTGCAAATGTCAAACTTAAATATGTTTGCCCCCCTTTCATAATGTTCCATAATGTATGTTTTCTGGATAAATAAATGATACTTAATTTTACCTAAATACCTATAAGCACGAGAATTATGTGTAAAGCTATAGAATAATAATTAGAGGTATATCTTATCTTTAACTAATGCTCTTTCTAATGATTCTTTAATTTTTTTATTTAAAGATAGAAAGCTGCATTATCGGAAGTCCATTTTGTTTAAAGTGAAAACGATATAAAACACATTATAATCTAACTCCATAAAATTCACGTAATGAGCTCATTGGACATAAAAATTGTTTGTGATCGTTTGTAATTGATTCCAAGCAAGTTAATTTCAGATGACTAAGCTAATTCGTCTACAGTAAACAAAATTTTTAATACAGTGTCTAGAAATTTTAATTTTAATAATTTATTTGCATTGATAGGTAACGAGTCAGTTCTGTAAATAATATAAAGTACGGCCCTGGTAGCTGTTCCAAAACTATTGCCACCCGTCGCAAAGACAATTGAGGGATTAGTAACGTCAACTATTTATTATGATACTAAATCGGTAGGGACATCCCACCAGCGTCAGGTCAAATTTCTTATATCTTGACGAAAAGATACCTAGGTATCTTGAAGTAGGTTCTGTCTGTAAAATGGGTTTCACTTACTAGTAGTGTGTCTATGAAATTTTGTTCCAGAAATAGTTTTATATCTTCTTTATGATTAGGAAGACCATTGGCATTCCATTGAGCAATTCTTATGAACTTAGACATTGTTAGTTTACTTTATTTACTAGCATGGAAATCATGTTGAGCACCATACTGTTTTGTTGCATTAGCTGGTTAAATAAATTTTTAAACTCTTCTAGAAATGTGGTAAGTATACTCGATGTATCTTCGTTATTGTTCTGATTATTTCCTGCAGCTTGAGCGTAACTTTCATACTGATTCTGAATCCTGGGTTGTGTATATATTCTGGGTTGTGTATGTATTTGATTTATTGCTGGATTTAATACGTTTCCTCTGTTATGATACCTGTTATTAATATTATAAATTTTTTGGTAATGTTCACATCCTTTATAATTTGCGGGGTGATCCCCACCACATAAAGCACATTTTGCTGGAGTTTCTCTAGTCTTCTTACAAGTTGTGGTATTGTGGGCTCCTCCGCATTTGACGCATACAAATGGTTTATTGCAATATGACTTGGAATGACCATATGATTGGCATCTCATGCATTGTATTATACGATTTTTGGTTGTACGGGGAGGTTCAATTTCAATAACTCTATTCTGTAGCCCCCTTAACTTATAAATATCTTTGTTATTTGCTGCCGGTTCGAGATCCACGAAGAACAAATTAAGTGGCTCTTTAGTAATTCTGTGTGGTGCATTTATTATATTTCGAACTTTGTGACCCAGTTTTCGGAGTTCGTTCTTTATGTCCTCGGTGTTAGTAGAGTAATGAAGGTATTTTATTACAACTCTATAGGTCGATCCTGTTTTAACTGATATGTGTGGTGATAAATGTTATGTTCATTAAAATATTTAACCATTTTTCTATATGTATCTGGCGTGCCACAACTTAATTTTACGAAGTTAGTTAAACTTTTTGTATGATATTCTTCCCTTTCTGCTACATCCTTAATTTTTTGTACCATTTTTTGATAGTCTTGTACACCGTGTATGAAAATTGGTGGAGGTTTTGCTGTGTTGTTCTCCTTGGGAGGGATTACTTCATTTTCTAGCGTTTCAAATCTATTTTCTGTTACAATAATATTTGTACTGTTTGAATTGTCTGTTGTTTTTCTGATATTTCTTCTTTTTGTGCTTCTAATTTCTTGCCAATCGTTGCTGCTAGCTGGTTCGTTGTTTTCTTCCTCTTCCTCACTGGTGGATGGTAATCGTTGTAATTGATAATTTGAAGCAGAACTATGATATGTGATCAGTGCTGGCTGCGACATCGATATTAGATATGGCGTGGTTTGTACATTCATGGCTAGTTGTCCTTGTGTGTTGACTTGTTGATACATTTGTGGGTTGCTTATTGAATTATTACTAAACTCTGTATTTATCCCGGATGGAAACATATTTTGAAAAATATATTTATCATCATTTGCGTACCTGTGTATTAGTTTTCCTGGACTGGGCTTGTCACAGTCCCGAACAGGGTGTTTTTTGCTGTACTAAATTACTTCGATATGTCGATACAAGAATGGACTGAACAAATTTTATCTACGTTAAATAATCTGTGGTTAAATCACACAATTCGAAGAGAAACTTTGAATTATGTATTTAAACTTTGACAGTTATTTTGACGTTTTTTTTTTAAGTAAACGAATCTAATGATAGAAAAATCGAAAGTCGCACCATTGAAAGGAAAAACGACATTACCAAGATTAGAATTGTGTGCCGCGGTACTATTAGCAAATCTAATGAAGAAAACCCTACAAGCATTGAACAGGGAAATATTGAAGTATATGCATGGTCCGATTCAACAATAACCCTAGCTTGGATAAAGGGGTCTTCAAAAAGGTGGAAAATGTTCGTCGCCAACAGAGTAGAGGAGATAAAAAGCGTTATAGGACCAGAAAATTGGCATAAGGTGGATACGAAGGAAAACCCAGCGGACATCCTCTCACGTGGAAGCACTGCATCAGAGTTATTAGAAGCAGAGTTATGGTGGAAGGGACCAACTTGGCTGACAAGTAAAAAAGCACTTAGGCAGACGGCAGAGGAAATACCAGAAACAAATGAGGAGGAAGTCAAAACGAAAGCAACGGTGCACACGGCAACGATAAAGGAAGACATATGCGAGAGATTTTCGAATTTAGAAAGAATGAGAAGAGTATTATCATATTGTATGAGATTTGCAAACAACTGCAGAAAGAAGAAGGACAAAAATCTAGGACAATTTACAGTCCGAGAATTAGAGGAAACACTATTGAAAGTGATAAAGCTCACACAACTCACCAACTTCAAACAAAAAATCGACAAGCTGGAGAAGAAACAGCAACTAGACCAGTGGTTCTCAACCTTTTTGTGGCGACGGAACACTTTTAGTTACCGAAAAAAATTGCGGAACACCAAAGCAATAACATGCATATATTGATAAACAGATTAGGATTAGCACATAAATTCTGTAATAAACTTCGTTACACATACTCAAATTTGTAAAATTTTACTTAAAATAAAAATAAACTTAAAATATGAAAACAAAAAACATTTTTAAAATTAACAAAAGCGTAATTCTCAAAATACATCATATGAGTAAATACTTCAAATTAGTGAGACACTTGTGCCTGGTGTCGTTTGCAAATTTGCTCAATATCAGGCCTGGATGTGGGAAAGAGCTACTCTCATTTCTTGTTCTAAGTTTAGCAGCCTTTCCCGGTTCTTATTTTTAATGTTTGTTAAAGATGAGAACCCAAATTCACATAAATAGGACGTTGAAAACTGTATTAAAATACTAATCGCTTTTTTGGCAAGAAGTGGATATTCCTCTTGGACCAAGATCCAAAATTCCTGTACATTCACTTCTGAAAACTTAATTTTCAGAGTACGATCAGATGACAACGAAATAAATTCTTCTTCTTGGTTCAGAGAAAACTGGAAATTGGCTGTATTACCTGTGCTAAAAGGACTTCTTATCCAGTCATATTTTTCTACGTTCAGAGATGGAAAATACCTGGCAATTGTCTCCTCTAATAGTGATAAGTGTTCTGTAACTATATGCGTGATTTCTTGTTCTTTATCTTCATCACCTTCATTCTGAAGCAATGGAAACATATCCATTGTATTTGTCTCTAAAATGCGCTTTTTCCAAAATGACAATTTTTTCTGGAAAGCTGACAGCTTGTCCGTGGATGTTAAAATATTTTCATTTTTGCCTTGCATACTTGAGTTAACGCCATTTAAATAATTAAAAATATCGGCCAAATATGCCACTTTAGTGCACCATGCATCATTTTCAAAATATGTGGTAAATGTGTCATTACCTTCTTCTTGGAAAAAAGTTAACAGCTCCGTTCTAAGTTCATAAATTCGACATAATACTTTGCCCCTTGACAACCATCTAACTTCGGTGTGCAGCAACAAACATTCATACTTTGATTCCATTGAGATGCAGAGTTGTTAAAAAGACGGGTTTTTAGTGGTCTTGATTTGATGTAATTCACGACATTAACCACTTGGTCTAATACAGATTTCAAAGGAGCTGGTAGCGTTTTTGAAATTAGAGATTCTCTATGCAAGAAACAGTGCGTAGATATGATATTTTCATTTCGCTTTTTTGCAAGGGTACAAAAACCTTTTATGGAGCCTACCATGGAAGGGGCACCTACCATGGAAGGAATAAATCCTAATAAATGAGCTTTGCCACTAATATCAGTGGATTCGTCCACCTGCAACGCGAAGTTTTTTTTTGTAAAGTTTATTTGTAACTTTTTCCTCAATATCTGCAGATAAATCAACAATCCTCCTTCTTATTGTATCATCCGACATAGGAATTTTCCGTATTTCGTTTTGTGCATCGTTGCCAAACATAATTTTGACCATCTCACAACATGCTGGTAATATAAGAGATTCTGCAACAGTGTGTGGTTTTTGTTTCAAAGCAATTAATTCGGCGACCTTATATGAAGCTATTTGTGCTTTGTCGGAAATTGTTAGCGACCTTTCAAATTGTTTCGCTTGTGTCTCCAAAAGTCGCTTGAAATAATCTTTATTTTTTGAAGCTACACTAGCGTGTTTGGTAGTAAAATGGCGTTTTAATTTAGCCGGAGCCATTGCGCTATTAGCGAGTGTCTGCCCACAAACAATACACTTGGGAATTGGACAGTCTTCTTCCCCAGTCCAAATGAAGCCATAATCCAAATATTCATCCAAATATTGCCGGTTCAACATTTTTTTGCTGCGCTTCGATTTGTCATCAACCCCACTTCGTAAAGTTCCAGTATCTCCGCTGGTGCTCGCTTCATCATCATTAATTATGAGTTGTTCCACAGTAGTTTTTCTTTTAAGTTTGAGGAACTTATCCATTTTAATTTATTCGTCTCTAAACAAAATAATGCGGATGAATGCTTCACATTTTGTATAAAATATGCAATTACTTACCTTTGATAGATAAGCCGTACGTACACGTTACCATAAAAAAACTCGCACAGCGATTTTCACGTATTACGTTTGTGCGATGTAACAAATTCAACATTCAGTTGCAGACTGTTAGGTGATTCCACGATACACAAATACACAGTATGCTTATTGGGTTGCGCGCGTCTTTAGAGCCAAAACCATCGCGCATCGTTCAATGTTCAATAGGCATACGAGGCATACCGTCGTGGGTGATTCAGATTGGCTGTGGCCAGTGCGGAGCTCACTCGGCGCTCGGCGCTTATAAAATCCAACGTGTGCACTGTGCCGACGCGGTGTTGTCACGTTGGGCAAATGAACATTTACGCTGCAGAATTTTATTAAATTAAAATGTACGTAAGTGGCTATTTTAAAATTTGAAAATATTTATTTGAAAAGAGTAATTGAGCAAAATGGTATGTAGGATTGCGAGTATTTCGCGGAACACTAGTGTTCCGCGGAACACCGGTTGAGAACCACTGAACTAGACAGTAAGAACAAACTAGCATCATTGGTACCATTCCTGGATAAACAAGGGATTTTAAGAGTCACAGGACGGCTGAGGCACACGAATCTACAGTACGCGGAAAAACATCCGATAATTTTACCAAAGGACAGTGCACTAACAAAATTAATTATAGCAGAGAGTCATACAAGAAATCTACATAGCGGACTACAACAGACGTTACAGTACATAAAGAGGAAATACTGGATAATAAACGGAAGAAGAACCGTGAAAAATCACCTAACAAAATGTTTAAAGTGCAGGAGGTATAAAAGTCAAGCAGCACAACAGTTAATGGGAGATCTGCCGAAGGACAGAGTGAACCCGAGTCATCCCTTTACAAATACAGGGATAGATTATGCCGGGCCGATAAAAATAAGTACTACGAAAGGCAGAGGCCAAAGGAGTTATAAAGGATACATTGCAGTATTTGTGTGTCTGTCAACAAAGGCAGTACACCTCGAGGTAGTAAGCGATATGTCTACAGATGCATTTATCGCGGCGTTCAAAAGATTTACGGCACGCGGAGGACAGTGCAAAAACATTTACAGTGACAACGGAACCACGTTTGTAGGAACGGCAAATTTACTGAAAAAAGAAAATCAAAACATAGAGGACGAGATAAAACAAGGATTAGTTGCACCAGGCACCCAGTGGCATGTCATACCGGCATATGCACCACACTTCGGAGGATTGTGGGAAAGCGCAGTGCGAATAGTGAAATATCATTTGAAAAGAATCATAGGGGAAACAGTATTAATATATGAGGAACTCAGTACGGTGCTAACACAAATAGAAGCCTGTATGACCTCGAGACCATTATGTGGATCATCAGAAGACCCAGATGGGAAAATAGCAATTACACCAGCTCACTTCCTTATAGGGAAAGAAATTTTATCACCGAATCGGGAAGAAGAGCTCCCGACGTATTTGAAGATGCCAGCAAGGTGGCGATTATTGGAAAAAATAAAAAGAGATTTCTGGAAGATTTGGAGGCAAGAGTACCTGCAACAGTTACAACAAAGGAATAAATGGCAAAAACCGCACCCAAACGTAAAAAGAGAAGAAATAGTCATAATTAAGGAAGAGGATACACCTCCAGGCAGATGGCCATTGGCGAGGGTAATAGAAACACACCCTGGAGCGGAGGGATTAACCAGAGTAGTGACAGTGAGAAAGGCTAACGGGAAAATAACAAAAAGACCAATACATAAGCTGATAAAACTGGAAGAAGAGAAACAGGAAAACCAAAGAATACAGCAGGATCAAGAGGGAAGAAAATACTCATCGCAATAATGTTTTTAACACTATTAAAACCCATGAATGCAGAACTGTATAAAATATACAATCCGGAACCAGGGTTATTTACAGAAGACCTTGGAGAGGTGTTCATAGACCGGGGAACATTCCGAATAAAGGTGCTACTCGAAAAAGGAAGAATTCAAAAGGAGCACCAACTGATAGGAAGTATGATACAAGGCGCACAAGAGCTGTGTCAAGAGACAAAAATCGTAAATTGTAAGGAGATAATGGGGAAGTTAGAGGAAGGACAAAGACGGGCGGAGTCAATAAGCGAGGCGTTGACAGTAGAAATAAAAGGAAAAGAAAAAAGAGGAATATTAGGAACAATATTAACCTCCGTATTTGGAGTAAACGACGAAGCCTATAGTAACATTGAGGCACTAGACAAAAACCAGAGAGAATTAATTAAGGGATCACAGCATCAGGCAAAGATAATGTTAGAAACAATAACGTCAATCAACCACACGGAGATGAAGATAAACGATCAACTAAACAAGTTTCACAAAGCACTAACAACAGGTCTACAAGACATAGCTAGAGGCCTCAACGAAGTAGAGGACAAAGCACAAAGACTAGAAACCGAATATAGCAGATTACGAATACAAACTATAGCATTACAAGTTATGGAGTTCATAAACGAATATATTCAAATTTATGAGGGAATATTAAACCTTCACTACAACCACGGATACTTCATTGATATAATAAAACCGGGTCAAATATCCAAGTTAATAGAAAGAGCAGGGCAGATACTACCACAAGGAGTTGAAATACGACGACAGCCCATTATAGAAACAGAGGTCAGCCATGACGACAAATACATAAAGGTCATCGGTTACTTCATAGTGACAGGGAGAAATAAATACAACATGCTCAAGGTCACTGCGATACCACTAAAGGTCGAGGGGGTCAGTGTTGCATTCATTTGCCGCCCCAAGGAACCTACTGATTGTAGATTATAACACACTTCACTACTTCGAATTGACCGCAGAAAATAGAGCAAGATGCTTACAGTTGGCACGGGCACAGATAGCGTGCTCTCCAACGGCTATAATGAACATGGATACCAAACCAAACTGTATACTAGAAGAAATTTATGAGCGACCCAAGAATAGCTCATGTCCAGTGGTTACCCCGGGCAATACTGCAAGCTCAGTGGAGTAAGATGGGTACTCCCAACCTCTGGCTAGTTATCACGCCGAGCACGATACACATGTCCATTATTTGTGATGGAAATCGGAACGAAAGAGTCCTGGAACGAGTTACATTTCTGAAACTCTCACCCCGATGCATCGCCCAAACGAAAAATATTACACTACTCCCCACTAGCAGTGGAGTGGAGACAGCGGTAATTAGTTACCTAAAGGCTCCTATCACTCCCGTAGCACAATTGGTGACGAGGACACGACGTAAGTTAAGTACGACACAACACACCCACATTAACATACAAGGAGAAGAGCTCCGTCCTATACTACTTGAAGAGGAGAATCTGGAGCAAGAGTTAACGCATACGCCTTGGCGAACGATACAAGAATCACATTGGTCTTATTTAGCAGCCACCGGGATCATTACTACGATAGTTGTAATTGGAATACTCACATTATGGAAATACTGTCCTGTTACACGAAAATGTAGCTCAGGTAAAACACTTAATCAGAAACCCGAACACGAGGTACACGCATTAGTTGGGAACCGGAAAGACGATTTACCGTCGACTTCTAAAGCCGACGTCCCACTCACCACATTTTCATCCAATTGCCCCAATTTTGATCTAAATATAGAGTCGGACATTGAGAGCTAAGCTCACTGTTGGAAAAATATTAATTTATTCTTAAACTATTTATGTATTATCATGTTAGAAATATCTTATGTTTATGTTATATTTGTAAACTTTGAGTATTGACACTTGGGCCAGATTGGCCGTCGGCAGTATGTCCAATACCAAATATTCAGAATTAATATCCGATATTGAACAATATAATAATATCGCCCAGTAGATAGCACGAATTTATTTGTTGTTATATTCACACATGTGGATTATTAGTTTAGATACAAATTAGTCAATTATCAACAATATAATTTGGAAATGATACAAAGTGCTGACGAAAGTAAAACTACACTCACCGGCATAAAATTCCGCCACCCAAAATTTTTGATTAAGTTTGAGAATCTATAACTTTATTATTTGTACTTAGATTTTCAAGATTCTTGCACGAGTTTGTAGGTACATGTATTGATGTCAATTGCTATTATTCCAGTAACAAAAATTTTTTGCTTAGATGGTATTATACGGGGGTGAATGTAAGCGTTGTTTTTTCTCCTAACTTTAAAAAATTCTGTGGAAAAATTGGAGAGCTGATTTTGTTTCATACTCCTTTTGTATTATCCTGGAGGTATCACTAAGGTCTTGTTTTTTGAATTATCTGAATATCTCTTTTCTTGTAAGAGCTGTAATTAAAAACACTGCTTTGAAGGTTTATTTAATTAAAAATATCAAACGCACTAAAATTAACAAAACAAAACAAATTTAACAACAAAACAAAACAATTCAATAGCGGTTATGTCCACCTCTTGAAGCAACGACTGCTCGCAATCTGTTTAGCATCTAATAAAGATGTGTTTTCCTTGCCTGGGGAATAGCCCGATATTCCTCTACCAGGGTCATAACTGTACCAAATTTTCTGGAGGCCTAGGATGACGGCAAATTAATCCCATAAATGCTTAATATGATTGAGATCTGGGCTGCATGCGGGCCATTCTAATCTTATCAATCCAACCTCAATTGTATGAGTCAATCAGTGTTTTTATTTACAAAAAATGGTACAGCTCTTACAAGAAAAAAGATATTCGGATCATTCAAAAAACAAAATGTTGGTGATGCCTCCGGGAAAATATGACAGGACTATGAAACAAAATCAGCTATTCCATTTTTCCACAGAATTTTTTAAAGTTAGGAGAAAATACAACGCTTCCTTTCACCCCTGTACAATGACATGCAAGCAAAATTATTGTTACCGGAATAATACCAAACAATATGAATACATGTACCTACCTTACAAACTGGTGCAAGAGTCTTGAAAATCGGAGCACAAATAATAAAGGTATACATTGTCAAACTTAATCAAAAATTTTGGGTGGCGGAATTTTGTGCCGGTGAGTGTATTTACCTTAATTAGATATATAAATCACGCGGGTATCATGTCAACGATGACCCAAATTAAGCTTCTATAAAACTACAATATCTCAGCTAGAAAAACAGTCTTCAACTAAAACGCGAATAAGTCATAAGTCAGTACCTACTCAAAGTTCTCCCGGGCTAACCACCCTTAGTGTAGGTCTCATTAATAAATTCTCGCATTACTATTTGGTGTTTCCATTCTCTCTGAAGAACAGCCTCCACTGAGCCCCACCGAATTTATACAGGCAAAGTACTCTAGTTTTCTTCGTTTTATGATATTCAGTACTCCTCTTTTTTGTTTAGCCGCTGCTTTACCGCTTGATTTGTTACTCTGTCCATCCCTATATCCTCAATATTCTACGGTTTGCCCACATTTCAAAAGCCTCAATCCTTTTGCACATTGTTTCCGTGAGGGTCCATGCTTCCATTCCATTGAATAAAACGCTGAACACATAGCAGCGTAGTAAGCGTATTCTTAAAGTAATTTTTAGGTCTGTGTTGGTTAGTACCTTTTGCATTTCATTAAATGATGTTCTCGTTTGCTCTATTCTGCATTTGATTTCTTGTGATAAGTCCCATTTTTCATTCACCCAGCAACCTAAATACTTGAATGAATGAATGAATTTTTTATCTTTAACCACATTACACAATTACAAAGTTTGTAGCAAGTCAGACTTCAATGTTTAACATAAACAAGTAAAAACCTATCTATACCTAAAATATTAGAATATACCTAAAATACACAAAAAATATCTAAAATACACAAATAATAATTTCACACACAAGTATATCACAAAAATTTTAATTTTAAATAGTATAAATTATGTAAGTACTCTATCACAGATCAGTAGTAAAAGATATTAGATAGATGAGTACTTTCCATGAACTTCAATGAAACTTTAAATATTCAAGGTATTCCTCCACTGAATAAAAACAATTCTTATTCAGTTTCTTTTCACGTTTTTTTTTAAAGCATTTAGACTTAAATTTTTACAACACGTTGTAGAGCTTATAATCTAAAGAATTTCTTTTGGACTTAGTTAGACGGTAACGATTAATTCTGATATTATCTGCCTGTCTGGTGTTGTAATTATGAATATCATGTTGTTTCACAAGGGATACAGATCTCCTGTGTATTTCAACAACAACACTAAAAATATGTAGGTGCGGTAAAGGTAATATACCAAGTTTAAAAAACAAGGGGCGACAATGCTCCAAATTGCTCACGCCAGATATAATTCGTATTGATCTCTTTTGCAGACGGAAAATCACCAAGGAGTCAGATGAATCACCCCAAAGAACAGTAGCATAGCTAATATGTGAATGAAATAATGCATAATAAGTTGTTTTTAATGTATTTATAGTAGCAACTTTTCTTAATTGTCTCAATAGAAACAAAGTAGAACTTAATTTCTTTCTTAGTTAATTATATGAGGCCTCCAAGTCAAGTTACTATCCACTGTTATCCCAAGCAACTTTACGTTATCCAAGTTTGAGGTATCTGTCATACCTTTAAAACATAAATGTTGGGATTTGCCCTTATTAAGCTAAAGTTTAGTCGCTAAAAAATAATTTTGTGCCTTATTTTCGACAAAATTTGAAATATATGATCTTGTCCCACTTTCCTTGGCTGGATAAATAAAAGTAGTATCATCTGCGAAGGAAACTGTTTCCACAGGATGCATATAGTTACTTAGATCGTTAGTATATATTATAAATAATAGTGGTCCCAAGACAGAGCCTTGGGGAACGCCATAATTAATAGGTTTGAAATTAGAAATAGAATTATGTATACTTACAGCTTGAGAACGGTTTGACAAATACGATGTTATAAGCTTCAGGGCGATTCCCCTGACCCCATAGTAACCCAGCTTCTCCAAAAGTATATCATGCGAAACACAGTCAAATGCCTTAGAAAGGTCGCAGAGAGTAATACCGGTTTGTATACCATCCTCAAGATTCGACACTATGTTAGTGACCACGTTCACAACAGCATTTGCCGTGGAACGTTTTTGTCGAAATCCGCATTGAGTACCACTAAAGAAGTTTTTTGACTCAAAATATTGATACAAACGCTTTTTAATTATTTTTTCAATGATTTTTCCAAAAATAGACACAATTGAAATTGGACGATAGTTATCTACAATATTTTTGTCACCTTTTTTAAATAAAGGAACTACTTTGCTATGTTTAAAGCAGTCAGGAAAAACACCTGAATTAAAAATAGAATTTACAAGGTTTGTATTTGGAACTATAATGAAGTCACTAGTCTCTTTTATTACTTTGCTATTTAATTCATTAATATCTAAACATTTAGAACTTTTAAACACTTAATTGTGTCAGATACCTCTTCTGACAAAATTGGATAAACATAAAAAGAATCACTGGGATTCGGGAAATATCTAAAATTTAACAAATCTTTGTTGCACACAAATGGCAGAGACTTAATTATATAAATTGCAATATTAACGAAAAAATCATTGAAAGCACCAGGAGATAGTTCAATAGGAGGTCGATCATGAACAGAATTATTTCTTTTCGAAATTGATTATTATTTTTTGCTTTTGACTTATTATCAGACGAAGTTATAAATTTATCATATGGTGCTTTCTTTGCATTCTTTAATTGCTTTTTGTATATGTGTTTGAGTTGGGTGACAACTGTAAAATCACAGATTTTTCTACTAACATCTGCCCTAACCTTAGCAGCAGTTAGTGAGTTTTTCATTAATCTCAGATCATCATTATAATGCTTGTATGTTTGTACTCTTATACCATGTCACCATTTTATTCTAATACCTGCCAAGTTATGAGCTACATTTTTGTTTTTGCTGACGACCGTCCATTGGGTTTTCTTTATGTTTATTTTCAGACCCATTTGTTGGCTATGGTCCGTCACTGAATGTAGGAGTGCCTGCAAATCATCCCTGTCCGTTGCTAGTAGAACTGTGTCATCAGCGTATCTGAGATTGTTAATGACTATTCCATAGGCAATTATACCCTCTGTTGTCTCTCTAAAGATCTTTTCTGCATACAAATTAAACAGAAATGGGGAGAGTACGCAACCTTATCTAACTCATCTCAGAATAGAAATTTCTTCTGATGTCTGGTTGTTAATTCTGATGTCAGCTATGTAATTCCAGTACAAATTGGTTATTATCCGAATGCCTCGTCCATCCAGGCCTATCTCTTTTAGTATACCTATTCATTTATCGTATTGAACAGTGTCGAATGCCTTCTTATAGTCAACAAAGCAGGCATATACATCCACATTCACATCCCGACATCTCTGTATAAGAACTTGGATGCTAAACAGCGCCTCCCTTGTACCGAAACCACCGAACACTTTCCATATAACATAACATTTAAAAAAATAAAAAAGCGATTGAAAGCGGATTTCATAAAAGTATAGCGACAAAGCAATAGGCCACACGTGCCATATAACGTAATGTGATAAAGAAGCAACAAACCCCAAAAGCTGGGCCATATCAACCACTATAAATTCTCAATCACAACTTAAAAACCTTAAAGCGATGATATCAAAATATATTTTGTAGGCACAGGAGGGTGTGTTTCAAAAACAGGGTGGTAGCAAGACGATTATTTAAATGCTTTTGGATTATTAATTGGTTGGAATTAAATTACTTGCAAAAGTAATTACTACTACTGATGTTCTTTAACCTTTGTCGAGCGGCATAATTTTACACCCTTAACAGACGGCATAGGTACAATTGTACCTATTATATATTTTCTTAAAAACTCGTTAATCTAAAAGGAAATATATGTTAATTTTAAGATAATATTATTTATTACTAGCATAACTGGTAAAAAATTATTGAATATTGCAATAAATAAGTAATAATATTCGGTAATTTGTTCTTATACGGATTTACAAACAAAGATTAGAATCCCTTATGACTTGACCGCTCTTCGCTATTATTAAAATTATTCATGTAAATTATTGAAATTACTACAACAATAAACTTGAAAATAGTGGTCGTAAACAAATTCTAGGAAGAATAGCATTGTATTGTATTTCAATTGGAAACATAGATCTCATCCCCATTTATTTGGTTGGTGGTTATCTATACGTGTATACTTAAAAATTATCATGAATAATAGTGATTATACATCTAGTTTACAGAAATGGCGTCAAAAGAGGTGTACATACTCGTAGAAATATCAAAGAAAACTTGTGGGAGGTGTGGATTATGGAGTATCTGTCACTAATACGAGCAGAAATGTCTTCTAATCCTTTCCAGACTATGCTAAGATTTATATGATTTGACAACGGAAATACCCGCGAAGAACGCAAACAAACGGATAAAGCTCACTCATTCGAGATATCTAGACAATTCTAAATAAAAATTTGCAACAAGGCTCCAAACCATCTTAATACATAACCACCGACGAACAATTGTTTCCATTTAGAGGCCTCACAAATTTTACACAATATCTTCCAAACTCGCTAAATATGGGATCAAAGTATTTTTGATTCCATTTATATTTTTTATCCCATTGATATTTTTTACAAGATCATCTTTATATTGAAAAAACAGCATATGGTTCCCGACAAGTTAACGTTGGCGAACAAATAGCTTTGGATCTTTGGCAGGTTGTTACCACAAATAACTTTTTTACCAGTTTTGAATTCGCTAAATTATTTAATTCATGGCACATGACGTTAGTAGGGCTAGTAAGCAGTAAACACAGAAAAAATAAGAGATTTCTACTCACCAATATTCAAGCAAACAAGGAAAGAGCTGGTTTTTCCACAAATTTTGCATACAATCATGATGCTACTGTATGCTCTTATATGTGCCAAAGAAAAACAAAGCAGTAGTGTTACTCTCGTCCGTGAATATGACAGGAAAAGTAGAAGACAGTGAAGTAGCGAAGCCGGAAATAATTCAGTATTTAAACCAAAGCAGAATTATTGATAACATGGATAAAATGCTGGGTGAGTATTTGACAGTATACTCATCCAGCATTTTATGTCGAACTTTGGGTTGACCCTTGGCCTTTTCTATAATAGGATTGACGTCACTGGCTTAGCATGCTACATTATACATCGAGAGCATAATCCATTACAAACAAAGGATTAACGCCGGAAATTTTTGAAGGATCATTCTAAAGATATTTGGTGCGTTCATTTCAGTCTCAGAGTAAAAACCCGATGATGATGATAATGAGCCATTTTCTTCGTAGTGCTGTATAAATGGTCCTTGGTGGAAACGGAGTATATATTTCTTGTAGATACTCCAGTAACCGGAAGTTGTGATATAAAATATGTCGAAACGGATAAAAAAACAGCGTAAAACGAAAAATACTTGTGTAGTATGTTATCTACTTGTGTGTGATGAACATTCTTTGGCTAAAACGATATGTATGTGTTGCGAAAATCCACACTAATATTAATTTTTGTCTTTTTATTCAAATAAACAATCAATTAAATACAAAATGTATTGTTTTTTTTAAAATTATTTATTTAAAAAAATGTACAAAGTACAAATGTAGGTACCTATGCCGTCGTTTATGGGGGTAGGAACTATTTAAGCCTCCTTCCGGGAACTGAATAAAAATTTTTTTGTTACATTTGGCTCACATAATCTACTGGATAAATGTAGAGATGTCACAAAATTTCAAGTCTTTACCTCTGTTTTAAAAAAAGTTATCACAATTTGAAAACTCAAAAGTTACAATTGTACCTATGCCGCCCGACGAAGGTGAAAATAGTATGAGAGTATAAGCGTAGAAATATAGTGAAGCCTCGCATCTCGCCAGGCATCTCTCTGGATGCTCGTCAGGCATCTCGCCACGCACCGTAAATATTCCACCAACGATTTAAGCTTTACAGTTAATATTCTTCTAACCAGTTTTCATTACAAAATGTATTTCTATAATTTAAAAAATTAGAAGTATTCTATTTTAAGGTTTTCCCCTACATTACTTTCAATTTCTAGCATTCTGCTTTTATAATCTTTAAAATGATTAACATTATCATCATTTTAAAAGCATCAATTAGTTATTTTTTCGCTGTCTCTCAGCTCTTCCCTTTTCTAGTGACTTTCGCCGCAAGACTAATATTGCTATTATTTCATTTTCAAGAATTTCTATATATCTTAACCAATCTACTTTTTGCCCCTTTATAAAGCTTGTTCTGTTTACATATTATTATTAAACTTTTTATTCCTTGATTTGTTCTTATTCTTCACCCAATTTCTATACATATTCCTCCATAAATTGCTCTTACTCTTTTTGCAGCTATTTCCAGCTGTTCTACTTTGCCTTGAATCTATCTGCACATTATGTACTATCACTATCAAATTAAACTAAGAATTGGTGATGAACACGACCGTTACCTGAGTGAAGTTCATTTTATCTAATAATAAAACACTGAAAACTTTTGTTTTCAATACATCCCCAAAATTTATTACAAGTTATTGTCATTACAGCGGTTTCGACAGAATATCTTTCTCAAGTGAAAAGATTTGGTATGCTTTGTTGAAATGCTTACATTGAGTGTCCCCGTTTAGGATTTTGTCCTCTTCAGGGTTTGTAGTGAATGTGATATGTAGTCAAACATGAGACAATGGACGCAAAAGCAAACAGTCCGAAAACACACTGGGGCAAGTGTGGTGGTCCTGGTGTTCCTGGGTTATGCTGGACGGTGGTGGTCCAGAAGACTATCAGACAACAGAGAAGAAAGAATGATGGAGTTGGTGTTGGTTCCATTGACATATGTGTGTACTGTCCGTGCTTTGTCCTCGACCAATCTCCCTAGAAACCATTGTACGCCAACTGGCAAAGCCAGCGGCCCTCGTCGGCGGTCAGAAGGTGGCTTTTGAGCGCGGCGTGGACAGTGTGAGTTCGAATGTTGAAAATAGTTGCGGCTATTTTCTTGGGACGAACAGGTATAATTGTGCAATGAAGTTGGGAAACCGCAAAAAACCAACTTCTCCCTGTTCGGGGTAAGGATGAGGATTAGATGTGGAGGGTGCGGAAGGCTAGCGGGGTAGCCTCGAGGATATCTTCGTACTCAGCCGGGAGATCGTCAATGCATGATTGCATTAGAATGGACGGTGGATGTAGTTTTTTCCGTTTGGGCTTTCGGCTGCGTACGTGGCCAGAAGAAGAACAGGAACATTTTAGAGTGTTTTGTGTATCCTCTCAGTGATTTTGGGGACATGTGATTTTACTATGCTCCTACACTTTATAGTCTTAACTGAATAAGTTGAGAAGTGGGGAGCTGTTTGTCTAAAGTTGGTCATACAGAATTATGTCTGTAGAAGACGAAAGACTAAGTTTTCAATCTAATAGCACATAAAACAACACAAAAAAAATGTTACTCTACATCCTACCAGATTGAAAACAATGGGAACCTTCTCTGGTAACACCTCCGAGGCTTCTACAGTTTGCAAGCCATAACGGATGCTGAGACTAAGGAAGATGAGGGAATTTTACAATTTATAATTCACGTCTAATCTGCTCAGCGCGGTAAAGTTCCAACGATAATGGTTCCCTTCGTACTCCAATTAGAGTAAACATGTAAATAAAAAATGAATAACCATTTTCAATTTCGTTGCAACACGAAACTACAGCCGCATCATTATTCCAGTTCAATCAGAGAGTGCAGCAAACACCCCTACCGGTTTCGAAACTTATTAGTCTCTCATCAGGAGGCACATATGCTGCTCTCTCTGACCCAACTAGGACAAACCCCGGCGTGCAGTCACGGATTGCAACGAACGAAATTGCAGGGATGCCCTAGCGGCAACTGCTAGCAAAAGACTAAGTTTTCAATCTAATAGCACATAAAACAACACCAAAAAATGTTAATCTACATCCTACCAGATTTAAAACAATGGGAACCTTCTCTGGTAACACCTCCGAGGCTTCTACAATTTGCAAGCCATATCGGATGCTGAGACTAAGGAAGATGAGGGAATTTTACAATTTATAATTCACGTCCCATCTGTTCAGCGCGGTAAAGTTCCAATGAGAATGGTTCCCTTCGTACTCCAATCAGAGTAAACATGTAAATAAAAAATGAATAACCATTTTCAATTTCGTTGCAACACGAAAGAAACCGGTAGATATAGATAGATAGATAGATATATTTAGAGAGGTATCTTTCTGACCTATTCCACTGCGACCTTTTCAGATCTATTGTGGTCCTCTAGTCCTAGATAACATTCTCTAGCCTGACCATTTTTAAAAAGTCTAATACCTTCGAGACTAAACCTTCCATGTAGCTATTTGCCGTTGGATTTTGTTCTCCTAATGCAAAGAACCGCACATTTGCCAGACTGTCACAATGGCATAAAATGTGCTCTGCTATTTCTTCTTTCAGGTGACAGAATCTGCACAGGTCATCATCTGCCAATCCCATCGGCTTTAAGTGCATATTCAGCTTACAGTGCCCTATTAGCAGACTTACTATGGCTTTGACTGTTTTTCTGTCTTTGCTTATCAGGTCTGCCATAAATTTTGGCGAATGTTCTGTAATGAACTGTTTCGCCTGTCTTTGACCTGGTGAATTCCTCCACCATTACAAAGATTTGTGAGCTACCCACTTTCTTGTACACGTTCTTGTAACTGCCTTTGCAACGCCGCAGAAGGGTTCCGGTCCAACAAATGGCATTGATGAGCCTTGTTTGGCCATTTCATCTGCTTTTTCATTGCCCTTATGACCCTCGTGTCCCGGTACCCAGACTACCGTAACCTTGCTACGATCTCCTAGTTTATTTAGGGCACTCAAATAATCCCATACTAGCTTAGAATTGACCTCTAGAGAATTGAGTGCCTTAAGGGCTACCTGACTATCTGTGAAGATGGCAACTGAACGGAACGTTCTTTCTGCATTTCTATTTCTTCCACGCAGTGATGGATTGCCGTTATTTCCGCCTGGAAAACTGTGACATCCTTTGATAGACTAACCGGGAACTGAATTCCTTGATTTTTCACTACTATGCCGGCCCCCACACCTTCTGATGTTTTTGAGCCATCAGTATACCAGGTAGCAACAGCCTGTATGGGTACACCTTCCTTCCAGTCTTCCCTGCCTGGTATATTAATTTTGAACTTATTGTCAAAGTTATATCTCGTTGCTGTTGCATCGATAGGCTGCCCCATTAGTCCAGAGAAATAAGATTTTTCTCGTGACACATCCCCCTCCAGGCCGAAACCAAATTTCTTGAGTAGTATGGACATCTATATTAATAACCTATATGTTTCCTGCAGCCGATTTTGATGATATAGATCAGAGCCTATTTTACTTCAAGTCAGGCCCGAGGCACTACACAATTTTCGGGCCCCTAAATATAATTTAATAATAATAACAACTTTTTTTAATGTATTAATTATTTAATAGAAATATAGTTGCACAAGAAAATAAAAATTTTATTAATAATAAATATAATTTATATTTAAACATTGTTTAAGGGGATACGCGCAAACGTTCGGCTTCAATGCTATTTAAATGCATTCGTTTTTTTTTCGAAGCCTAAGAAAACTAATAAGTATTTTTGAAAAATTTAAACGCCGAATGAAAGATTACGTTACTACCGAGGGCCGAAAGTCCCTGAAATCTTCGATAATGTTTATTTTAATAAGTTACAGGGATGAAAAAAAGAGAAAATTTAGTGTGATTTTTAATTTTAAATATGTATCTTATTCAAAAGAAACTTTTTATTTATTCTAAGGGACATTCGGCCCTCGGTAATAATGTAATCTTTCATTCTGCGTCTATTTTTTTTAAATATTTATTATTTTTTTGAGGATTCGAAAAAATGAATGCATTTAAAGAGCATCGAAGCCGAAAGTTTGCGCCTATCCACTTAATTTTAACTCTTATGGTTATCATTTATCATTGCCTGTTCGTAAAATGAAAGAATTTTGAAAATTAGTTTTGTTATTGTAATAAACAGCTTGTGTTTGGTGATCTTTCCGGGCCTCATTCAAACACGGGCCCGAGGCAGGTGCTTCACGGGCCTAGTGGTAAAATACGCCCTGATATACATAGTTATAAACAAATGAAGATCAAAAAACGGTAAATTTTCACTCTTTTCGTCTATTACCAAAAAGTTAAGCATTTTAAACAAATTTGAGAGAAAGAAACTCATAAAACGTATAAAAAAATTTCATTATGGCGTTCGCTGAATATGTCTATCGTTATTGGTTGCTTAGAAAATTGCAAAATAAATAATAAATTTTGAGTTTTTATAAATATTCATGACTTATGTAAAAATTAATTTAGAACCTTCTTATTACATGGAATGCTGAGACTTCTGGTGCTTAAATCGTACCCTAAATTTCAGAGCAATTAATCAAATAGTTTAAAAGTTATTTAATTTGTTTATCCCAAATTCATTTTTTTTGCAACACTATAAGTCAGAAAATTATGAGGTTACAGTAATACTTCGGACAGTTTATGAAAGAAGAACATTTAATTTATTAACTTAATTTAAAAAAAAATGACAGAAAGTAATTTTAAACAGTGTAAAATTATTTTGCAAAAACATGTCGATTTTTTGCTTACTTATAAACAATTAGAATAACTTTTTAACCGTTACCCGTAGAAAAATTATTTTATCTACTCTATGTCATAATATTATGTATAAGTTTTTAGTTTGTGAAAACTGTCATTATAGATAGCAGTGCGTGAAGTGTTTAAAGTGTGTGTGAAGTAACAATGTATTTTAAATGGGACTTACTTTTTCGCACTGTTTTTGATACACTTTCATATAATCAAATATCCTTAACTTTCGCGTTGTCATGGTGATGACATAATGAGCAATAAATTACGACAAAAGTTTTGACAGTTTTGTGGTTTAAAAGAAGTTAGAATTTTTAAATGTCAAAGTTCTAAAAATTGTAGAATAGAATTAAATTCCAGTGACGAAGAGTTACAGTTTTTTTATTTGTTCATCATAGATAAAATATTGTATGAAACTGTGCGTGAAGTACTTTTTGCGAACTTACGCGAAGTATACCTAGCACTCGCTCCGTTGTCGCTCGTGCTCCAAACATCGCGTGCGTTCGCAAAAAGCATACTTCACGAGCCGTTTCATAAATAACTATTTTTATATTTAGAAAGACTGAATTTTTGTACACATTTAGAAAGAAAAACGATTGTCCTAGGACATTTAGGGACGAAGTTTTTTTTAATTCACATGCTCTTGCAAAATAATTTTGCAATGTTTGGAATTATTTTTTGTCATTTTTTTTAATTAAATTAATAGTGTAAATCTTCTTCTATCATAAACTATCCAAAGTATTACTGTAACTTCATCATTTTTTGACTTATAGTGTTGCAAAAAAAATGAATTTGGAATAAACAAATTAAATAACTTTTAAACTATTTTACCAATTTCTTTGAAATTTAGGGTATGATTTAAGCACCAAAAGTATCAGCATTCCGTGTAATAAGAAGGTTGTAAGTTAATTTTTACATAAGTTATATAATTTATAAAAACTCAAAATTTATGATTTATTTTGCAATTTTCTAAGCAACCAATAAGGATATACATATTCAGCGAACTCCATATTGAAGTTTTTTATACGATTTATGAGTTTCTTACTCTCAAATTTGTTTAAAATGCTTAACTTTTTGGTAATAGACGAAAAAAGCGAAAATTTACCGTTTTTTGATTTTCATTTTTTTTATAACTATGTATATCATCAAAATCGGCTGCAGGAAACATAAATATAGGTTATTATTATAGATGTCCATACTACTAGAAAAATTTGATTTCGGCCTGAAGGGGGTTGTGTCACCAACAGGATATATTTTTTTCTTATTTCTCTGAACTACATCACAATATAGGCTTTTAGCTCCTCGATCAGCTTTCTATTGTCAACACCATGCACCTGGCTTATATGTGGCTGACCATGGATTAATCTGTGCATTACTGATCTGGCTTCGCCCTGCACAAAGATATGAAGTGGTGGTAGATTCAGCAGGACTTCCAGCGCTGCTGTAGGAGTGGTTTTTATGGCCCCTGTAATACACAGGTATGCTAGCCTTTGTGTATTACCTAGCAGCCTTATTGCTCCCACTTGCTGCGTCGTTGTCCACCACGCCACCGAGCCGTAGGTTATCATGGGTCTAATAACCCTTGTGTATAACTATAGAGTCATTTTGGGGTTAAGCCCCCAATTCTTACCACACATTCTTCTACATCTGCCCAAGGACATAGTAGCTTTTTGTGTGGTTTTTAGGATGTGAGTATTCCATGTAAGCCTATGATCAAAATAAACCCCAAGGTATTTTGTTTCTTTGGCAAATGAAATCTCTTTTCCTCCCAGCACCGGTGCTTTTAGGCCTTGTAGTGCTGTCTTTTTGGTGAAGTTGACGATTTGTGTTTTCTGAGCATTGACTATTAGTCTCTCTTGTTTACACCAGTCGTCAACTATATTTAGGGCTGCTTGCATTTTTCTATGCCTGCAGACACCACTTGGGCAAACCTGCCCCTGACAACGATTGCTATATCGTCAGCGTATCATAGACAGTAAAAGTCTTCTGTGGACAGATTTTTGAGAAGATCATCTACCAAGGTTGCCCAAAGTAGAGGTGAAAGAACTCCTCCCTGTGGACAGCCTCCACCTACTACCGGTAGAGGTGCTTGCTGCACTCTCTAATTGAACTGGAATAAGGATGCGGCTGTAGTTTCGTGTTGCAACGAAATTGAAAATGGTTATTCATTTTTAATTATGTCTGTATTTTTTAATTTATGAATTTCCACAAATTCTAATAAGGATAGCTTAAGGCCTTTATTTTAAATACGATTAACTTAAAATGGGCGGTTAAAAGAATAAATTATGATCTAGAAGGTAAAGTGCGTACGTAGAATCGTAGATGATGTTTGGCCAGAAAATACGAACCATTCTTCGAAGACATTTGTTACCAAATGACATTTGAGTGAAGTAGTACAAACATGACATTTAACTGGACACATTTGAGTTAGCACCACTAATTTAGTTGGTATTCCAAGCTAGCATTGCTAGCCATAGTCTGCCTCTTTTTATCGAATCATATGCGTACTGGAAATCTACGAAAATTTGGTGTACATCTCGGTTGAATTCCCAGTTTTCAGTTTTTTTCTAATATTTGTCGGATCGTAAATATTTGATCTATTGTTGACCTTCCAGCACGAAAGCTGCATTGGTAGTCGCCTAGAATATCTGCCGAATACGAAGTGAGCCCCTTTAGCAATATTATTGACACAACTTTATATGCTGTGCTAATACGCGATATTATGTCTCTATAGTTTTTAAATTGTTCCTTATCTCCTTTCTTATGTATGGGTATTATAATGATCCACAAGGAAGAATTTCCTGTAGCTGGATGTATACCATTAATTAAAAGTAAAATTTAATAAAAATGTTTGTCTTGGTAAAAGGTATATTAGTTTAAAAAGCCCCTATAGGGTTACAAACATAGAAACAAAACGTATTCGCTCTGTAACAAGAGCATCATCAGTGTTACAAGAACATGGTGAGCCAACCAAAAAAACACAAAGGTCAAAACCTTTCAACAACAGACTAAAAGTCTCATATAAATGCAAACATGAGAAAATCCAAAGGATGGATATATAATTCCTATGGATACGGCCCTAGGGCAACATATGACTCCCACACTTGTTACCTATTGACCCACTTACCACGTGTGGGAGTCATATGTTGCCCTAGGGCCGTATCCATACACCATTCAGGTGACAGGTTGCCTGTCATCTCTTGTAACATAATGACCTAATTGTTACCTATTGACCCACTTACCACGTGTGGGAGTCATATGTTGCCCTAGGGCCGTATCCATAGGAATTATATCCATCCTTTGGATTTTGTCATGTTTGCATTTATATGAGACTTTTAGTCTGTTGTTGAAAGGTTTTGACCTTTGTATTTTTTTGGTTGGCTCACCATGTTCTTGTAACACTGATGATGCTCTTGTTACAGAGCGAAAACGTTTTGTTTCTATGTTTGTAGCCCTATAGGGGCTTTTTAAACTAATATACCTTTTACCAAGACAAAATTTTTTTATTAAATTTTACTGGTATTATTCCATTCCATTCTCTAGGCATTTTCTGTTGTTGCCATACTCTCAGATTAGTATTAAATATTCAAGCAACAATATCATGAACCTTTCGACCGTACGGCTCATTGTAAACTGACAATAGCGACAAAAAAATCATTCAAATCAAATTCAAATCTAGTCAATCTTGCTGATAGTATTAAAAAATTAACATATAGGATTTAAAATTAGTATTGCTTAATACGATTCGTTGTTCATTCATCACCATCATCATGCAACTTTTTCCTTCCACTGCTGAACATAGATCTCTCCCATTTTTCGCCACTCTTCACGGTTCTGCTGTGCGTCTTGTTGCCATTTCTTGAACATTCAGCGTGTTGGTGTTGTCCTCTGCTGAGTTTTTCTTCTCTTGGGCGCCAGTCAATTAGTTTTCTGATCCATCTTGAGTCTTTTAGTCTCGCTACGTGGCCTGCCCAATTCCATTTCAGCTTGGCTATGCGTTCGACGACATCAGTGGTACCTGTTCTTTTCCTCAGGTCTTGGTTCCTTATTTTGTCTTTTTTTGTCAGGCCGAGAATCGATCTTTTCATGCGCCTTTGTGCAATTCGCATTTTTAGTGCTGTTGTTTTTGTGAGCGTGAGAGTTTCTGCTCGGTATGTAATAAGAGGAAGAACGCATTGGTCAAATGTCTTCCGTTTCACAGCCATCAGGATGTTGCTCTTAAAGATGTCTCTTAGTGAACCATACGCTACCCAAGCAAGTGTTATTCGTCGTTGAAATTCACAGGTCTGATTATTCTTGTTAATTCTGATTTCATGACCAAGATATATCTACTTTTCTGTCAATTCGACCACTTGATTTTGGATGGTTAGCTGTTCGCTGGGAACTAAATTTGTCATAAATTTGGTCTTACTGAGGTTCATTTTTAGACGTATTTTTGAACAGACGTTTTCTAATTCTTGTTGCATTTGTTATACTTCACCCAGATCTTCAGTGATAAGTACTATATTTTCGGCAAAACACAGCTGATTGAGCATTTCCCCATCTATTTTTATTCTTTTAATTTCCCACTTTAGAATTTTAAGAACTCAAAAGTAACATAATTAACGCAGCAACAGAATCACTTGGATAGAGGAAAGTAACAAATACCAATATATCAAAAAAGAAAACCCCATGGTTTCGAGAGGAAGTGAAGATAAAATGTGAAGACAAGAAGAAAGCCTTTTTACAATACAGATCACAACAAACAGGACAGGCATACAACCACTATAAAAGGATTAGAAACGAAACAAACACTTTATTCAGACAAATAAAAAGGGAACACTGGGAGAGCTTATCAAAATAGATGGAACACGACTTCTACGGAACACAAAAGGAAATATGGAGAATGATCAGCGGACAAAGAAAAGAGATGAACGAACTAAAAAAAATGAAACACATTCAGAAGCAAAATTGGGCAGACTATTTTCGATATCTGTTTGCTAAAGATAAGGATAACGAACCACCAACACCTGAAGCGACAACAAACGAAGAAATAAATATTGAAGAAGCAGAGGCAACGGAAGCATTAAGGAAATTAAAAAATAGAAAATCACGAGGAGAGGACAGAATATCGCATGAACTCCTAAAGTACGGAGGACAATATCTGACCAAGTGACCAAGCAACTATTAAAACTAATCCAAAAATTAATAGAACAAAACAGAATACCACAAGAATGGAGATCAATCATCCTAATACCCCTCTTCAAAAAGGGAGAAAATCAAACCCGGAGAATTACAGAGGAATTAATTTATTAAACACAACACTAAAATTAAACGACCAAAGTGATAACAAACAAACTGAATAAAATTATAACATTATCAGAAGAACAACAAGGTTTTAGGTCGGGAAGATCATGCACCGACGCTATATTTATAAGGAGGCAGATTAAAGAAAAATCGTTAGAATACAACAAACCGGCATACTTATATTTCGTGGACCTTAAGGAGGCATTTGACAGGGTCAAATTAAAGGACGTTATCCATTTATTGTACGCAAGACGGGTACCTCTAGGAATAATTAAAACTAGAATAAAAAAAGACTAAATGCATGGTTGTAACAGCAGATCGAATAAGGTGTAAATTGGAGCTGGAGGGTCAAATAATAGAACAAGTCATGGAGTTTAAATATCTAGACATAACACTATCTAGCTACGGAAAGCTCGAAACAGAAGTGGAAGATCAGGTGAATAAAGCAAACAGAGCCGTAGGTTGCCTGAATGAAACAATATGGAGAAATAAAAACATAGGAAAAGAAGTGAAAGGCAGAATTTACAAAACAGTCATCAGCCAATATTAACATACGCGGCAGAAACACGACCTGATACAGAAAGGACAAAAACAATGCTAGAAAGAGCAGAGATGAAAACACTGCGAAAAATCGATGGTAAGACACTATGGGACAGAGCTAGAAATGCATATATACGACTATACGAGGGAGATGCAAGGTGGACAACATTATTAACTGGGTGAAAAACAGAAGAGTAGAATGGAACGACCACATAAGCCGAATGACAACAAATAGAGTAGTAAGGACGGCGAGAGACGGTTCCCCAATAGGAAAACGATCAGTGGGGAAGACCACGAAAAAGATGGAATGACAACTTACTGGAGGCACATTGAAAAACAGACAGAGTCATGTCTACATAAAAAGAAGAAGAAAAAGAATTTTAAAGGCGTATTCGAGAACCGCTATAAATAGTTTAGGTGAGAGAGTATCGCCCTGTCTCACAGTGTCGCCCTGGTACAATGTTTGTAATAACAGTAGAATAGACTACCGCTTTACAAAGTTCATTCATGTGTATCTCTAATGTATCTGAAGATCTGAAAAAAAACCCCAATCTCAATACCCAAACATCTCGCTTGTGCGGCCCTGTTTACACGATTTGCAAGAGGAAGTTCCGTGGAAAATCTCCTAGCTTGATACAACACGTGCCAGTCGTGTGTCTGATATTAGATAATGTTAAACCGCATTTTAATGCGTGTTCGGCGTTATGTACATATGTTAATTGAAGACTAATTGACTTAGAAGCGGAATTACATCTTGAATACAACCCTTATCCGCAATTATGCGAGATATTCCCTTGGCAATCAGATTGAATTTTTACTGATGTGACAGTGGGACTATACACGCCTTAAAATCATGACATCGGTAATATATTCCATTGTTAGGTATTTATTTTCGTGCTTTTAGGAGAAAATTTTTATAATTGTCATTATATTCCAACTTCCAACACACTATTCATGTTTGTTCTCATTATCTTTTTAATCTCTTTCATCATCATCATAGTTATTAATGGAATAGAATAGAATATAATAAACATAGTTTCAATTTCAAAAGTTATGCATCACTTAAAATTATGCTTATTTTCATAGTTGATTTTTTCATGAACAGATGAACGGATTCTCCTAATTTTTTTTTGTTATTTTAGATTTTCCTTTGGTGTTTACACACTTTTGCAAATGTTTACTCAAACTTCTTTTTCGTACTTATACCGGGTGGAAGAAAAGAAATGTTTTTCTTATGTTAAGTTTGAGACACCCCGTAGGGGGGACGAGGTACAAGTGTGAGTAGGTATACATCGAAATCGTATTATAGTCTTATGTTTTGTGAACATTTTGTTTTTTGAATGTCCCTAATATCTTTAGAAACAAAAAAATAAACGGTTTTATTGTTTAGCATGTGTTTTAACTGAAACAAAAAAAAAACAAAAGTTTGAGACACCCTGTAGGAAGGAAATCGTACAAAGGTGGGTATACATCGAAATAATGTTGTAGTCTCATATTTTGTGAACATTTAATTTTTTTAGTTTCTTTGATATCTTCAGTAACAAAGAAACTAAGACGGTTTTACTCTATAATATGTGTTTTAACTGACGACAGGCGATATGTGAGGATTCCATGTCTTATCATACACTAAGATGAAATGATTTCATAATATATCATAATGCGAAAGGAACAAAGTGTTCAAAGAAAAAAATCTGCGCAATGTACCTCTCTCTATTTAAAGAGCCTCCAGGCAGACATCAAATCCGTAAATACTCTAAAGTAAATTCCACCCCTAAACATCACAGAGCCTCCATTAAACAATCTCGTCTCTATTATGTTGCGCTGTGCATACCACTCACTTGGTCGACAAATAAGTCTTAAGGTGTCGACCAGAATTGTTAACGTCATATGAACTTCCGTTTTTTAAAGAATTGTTAACTGTTTTTCATTGTTAATTTAGTTTTGTTTCAGTTAAAACACGTCATGTTAAAGAATAAAAGCGTAAATTTTCTTTGTTTCTAAAGATATCAGGGACATTCAAAAAACAAAATCTTCACAAAACATAAGACTACCATACCATTTCGATGTATGTATACCCATACTTATACCTCGTCCTCCCTACATGATGTCTCAAACGTAACACAAGAAAAACATTTTTTTTCTTCCACCCGGTATAAGTTCAAAAAAGAAGTTTAAGTAAACTTTTGCCCAACAAACTGTGTAAATACAAAAGAAATATCTAAAATAATAAAAAAAAAAAAAAAAAATTAGCAGAATGCGTTAATTTGTTCACGAAAAAATCAACTCTTAAAATAACCATACTTTTTAGTCTTGACTTGATGCATCACTTTTGAAACTATTTGTAGAATAGAAATATGCTTTAGTGTCATTGAAAATTGTACAGATTTATAGACAAACCTTACAATCATTCAAAAAAACAAAGCAATAACAAATGCGAATTACGAAAATTACACAAATAGTCAATATAAATACAAAAAATAATGAAATAAAAAACAAAAACAATCTATTCTAAATGGGAAATAATTAACCATAGGAACAGTGCCGGATTAACCATTAGGCAAAGTAGGCAGTTGCCTAGGGGTCTCGACCCCAAAGGGGGCCTCGCAGCCCTCGCAGGGCCCAAAACGAAAACTATAAAATTGTTAAAATATAAAAATTTGCCAAATTTTTACCTTTACCCAACTGACAATATAATCTAAACAATATGTTTCTACGAGTTGTATTTGTTTTGAGTAATACCTACTAAAATATTTTTATACCTAAACTGTTGAAAAACATTTCAGGTAACCTAGTAAATACAAGATTTTAGCAATATAAGTACCTACAATGGAGTAAGGTTATAACAACCATGTGTGTGTGTGTGTGGAAAGATAATGGCATGGAATCAAGTCCATTTGCCACAGAAAGTTATAAAGGGAATTTTTCTTATAGAATAACTACAGAGATGTGGGTTAT
Source organism: Diabrotica virgifera virgifera (assembly GCF_917563875.1). Taxonomy (NCBI): domain Eukaryota; kingdom Metazoa; phylum Arthropoda; class Insecta; order Coleoptera; family Chrysomelidae; genus Diabrotica; species Diabrotica virgifera. Next base: position 81,033,673 of record NC_065452.1, read on the forward strand.
GCCGTTTTAAATTTGTATTTTATTTTCTTTAATAACATTTACTAAAAGTTCCAAGGTGTTGTTATTGGCAGCTAACAAAATGTGTGTGAGATTTAATGGAAGAAAATATTTCATTTCAATAAGTGTACGAATTAAATCATTGGATTATTTAAAATGTTTTTTGCAACCGAAAAATATATGGTTTAGATCTCCGTAAGTGTTCTGATCATAACTACAGGCCGAGGACTGTATATAATGCCCAGCTTAGCAAGATGCGATGGAAATCGCCCATGATTTGTTTTTTAAGTCGAAAAACACTTGCCGAAAAGAATTTTGAAGTAGGGTAGTTGAAAATATATTGAGGTGGGGATGGTAGGGTAGGATGTATTTTAAAATAAGCATTTTGTGAGTTTTCTACAGTATTTTCCCACTGTCGTTCCCATTTTATTCTTATTTTATTTTTTATCAAATGAAAGACGTCTGGTACCTAATGTATAAATATTACAAAGAACTCCGTTAAGTACTGCTTCCTTAGCCAAACTATCAGCTTTTTTATTACCTAGTATACCTGTATGACCTTTGACCCATACAAATGTTATATTTAAATCTGCTATCAAATTTTTTAAATTGCATAATATAGGACATTTCATTCTTTCAAATTTTATGCTTTTTATTGACTCCAAAGCAGACTTAGAATCAGTTAGTATTACTCCATCTCGTAAATTATTTGATGTTAACCAAGTAATGACCTTCCAAACTGCTATAAGTTCAGCAGTATATATGCTACATATTGATGGTAATTTAAACATAAATGATTGTTTTGTATTTTGGATAAAAACTCCACAACCAACTCCGTGTTTTGTTTTTGATCCATCTGTATATATAAATGGCTTATTGACTAATCCACCTAATATGGATTTTAGAAGGGTGTGATTTATATGAAGGTATTCTGTATAATTTGATAAAGTCCCGCATGGAAAACTAATCGGTATCCTAAAAACATCAGGACTCGATGGTAAGGATATAAGACTCGTTTCAAACTTATATCTCCAACAAAAAGCAACAGTTCGATTCGAAAATGAACTGTCCGAAATCTTCACGGTTGAAAAAGGAGTCAGAAAGGGTTGCATACTGTCACCAACATTATTTAACATATACTCTGAAAACATCTTTAGAGAGGCCTTGGACGAATCAGAAGATGGTATTGCAGTAAATGGACAACTTATAAATAATATTAGATATGCAGACGATACAGTATTGCTGGCAGATAGTGCGCAGGGGCTCCAAAGGATCATGGATAATGTTGTAGAAGCATGTAACAAATACGGCCTAAAATTAAACTGTAAGAAGACAAAAATAATGATCATTAGTAAAAACACCAACATAAACGCCCAAATTACAGTAAACAATACACCCCTAGAGAGAGTACAGAAAATATGCTACCTGGGCTGCAACATTAAGGATACTTGGGATCATAGCTACGAAATAAAAACTCGTATTGAAAAAGCCAGAAGCTCTTTTAACAGTCTTAAGAAAATTCTCTGCAACTTGTCTTTAAGTATCAATATACGCATAAGAATTCTTAGATGTTACGTCTTTAGTGTCCTCCTATACCGAGTTGAAAGCTGGAGCCTGACAGAACATGCCATAAAACGGTTAGAGGCGTTTGAAATGTGGTGCTACCGACGTATGTTGAGGGTCTCATATATACACCACACAACTAATATAACTATTCTCCAGAGGCTAGGAAAAGACAAAGAAATAATTAACACCGTAAAGAACAGAAAATTGGCTTACTTCGGCCACATTATGCGTAATGAAAAATACCGACTGCTGCAGTTGATTCTACAAGGCAAGATTGAGGGCAGGAGAGGCCCTGGACGTAGACGTATATCCTGGCTGGCCAATCTTAGGAAGTGGACTGGTCTAACGTCAACTGATCTATTTCGAGCTGCCGTAAATAGAATACGATGGGTCAATGTGGTCGCCAACATCTCCAGAAGATAGGCACTTTTAGAAGAAGAAATTCTGTATAATTGGGTATTATGACTGTGTGGTTTTATTAGAGATCTATAGGTAGGGTTACCATAATTTATTAAGGCCAAATCCGGACAGGGGTAGTACAAGGAGTTGTAGAAAATGTAAAATGTGAATTTGACCGTGAGTGTTGCTACCTCTACATTGTATATGCGAAATGCTTAGTCTGTATTGGGCCAAGGGATAGGATGTTCTTCATCTGTTCTTCTTTGGTACTTTTGAGAAGACATAAATTTTCTCAAAAGTGGCTTGTCATTTTTTATTTTCTCATGGAATTCGGAACATGACATTACAGAATTTGCTTTAATATTGAGAAGCTCCTTTACAACAGGCAGAGATAATCTTCCTCTTTCAGCCGTCCATACAAAATTCATCATCGAAAAGATACGTTCAGCAGGAGCCGAAGTACCAGACAGACGAATGATGAATTCTACTATTTTAAAAATATTCGTTCAAGGAAACGTTGCTTTTAGAAAATGCTTCAAATATTTCTTGCCATTTGTAATGAGTGGTTTTGGTTTCTTCTTTAGGTAGTAAAGTTCATTTAGGTTTCAGCTTTTTTAGAACTTCAAGAAGTGACGAGCGCTCATCAAATAATGCATCCACATTGACAGAATTCGGTACAACGCTGACTATAGTTAAAGCGCTCTCTTCCATCTCTTTCCAGGTAGCCTTGTAGCCTTAACCATTTGATTTAGCGCAGAATGAAATTTTCCACCGTGGGTTTCCCACCGTTGCTGGGACAAGTAGTTTCTATTTTTTTAGTAACGAAAAAAATCCGGACACATCTCATATCCGGACGCCAATCCGGACATGTCTTTCAAATCCGGACTGTCCGGACGAAATCCGGACGTATGGTAACCCTATCTATAGGGTATGGTATACATAAACAATGTTTTATTTTTACCAAAAGAAATGTGATCAGCATTGGTCTCAACGAAAGCTTCTGCCAGTGGAGGAGAATTCTTTATTTTCCAATAGCGGTTTGTAAATCTTCTTTTGCAATATCACTTAATTTGTTGATCATGTTTGACTCTAAGGATTTTAGTTTTAAAATATATTTGTGATAATAGCTGCCGACGCAAATCCAAAGGTAATTCATTACATTCTGCCAGTATTGCTTTCACCGGTGATGATATCATCCCACTGATGCAAGTTCTAAGACATTTATATTGGTCTCTTTGTTTATTTTGTTTATATAACTTTGTTTATTTTGTTTAGATTGGTGTTACAAGCAGATCCGTATAAACAACATCCATAGTCAATGATAGACCGCACATAGGCTCTATAAAACAATAAAGCTATACCAGTAGCTGCGCCCCAACTTCGATTTGTTACACACCTTAGCAAATTATAGCCTTTCTCACATTTGTTTATTAAGTGACGTATGTGACTCGACCATAGTAACTTGGTGTCAACAATGATACCTAAATACTTAAACTCTTTAACTACCGACAAGGTACACGCCCACACAGAGTTAATCTCTCTGGTGCACGTAGTCTATGCCTGGTAAAAAACATAATAGAGCATTTTTCTGTTGAAAGGGTCATACCAGTTTCTTCTGTCCATGTACTTACCTTATGCATAATATTATCAAGAGCCTCAATGCATGCTTCATAACTATTTTGGATGGTGTATATACAGATATCATCTGCATATTGTATGCAATTTACGGAATTATGAAATAGTGAATGAATATTGGCAGAATATATATTAAAGAGTATAGGACTAAGTACGGATCCCTGTGGCAACCCATGATAAACAATCCTTGGACCATGTAACACATTTCTATGGTCTCTAATATAGACATGTCTAGAAAAATATAGTTGCAATAAATTTAGAACAGTCATTTCACTAAGACCAATCTTAATCATTTTCTGTTTAAGTATATTTATATTTACAGAGTCGTAAGCCCCTTTTATATCTAGGAATAAACAAGCTAGATACTTGTTGCCAGAAAAGGCAATCTGGATGTCATTTACTAAATGAGTTACTGCATCCAAAGTACCATATCCCCTTCTAAAACCGTATTGAGTATTAGGTAAGATATTGTTATACTCGATGTACCACTCCAGTCTTGTTTTTATCATTCTTTCGAACGTTTTAGTTGTACATGACATTAAAGATATAGGGCGATAAGAGGAAGGCATATTTCTATCTTTAGTAGGTTTTAAAATAAACAAATGGTAATTTGTTTAAGATGCTCAACATAGTTTGAATTCACCCACCAATCATTGTATATATTTAGTATAAATTCTTTAGCAACTTGGGGAAGATTTTTAATAATGTCATATGTAACATAATCATTACCCGGAGCAGTACATCTAGAGGTCTTAATTGCAGCTTCAAGTTCTGTTATATCAAAAGGTGAATCCATGTAGTGGCTGCCAATTTTCTCGTTCGGACCTTCAAGCATATTTGGCACAAAAGTAGGTGCTACAATATCAAAAATTTGGTTTATTAGTTCTTCAGATAGAGGATGTTTTTTAAAAGTTGAGTTTTTGTTCGATATTTTTTTTTATAAAACTCCAAATTTTTGATATTGGGGTATTTTTATTTAATTTGTTAATAAAATTTTTCCAGCATAGTTGTTGCTTTTGTTTAAAAAGTAATTTAGCTTTGGCCTGAATATGCTTAAACTTGAGGTAATTTTCATAATTCGTGGTAATTTTATATTCATGGTATGCGTCTTTTCTATCATTAACAATTAAAGTGCATTCATTATCCCACCAAATAGGATTTGGAGGTTTTTTACTGTTACCTGAACGAGATTTCATTGACTTAGAAGCTGCATCATCTATTACTTTCATAAAAAAATCAAAGCAGTTATTATTACTGTTATTGTTATAGATTTGTGTTTCGATTACGTTTTGAAAAAGCGTCCAGTCAGCTGAAGACTCAATCCATTTTCTAGAAGGTGTTTTGTTAGTGGGGATATATTCCCGAGATATAGTAATATGGATAGGGAGATGATCTGAGCCAAGTGTATCATTCAGAGGATTCCATTCAGATAAACTTAAAAGGCTAGGTGAGACAAAGGTAAGATCTATGGCAGAAGGTCTTTCGTTAGGTCTGACTATCTTAGTAGGTCGTCCGTCGTTTAAAATAATTAGGTTAGTTTCTTCTATAGCTTCTACAAGCCGATTTCCTTGTGAGTTATCTATTGTAGAGCCCCAAAGACTGTGATGACAGTTAAAATCACCGCATATAATGACATCACCTTGTAGTTGTGAAAAAAGATTATTCCAGTCAGTCTTAGTTGCTTTTATGTTGGGAGCTTTATAAATGGAGGCTAAGGATATCTTAAGGTCATCGATATATGCTGCACATACTTCTATTTTGGAATTAAAGTTTTTACGAACTGAAATTTCTTGATAGCATAGGGAATCTTTAATAAGTATGGCAGTGCCTCCGGATCCATCAGCTCGATCTACATGTAATATATTGTAAGTTGGTAAATGAAATATTTTCTTTTTAGTTAACCAAGTTTCGTTAAGCATAATTAAATCAAATTTAACAGCGTGATCGTTTAGAAAATTAATAAGATTAGCTTTGTTTTTAGTAATGGAGTTACAGTTCCATTGCAATATATTTATCATCTACTTAATAATAATTTTCGTCACTATCACTATCATTGTATTGTATCGTATCTAAGATTGTTCTGAGTTCTGTTTGTGTTTCCGGAATAACTAGTGGATCTGGGTTTACCAAATTAAATTTTTTAAGCATATTTTCAAAAATAGAAGGAAGTTTCTGCAGTATCTGTGATTCTAATTTTTCTTTGTATGAATGGAAAGCTTCTCTATGTGGATTAGGAATGATAGGATTTGAAGCGGTATTTTTAAGTTTAAATGAAGGGGGTTTATTAACTGAAAGGGGCGAACTTACTTTGCGCTTTTTCGGCTGTTGGTAATAAGGACGTGGTACCCAATTTTTATTACTCGTGGAGGGGGAATTGTTCGTGTCAATAATACCATTCAGCTCAGGGAAATTGTTTAAATTATTTAAAATATCGAAATTATTATGTGTTACTATTTTAGCGTAAGACGGATTTCTTACAATAACTTCAGCTTCTTTAAATGATACATTTTTTTCAGACATGATCTTTTTAATTTTTAATTGTTCCTGGTATTTCGGGCAAATTTTTGATACGGACTTATGATGCTTTTCACAGTATATGCAGTAAGTGTCAGAAGTGCAATCGGTATCATCATTTTCATCGTGGGTTTGACCACATTTTTTACATTTAGTTGTAGTGCTTTTACAGTATTTGGCTGTGTGGCCATATCAAAGGCACCTGAAACACTGAACTACAGGATATATGTAGGGCTCTACAGCAAATCTCACCAAATCAATTTTAACAAATTTTGGCAAACTATTTCCTAAAAACGTCAAGACGATCATTTGCCTAGGGACAAACTGTGTCTCATTATCAGAATCAACTATCCTACGTTTCATTCTTTTTACATCTACAACTTTATGTTCACTTTCGATATTCTCAGTATATACTCTTCGGACAAAAATGTGTCAATTTGTCTGATAATTGCATTTTTATGGTTGAAAAAAATAGGTATATACGCGATCAAATTGTTATCTTTTATTAATTTATGTCCTATAATGGCATTAGCAATAATATAAGATTTAAAAATAATTTTTACTTTACTTCTCCCGACTAATTTTATGTCAACAACATCTTTGTTAAAAGTAGTATTTTTAAATAAATAGTGACCAACTTTAACAGCCGATAAATGACTTTTTTGATCAACGGGTTCAACGATAACATAGTACGGTCCGATGTCTGTCGAAATATATTTGTTGTCTAAATTATATATTTTATTATCAATTTCCATTTCGCCTTGTATATCTTTCTCATCTGGTGGGTCTTTTCCAGACGGGGGAGTACCCCCGTCAGAAGAGTTACTCATAATATTAAAAAACTTGTACTTACCTTAACTATGGGTTTATGAAATAACAAACCAAAATAAAATATCTACCTGCCTAAATTCGAGCAAAATGTAATTAAGCGCGTGTCACAAAACCAACCTTACTGTTCGGAAGACACACTAATACTGTATAACAACCATAATAAATTTATTTGAATTTGGACATTTGTCACGTACATTCTATGAAGTTTTATAATTCTATTGTATATCTTTACTAAAACTTAATATTATTGGCGTTGGGTGGTTTTATTTAAACATCGATGGTTCTTTCAATGTAATATTTATATCGAAGTCATATTTTCTTAGTTTGGTTTTGTTCTTTGGAAGAGAATAATTGTTATCGTGTAGTTAGGTGCAATAGTTGATTTTATAAATTTGCACATCAGGTTGATTAATATTTTATTCTAATAACTCTTCATTTTAAAGTGGTGCCAGGCACTTTTAAGTGATCGCCAGACACCTTAATTTTTGACTTAGTGTATTTATGTGCTTGGTATAATATTGGAATTTAAGGATTTGTTTTGATCTCTACAATATTTAAACCAGGTAAGTTATTTTCAATAAAATGTATATAGTCCAGGGTAATACCTAAGGTTTTTTCCATGACACTTCAAGAGCAAGGACACTGAAGCGTTTTTTCGAATGCCTATAAGATCAAATTGAAACTATTTCCTGCGTAGGATCTGGCGGCCATTTTTATTTATAAACAATTTAGTGTCAAAAAAACGGCATTTTTCCTTTTTTTTTTAAATCAATTGAAAACAGTGAAACTTATGGGCTTTTAGTACAAACGTCTTCGAGAGTATGGAAAAAGCTTTAAAATGAATTATTACAAAGTTTGATACACTCAATTGATACTCAAAGTTTGATATACTAATGGATTATCACAAAGGTTAATATAATTGCGAAAAAGGTCAAAATTAAAAAAAAAAATAATTTTGCATAACTATTGTAAAAATGAATGTACAGGTTTGAAATGATTGTCAAATGAGGGTTCTTTGGTGCTTAATATGTGACAAAAATTTCAAAGCGATTCATTCAATTGTTTAAATTTTATTCAAATTGTTTATCCCAGAGAGCATTTTTTGCAATAACATGTCAAAAAAAAATGATGTTAGAACCAATCCACAATGAAAGAGCATGAGCTATATTTTCAACTTGGTTTAAAAAAAGTAAATAAAAAATGCATTTATTAGTAATAAATAATTATGCAAAAGTATCATCAATATTTCCTTTTAAATTTTATTTTTTTATAGAATAAATTATATATATTTATTACAATTTTTTATCAATTATATATAAATAATATTACTTATTAGTTGTGTATCTAAAACAGAGTAAAAAAATAGATTTTTTTAAAAAAGTTATTCAAAAAGTTTATAAGGAAAAATTGACGATACTTTTGCATAATTATTTATTACTAATAAATGAATTTTTTATCCACTGTGTTTAACCCGGCACCTGCCACGTGGCTTTGCAAGGCGCCAACTGCCACGTGGGGTGCTCACAGCACCCCTTAAAAATTTTCTGTGATCTACTTATTTAAAAAATAAAATAATGTGTCGAGTAACACAAGAATATAAAAAAACATGTTTTATTAACTTATCAGCCACTAATATGTTATAAAAGTTAAAAAATAAAATGAAAAAGGTGTTATAAGCAAATTAGCAAGTACCAAGCCATAATAAATGAAGTCAAGTAAAATATCTAAAAAAAAATAAGATTTAGTGAGTGTAGAGTCTATATTAATAATTTAAATCAGTTATTTCAATAAAAAATGTAAATTTGACCTGTTTTTCAAAAATACAAAAAAAATTTAAAACTTAAAGTGCCAGATGATGACACCCCAATTCGACTTTAGAGCTATAAGTTCAGAATGACACTAAATAACCACTTCAAACACTAACACATCTATGCTATATAATATTATAGAAAGCTACTATGACGCACAGCTCGATTACCAAACTTGAAATACCAAATATTTGATAAAAATGTGTTATGGGGTGCTGGTAGCACCCCACGTGACAGGTGCCGGGTTAAACCAATTTGAAAGTCTAGCTCATGCTCTTTCCTTTGACACCTGTAAAATTTTTATCACCTATTAAGCACCAAAGAACCCTCATTTGACAAAAATTTTAAAGCTGTACACTAATTTTTATAATAGGTTTGTTCGTAGTACGATCCAATCGATCAGCAACCGTTGCCAACCATCAGACGCATGCGCAGTTAACAGTTAGCGCTGCGCAGTTAACAGTTCGAGTTCGTAGACTACGAACGCGCTTGCGTCTGACGGTTGGCAACGGTTGCTGATCGTTCTACGAACAAACCTATTAGTTATTGTGAAATTAATTTTTTTGTAATTTCGACTTTTTTCGCAATTATGTTAACAATAATTAACTATTTAGATGGGAAATAAGCCACAATCAAATTGAAAAAATAATTGTGGCTTATTTTTATATTTTATTATAATATTATAAAAATCAATTTATTAACAATAAATGAGCATATCAAACTTTGTAATACGCTATTTTAAAGCTTTTTCTATGGTCTCGAAGATGTTTATATTAGAAAAAAAATGTTTTCTATTGATTTGAAAAAAAGGAAAAAGGCCGTTTCTTCTAACGTCCAAACGAAAAACTCATATTTTTTTCAAAAATATGCATTCTAAACCAGTCAAAATATTTGAGGTTCTTACTAATGCTAAAGTAAAAAAAAGTCTTATAGGAATTACTATTAATTTTAAATTTTGTGGAAATAACGATGTTTTATTTTTCACTTTTTTCTAAAAAATTTGAAAGTGTCCTCTTATTTACACCATAACTTGCTTAATTTTGATGTTATTAATAAATCTATTAACTCATTAATTTCATAGGTATACCTGATTACTTTGACAAGTGTTTAATAAGTATATATTTTTTTATAAAATACATCGTGTTCCCGATATTTAAGCTTGAATATGTACCTATAATCCGTTTGAAAATTATTGATTGTACAGTTTTTACGACGCAGGTCATTTGTACCTATTTACGGACAATATATTTAAGTACTTGCAAGAAAAAAATAGACTTTCAATTAACTATAAGTTACTTTGAATTAATATTATTATTAAAAGGTTTTTAATTAAGGAATTTATATTGTATTTTTTATTAGCTTAAATTTTGGTAATATTAACTTTAAAACCGATTTAAAACATATATTTTTTTCACAAAAAATTAAAATCTTTGATCTTTTTCAAAATATATTTAAAAAATTGCTTTTTTTTTAAATAACTTAAAAATTATTAGAGACTAGAGATACCAAAAATCTCAAACCATAAAAAAAGTAACTTTTTCTTAAGGGGCCTCATAGCTTTGGTTGTCTACGGACTTAATCCGGCACTGCATAGGAACTAAGTACGTATAATAAGTTAAGCTGCTACATATTATGATATCCAAATATAAACAAAAATACTACTTGTACGTGTACGTAATAGTCCAGGACGCATCTGTTTTGAGATGGACGTTGAGAGGTGACTCTTATTTTTTGCAGAAAATGCTTGGAATTAACTGATAATATAATAATAATTGAGTTATCCTCCTACTCAAAAAAGTCCGGAACATTGTTTAAATTAATCAACATGTCAAAAAATAAAGGAAAAATTAGATTTTTTTTCGATTTTTGATTATAACTTTAAAAGTATTCACTTTTGAGAAAAGTTGCACTAAAATAAAAGTTGCATAATTAAATTTCATACAATACAGGATTGGTTAATAATTTTAAAAATTGTCGCCCTTGTTGCAAAATAACAAAAAGCCATAAAAAACAAGTATTCGCATTTTACGTTTTTCCACAATTTATGCTACATTTAGGATCTTCATATTTTATCCAGAAAAACTTTATGACATCGTAAAACAATACTGTAAATTTCATTAAGATCGGTTCAATAAATTTTGCAACCCAGCTTTCGCAAAAAAATTCATTTTTTCAAAATGTTGCAGGTTTTAATATAAAGTAGATAGTAACTTGAATTATTTTACATATAGAAGAATACTGTACCTTTCATTTGCAATTTGAAAAATCAAAATCGGTTAACTACCACGGCGTCAGGATTTTTTTTAAATAAACATTAATTTTTGGTGCTACACGCAGGACAGCGGTGTTCGATTCACATAAGTTGATTTCCACCAAAATTACTTCCAATCTTTATCTAATATAATATTTTCCTACTCTATATTTAGTTGTATTTTAATATTTTAATTCCACAAAAATCAAACTTATTTGATTATATTGTTTGTGAAATATTGTTTAAACAGTTGCATATGTTTAAAAATAATAAACTTTTATTCTCTAAGTTAAAATATATGAACAAAGAAGGTTTTTGCTAAAAAAATGTTATTTCAAAGGACAAAGCATGTGTTTTTATTTTGGAATAAACTAATTTATTTATTTATATCGAAATGTACTAAAAATTTAAATTTATCAATCATTATCAAAGGTCATTGGAATGCCCAATCAGAGCAAACGTATCCGCTGTCCTGCACGTAGCACCAAACATTAATGTTTATCTAAAAAAATTCTTGACGTCGTGGTAGTTAACCGATTTTAATTTTGCAAATTGCAAATAAAAGGTACAGTATTCTTCTATATGTAAAAAAACTTGCCTTCTGCTTTATTTTATTATACCATAAAGTTTTTCTGGGTAAAATAAAGGTCCTAAGTGTAGCATAAATGGTTAAAAAACGTAAAATGCAAATACTTGTTTTTTATGTTTTTTTTGCAATTATTGCTATTTTGCTACAAGGGTGACAATTTTTAAAATTTTTAACTACTCCTATATTGTAGGAAATTTAATTACGCAACTTTTATGTCAGTGCAACTTTTCTCGGAAATGAACACTTTTAAAGTTATAATCAAAAACGAAGAAAAAAATCGAATTTTTCCTTCATTTTTTGACTTTTTGATTATGTAAACAATGTTCCGGAACTTTTTGAGTGGGAGGATAATTCAAATATTATTATATGAGTTATTTTCAAGCAATTTCTGCAAAAAATATGAGTCACCTCTCAACATCCAAATGTACTAATATTTTTACAGATGCGCCCTGGTCTAATCTAGAAATAATTAATTAAGAAAAAATACCAAACAAATTAAGGCAAACACAGTTGGGAACTAAAAAGAGTAAAATGTCTAGTAAGGCACACCAACGAAACATGAAACGTAAAACATTAAACATGAAACGTAAAACACATTTCATGAAAATAAAACACGGCTAAACAAATCTTAAAGTCCGCCTACCAATGAAACGAGTGTGATTCATGCTCATAAAACATTTTTATTTTCGGAGAGTCGCATAAATGGCCCGACGTCTATTTGTTTAGCAGTGTTTTATTTCCATGAAACGTGATTTACGTTTCATGTTTCTTTGATGTGCGGCCTGCCTAAGGGTACTGCAATTTCTTAGTTATTTATTGATTAACAAATATAACTTGTCATTTTACGGAACTTGGGGAAAGATGTTGCAGGTTTAAAGTATAGTTTTTTGCAGAATATAATACAGATTTCCTTACAAACTCAGTGCGCGGGATAGGTAAATACACGCCAAAGGTGTAATTTCTGATGGAATAGTCAGGAAGTTCATCTTCGGGTTCGGTGTTTGCATTCAGCTCGGATGGCTGACGATGGCTATGAGAGGCCGAAACATGTATCATCCTATTGAATGCCAATTCATAACCAGAATGAGAAAGATTTGTGCTCTTGTATGTAGCATTTATTCATTTATTTGGTCTTTTAAATTGCAGCGTGGGCAGCACTCTCTGGCGAAGTTAAAATGCAGGCAACAATTAAACTGGGCATTTACGGTCAATCCATTTGGAGCCACGCCAAATGGTTTCAGTCAAATGGATTGACGCCAAAATTATAGCCCATTATCGATCACTCCAAATTGGTTATCATTTTCATTTCGTATTTGACGTGGTTCAGTGAAGACGCACAATGTCGGATTCCGAAGAAGAACTTTTACTTTGTGCGTCTGCTGTTTGTCATCAAATAATTATATAAAAAAAGAAGAAATGGTACAAAGAGTGGTTACGAAAAAGGAGTACCTTCATGTACGTGAACTTATTAAACGAATTGTCTTTGGAGCCAAGTGTTTGGAGAAATTACCTGAGGATGGACGAGCCAGCTGACTTCAAGTTACTGGAGCTCGTTATTCCACTAATAGAGAAACAAGACACTAATATGAGAAAAGCTGTAAGTCCTCATGAGAGGCTTTGTGTCGTGTATAATTTACGAGGAACTCAAGTTTCCAGCAATATCTTCACAACTTTTGGGAGTCATGATACCAGAGAGATGTAAAGCAATTCTTAGTATATTGCAGGGTTATATGAAGGTTTTGTTTATTTCTATAGTTCTTATCAGACACCTTTCACAAGATTCCAGTTCCCTGTACTTATTGATAAATTCAATTAATGATTCAGGTCCGGATGCCACTGGTCAGTAATTAATTCTATTGTGTCTGTCTTGATTAGCTATTCACTACAAAGCGATGCGATGTGCTCGACGTCTCAGCGTAGAATGAACGAAAAATGGACGTGGGTTTTGGGTTTGGACTGGACATTGACGGTAGGGTGGCGCGATGGCATGACGCGGTGGATCGCCACTCACGAGCAAACGGCATGATGGCTTGACGTCAAGCAACGGCATGACGGGATGGATTACGAAGCGAATGGAAATCCTGATTTTGGCATCACGCCAAAAAAGCAATCATGATTCAACACTCACGATCAAAATTTGGCTATATATCACGCCATTTGACGCGATGGCATGACCGTGAATGTCCACCTTTATATTAATGTTTGTATTACTGAATAGAGAATTGAATTACCTTTCAAATTAGCTGGCACACGACCCCTATTCTCATTAAAAAAATCATCGATTACATCCTCACGCCCAGACGGATGACTTCACAAGTATGATCTCTCTCTCTCTTCAATCCTGACCCCCCGGAGAGGGAGTGTAGTGGTCGAAGTGATGTCGTGTATTGTCTGTCTCCAAAGATCTCTGTCTCTGGTCATTTCTTTTAACTCATGCATAGGTCTTTTGCATATTCTATTGCATATCTTGTTGGGGATCTTCCTCGTGATCTTCGGCCTTCCATCTTTTCTTGTATAATGAGCCTTTCCATGTTTTCTGTGTTTGCTCTCATAACATGTCCAAAGTATTTTAATTGTTGGAGATGGACTTTACTGGAGAGTCGTTGGCTACCTTTTAGCACTCTTAAAATTGAATTATTTATTCTATGGTCGGTCCAAGGAATTCGTAGCATTCGTCTCCAACAGAACATTTCAGTGGCGTCTATCTTTCTTCTTTCCGAATTTCTCAGTGACCAAGATTCACATCCGTAGGTCAGTATTGGGAATATTAAGCAGTTGATCAACCTCATCTTTAACGCTCTTGAAATTTGACAGTCCTTCCAAATTGTAGTCATTTTTGCTGTGGCGACTTTTGCTAGATCACATCTACGTTTCATTTCTTCCTGTAGTGACCCTGTGTTTGTGATTAATGATCCCAGATATAAGTATGAGCTCACAACCTCAAACCGATCAATTGTGGTTATGTGTGGATGATTGTTATGTAGTCTATCCACTATCATGATCTTTGTCTTTGATATGTTTAATTGCAGACCAAATATTTGACTTTGGTTTTCAACCAGTCGTATAAGATCAATCAGCTCTGCTTGACTATTTGCAAGAAGGGCTGTGTCATCTGCGAAACGTAGGTTGTTTATTTTATGACCATTTATTGAGATGCCTTTTTCCCATCCTTCAAGTGCTCTTCTCATAGTATGCTCTCCATATATATTGAATAATTGTAAAGATAGTATACATCCCTGTCTGACACTCCGTTCTGGATGAAATTCGTTTGAAAGTGTGTCAAGCACTTTAACTGATCCAGTAGTGTGTTCGTATAGTTCAGTTATAAGTGAAATAAGATGTTGGGGTACGTCTACTTCTTTTAGTATTCGCCATAAGTGTCTCCACTTGACCCTGTTGAACGCCTTACGATAATCTATAAAGCATATGTACAGTAGAATATTGAATTCCCTAGATTTTTCGATTATCTGTCTTATATTCAACAGGTGTTCTCGAGTACCTCTACCTTTGGTAAATCCAGTCAAAAAATCAAAATTTAAAAATAAAAATCGATCTGTTTCACGAAATGATGAATTTATCCCATTTGGCTTCGACACACTGTATATTTTACAAGAATTCATATTATGGGTATTTCACATTTAAGATGGTAGATGTTTTATTGTTAAAATACGTAAACTTGTTGATTAACCTGAATAAATTTATATTTGTAAGATGTTAACAAAAATCCATGTTGACTCTAATCTAGGGTGCAATTTATTATTGTATCCAAGGAAAGCAAAAACACTGAAAGAATTATCAGTGGAATTTAAATAAAGGAATAAAAATTGTAATAATCCTTGTTTGCATGTCAAGTTTAAAGATATGGCAATTGCGGGTTGAGTTGCCCTCATATGCAAAGCTTTAAAGCTTTCATCAAAATATGCAAATTCAACTCGGAAGATTTTTTTTATCTCTTTACATTTATAGAACATAACGACGTAAATTATGTTAATAAAAAAGTTTTATCTCCTTGTCTCATTTTGTCTCCACTGTAATAGAAAAATTATACATTTCAATGAGAGCAAAGCAATAGAGTCAAACCTGAGTTTAATGTCGGACAGGCCTGCAAACCCCAGAAAAAGAAACACCGAATAGCAAGAAGATAAAAGATAAATTCTGAAATTTATAGTTGTTGTGGAAACTAAACCATCCTTATTATCATTGATAAAAACGGTAGACGTAATAATCCCAAAGTACAAAAAGTAACATTATTTTATGAAAACGAAAGTTTTTGAAAATATCTATGCATATTTTATCGATAGCGGAGAAAGAAAAACTGAACTACTTTCTTTTTTCTTTCGCCTCTTCCTTTTTGGGCTAGATATTTTAATTTCCATTCGTCCATCTCTTCCATTCTTTTCTATTTCCTGTCATTATTTTCAATTCCTCGAGTGATTTTTGTTTAACTTTTCCCGCCTCTACTACTTGCTCTATCCATTTTTTTCTTGGTCTATCTATTGGCAATACCACACAAGCTAATTAGACTCATTAAAGCCACGTTAGGTAACGGATGAAATTCAGGCATTTGTACGACTACAAAACCACCGGACAGACCTTTTCAAAATTACGCAGGGACTAAAGCAAGGAGAGGGGCTGGCCCCAATATTGTTTAACCTGGCACTGGAAAATGCGGTTAGGCAAATGCAAACTGGACGAGGAAACCTTCTGACGAATCGAACGGTTCAACTGGCCGAGTATGCCGATGATATTAATACAGTATTGCCCAAAATAAACAGTACTGAAACTGAAACTCAGATGTATTTTTGTGCGCGCTGCCATATTCAAATTAACTAGTATAGACCTGTCGAGTAATCTTTAAATAATTACTTATTAAGGCCTAATTGTTAAAAATGTTGTTAACCCTTAACTACAGAGATCCGGTATTTTCTACCGGCGGGCATTCCCAAAATGTGGATTTCGTGGTAATCTCACCACTTACAAGTTCATGTGTCTCTGTATCTCTCGGGCAGTTTGTATAACAATGCTAGTCAAAGCGTGTAGTGTGTATTGTCAATATTTTCTTTTCTAGCACACATCAAAAATCTTAACCGGTAAAAATTACCGGATGTCTGTGTTAAGTAAGTATTTTTATATGAGTACTATATTTGTAAATCTAAAATGTTTATATTATTTTTTTGTGTTTTGGGAAAAAAGTAAAGAAATGGACTGTGGAAGACATCCTGGACCTTCAATGAAGGTTAAATTTGAAGATAAAAATTTTGACGCCACTTTGCAAAAATGGAATTGCCATTTAATTCTGTGATAATTTTACCCCTTGCAGATTTTTTTCATGGATGTAAAAATTTTCGTAGATGCTATTTTGTATATCCTTTGTGACTCTATGTTACGTTTATTTGTTAAAAAAAAGTCTAAAGTTTTGTCCATAGCATTTATGGCCGTTTGTTTCAATAGACCAAAAATGTAACCAAAATTCTCGTTCAATAGATTATTCTTTAAAAATCTTGTATTATATTATTAAAATCACTCATTTTACCATTTTTCCCATATCTAGAGACTCCAGAAAAACACATAATGCATATTTTTTTGGTTTTTATTATTAACTTTATATTTTGACCCTATTTTATAATTACCAGTAAAAAATACCGGAAATCTGTAGTTACGTGATAATATTGGGATGTCTGTAGTTAAGGGTTAAATACAGAGGAGAAAGTGTTTCTCGTGGAGCATTATTTTCGCTCATACGGAATCGGCCGACGTAATAGTGCAAGTCTGCAATACGTGTGTGATCAATTCACACAACGCAACGGTTTAATAAACGTTCTAATGCTGTAATTTTCAACAACCTTCAAAATTACAGCATTACTTGGACAACGTTTATTAAACTGTTGTGTGTATGTGAATTGATAATTGATCACACGCGTATAGCAGACTTGCACTATTACGTCGGCCGATTCCGTATGACCGAAAATAATGCTCCACGAGAAACACTTTCTCCTCTGTATTTAACACCATTTTTAACAATCAGGCCTTAATAAGTAATTATTTAAAGATTATCGACAGGTTTATACTAGTTAATTTGAATATGACAGCGCGCACAAAGATACATCTGTGTTTCAGTTTCAGTACTGTTTATTTTGGGCAATACTGTATTATGAGCAGAACATCAATAGGAGCACAGGACACATACGCAGAGTTAAAAACGCAAACACAAAGGCTAGGTCTGGAAACTAACATAGAAAAAACAAAAATAATGACACAGACGAGAAGAAATATAGTCCCACAAAACATTATACATGAAGATGACATTTAAACGGTTGGAAAGTTTACATACCTGGGAGTAGAAATATATGCCGACGGATCAGAAGATGGAGAAATACGGAAGAGAATAACGCAGGCAAACAGAGCTTATTTTGCCCTTTCCCATATATTTCGGTCTAAAAGTGTCCACCGAAATACAAAGATGAGAATCTATAAAACCTTAATTCGACCAATAGAATGCTATGTCAGTGAAGCCTGGGTTCTGAAAGAAACATCTAAAAACAAACTCGACACATTCGAAAGGAAAGTACTGAGGAAGTCGATACAAAAACGAGCTTTATCAACTTTATAAGGAAACACCCCTGTCAGACTTCATTATAATACAAAGATTGCAATGGGCCGGGCATGTGATAAGAATGGGAGAGGATAGGCTACCAAAAAGAGTACTGAATGCTAGAATGTAGGGAAAGAGTGGTTGAAAAGCCAAGAAAGCGCTGGGAAGATGCAGTAAACAGCGACGCACAAACCCTTTTTGGAGTCCGTGTCTTACAGAAAAACAAAACATACAAAATATTCAGAAAAGCAAAACCTACATTTATTTACTCTTTGAGATTTTTGGTATCACTAATAATTTTTAAGTTATTTTGGCAAAAAAGCATTTAAAAAAAATTAAAAAAAAATATTTTAAAACAAATTTTTTTCAAAAATAAGTACTTTGAACCGATGAAACTTACAGATCATATAAATAAAACTATCTGCTAGTAGAGTAACTAACTAGAAAAGCGGTAACGAATAATTTCATTTGAGATGCTAATTAGGGGGTGATTTTTTTCACGATTTCTTTGTTATCAATAAAAAGGGATCAACTTTATTTTGAGCGTAACTTGCTTACTTTTGCTGCTAGGAACTTTTTTAAACAACAAAAATAAAGATTGTTTTAAACACTAAAAAAGTTGCAATGAGTTTTCCCCAAAAAGTGCTTAATTTTTTGGTTATTTCACGTTAAAATATTCGATTTGGAATTTAACGAATATGAATCTATTTTTCATTAGCTACAGCTCTGCTTCTACTCTGCTTCTAGGCTAGAGCACCTTATACATACACCATTTTTTCACTTTTCTATAATATATTATTTGCTAAGAATGCTTTTTTCGATAAAATACATACTTTGCGAAAAACCCTCTAAAGACGTGTTTCTTTTTGTTGAAAAATGAACATATTTACTCGCAAATAACTCGAAAAGTTTTAAATATTAGTGAAAAAACGCTATAGAACAATAGTTGCTTAGAATTAGTCAGTTTATCCATTTCCAGACTTATTTTGAACGTATATATTTTCACCCACGAGAAGGGATGAAACTCACCCCCAGGGACATCACTTTTTTCTCTGTCATGTTAGCTATGTGCATGCCAAATTTCATGTCAATCCAAGCGTTTCTTTAAAATTTGGAGCAAAGACCGTGAGTAAATGGACTAAGTATTTATGTTTTTCTAAAAATGGGAGTCTGATATACTAACCGATTATGTAATATTTTTTCACCTTACCCATTAAGGGTTAAAGTAGAAATAAGAACGACTCTTTTAACGGATAGTGTAGTTTTAAAATGAAGTGTTCGCAGAAGAAAAACGTTTAAATTTTGAGTCTGTGAGAGTGAAGCGCAGTTTATCGACAAAAACCGCTAGATAAAATGAAAAAGTAATTTTCTTACAAACAGAATTCATGGCAAGGTTGTTCAATCGTTTACGCATTAGCATCAAGTTAACGCTTGTCGCCATATGACCGTTCCAACCCCCATGCGCCCAACCCTCACATGTTTCTGACTTCCCAACACATTCATTGTCGTACCGAAAACACCGCAAGCCACGAATCATTATCTTAGGAAATGTTTTAAGTTTTCTGTTGTTTTTGTCAGTATATGTATCTACAGCTAAGTCACCAAATTATAGACTCAAAACTATTTAAAAAAGATATTTCGCACATCCCGTTCTAAACGATAACAACTCAAAATATTAAAATTTTACAGGAGAGCGAAAACAAAATATTTGCTTTTAGATCCAGGGCATTGGAAAAATATCGATTTTTAAATGTAGCACCTATCAACTTTATCAGACAGCAACTTTTTGATGTCAAGAAAAACTCTACAATGGAAAAATGGGTGGAAATGCATAATTGCATATGCTGTGCATAAAATGCATCCAAAAGTATATAAATATGTTAAAATCAGTATATTCAGGGCCAGAATTTTGATACTCGGGAGTTTTTAGGGTCGCTGGACATGAATATGTCATTAGAATCGACCCTCCGAAGCAACTGGGTCCCAGGGTTACTGCTAAGGCACGTTATCTCGAATTTCGAGGGTTTTCCATATTAAATTGATGCAAACAGACTATTCGAGGGATTTTGGGGTCAGTGAGCACGGACACGCCATCAATACCAACTCCCGGAGTACCTGGTGTCCAGGGTCACTGCTAAGGCACGTCATCTTCTGGAGTTTTGGGGTTTGCGGCACTAAATTGATGCAAATAGATTAATCAGGGTTTTTTAGGGTTTCTGAACACGAATACGCCATCAGAGCCAACCTCCAGACCACCTGGTGCCCACGGTCACTGTTAAGACTCATCATTTCACAGAATGCTCTGTGCAAAATTGGTGCCGCGAGAGTTCACAATCGATCAAAAACAACAACGAGTTGATGATTCTAAGAAGTGTTTGAAGCTGTTCAATAGTAATAAAGCCGAATTTTTGCGCCGATATGTTACAATGGAAGAAACGGCTTCATCATGTCACATCGGAGTCCAATCAACAGTCAGCCGAGTAGACTGCACGTGATGAACCGACTCCAAAGCGTGGAAAGACGCAACAGTCGGCTGGCAAGGTTATGGCATCAGTATTTTGGGATCGTATGGTATAATATTCATCGACTATCTTGAAAAGAGAAAAACAATTAACAGTTACTATTAAATTGCGTTATTGGAGTGTCTGAAGGACGAAATCGCGAAAAAACTGCCCTATTTGAAGAAGAAAAAAGTGAAAAGAAAGTCGGTGTATCAAAAGAACAACAGGGTTTCCGCCCAAACAGATCTACAATATACTGTAACGAAAGAGAAATCTTGTCCGACCGCCGTATAACAGTAAACACCTCGAGGATGACGTAATCGAATGATCTAGGCCTCGGCGGAGAGGAGGAGAGACTTCTCGAACGTACGTCCCGTAGGCGGAACAAGCTGATAGCTAGAGATGGGCGTCGATTGTTCCAGAATAACAACTGGGTATAAATACGGGCATATTTGTAAATAGAGTTTAGTCTTAAGCTAAAATTTGTAAAGTAAACTTGTATAAATAAATAATAAAGTCGTAAATAAATACCCGAACGCTCGTTTTTGTTACAGTTGGTGTCGGTGTTCGGTAAACTTAGTGCGATATAAATAAGTGAATTACAGAGAGACTTTAAAAGACTTTTGGACTTTATTCGTCGGGAATAGTTAAAGTGCGTTGATTGTTCGGTATTCGGAAAGACTTTTAAAAGACATTTTGAAAAGTACGTGTGTGCCGACTAAAGATGTTGCTAGAAGAACTTTCGCTAAAACAGCTCCATGAACAATTAGAAAAATACGAGCAAGATGCCAGTGGGACCAAGAAAGTCCTGAAAGCACGACTCGAGGAGGTCCTCAAGAAGAATGGAGATGACCCAAAGACGTTCCACTTCCAGTCAGCAGAACAAGCGATCTTATCGAAATTCGAAAGTGTTTCTCAAAAGATCGATGAAACGTCTAAGATAAGTCTAAGTCTTTCTCAAAAGATCGATGAAACTTCTAGAAAGAACAACGAAAAACTCGAAGAAGTTAGTAGACAGAACAACGAGAAACTCGAAGAAGTTAGTAGACAGAACAACGAGAAATTTGAAAGTGTTTCTCAAAAGATCGATGAAACTTCTAGAAAAAGCGACGAGAAATTTGAAAGTGTTTCTCAAGTAATTACAGACGTTTGTAGACAGAACGACGAGAAATTTGAAGAAGTTTCTAGAACATTCGATAAGATGCAGAAAAGTGTAGAGACCGTAGAAGAAAAGATCAAACAACTAGAGAGCATGATAACCGATATAAGGGTGCAACCGTCAGTTAATGCAGTAGCTTTAGATCCTGTAGTGAAAGATGAACTACCGAGAGACGAAATGTCGCATAATATGAGATTCAAATTACCATCATTTGATGGAAAGTCTTCTTGGTCCATATACCTTAGACAGTTTGAAGCTATTGCGACCGCCAATCATTGGACCGAACAAGAAAAGGCTGTTTCCTTGACTGCTGCTTTGCGAGGTGATGCTGCAGATATATTAAGATCAATTCCTAAGGGTCAAGAAAAATGTTACCAGACCTTGTTCACTCGTTTAGAAAAACGCTATGGAGATGCCCATCTACAACAAGTATACAAAGCACAACTGAGAAGTAGAAGTCAACGAGCAAGTGAGAATCTGCAAGAATTTGAAGCAGATGTGGCTCGTGTGGTGCGGTTGGCTTATCCGGAGATGCCAGACAGCGTTTTAGAAGAAATTGCGGTAGATACCTTCGTCAATGGGCTGAAAGATAATGAACTACAGAAAGCTTTACGACTAGCAAGACCGAAAGTTTTAGATGAAGCACTTGCTATTGCATTGGAACACGAAACGGCTAGTCAAACTTCACGAAGCCATAGAGTAAGAACCATTGAAGAAAGTGACGAACACAATGATGAACGTCTGGAGGAAATGATACGGAGAGTATTTCGTAATCAGATGCCAAAGAGACGCGAGCCTAGATGTTGGAATTGCGGTGACGTAAGCCACATTCGTCGTAATTGTAAGAAGATCGTACAGCCGTCGGAAAACTAGAGCGGGTCGACACCAAGGGGCAACTGCCGACCTCGAGAACTAGAGCCCCCATAGTAACTGTCAACCTTACGTCCTCCGGTGGAATCCACAACTTATACATCGAAGGTCGTATCAATAATAGATGTAGATCGTTTTTGGTGGATACAGGTGCAACGAGAACTATCGCACGTTCAGATGTAGAACGAAACCATAATAGGTTATCACCTGCAACAGTAAAGCTTAGAACAGCGACTGGTGAGCTAATTAATACATACGGCGAGGCTAATATGTCAGTATCTATTGGCCAGACCACAGTTGAACATCAAGTATTAATTGCCGAGATCTCCGACGAGTTCATATTGGGAATGGACATACTAAGAAAAGTTGGGGCTGTATTGGATGTTCAAAATGGAGTCCTCAAGATCAATGATGAAGAGTTTCCCTTTCACGACGATAAAGAAGATGTCATCCGCTTACTAACTACATGCGACGTAACCATACCCGGTAATAGTGAGAAAATTCTGATGACCAGACTTGATGGACAATGTCGAGTTCCTAACGGAGAAAACTTTGGTAAGAGTTCGAGATGTCATCCCTGTAAGAGTTATGAATTTAAGGGAAACTGCTGTCAAGTTAAGTAGAGGAGCTTTGATCGGGCAGTGTGTTCCCGTGGCTTCAATTTGCTCTGTGAATACCAATGAGAAATCATCGAAGGCGAAGTATCCAAAGGAGCTTGTTGAGATGATCATTGAAAGATGCCAAGATCTTGATCATGAACGAACGGAAAAAGTGACGTCTATGCTGATAGAGTATCAAGATGTTTTTGCTATTGACAAGAAGGATAAGGGCATACAAGCATAGTAACGCATAAAATAAATACCGGAGACGCTCAGCCAATCAGACAACGGCCTAGACGACTTCCATTTGCGAAAAGAGATGAAGCCGAAGAGATTATCAAGGATATGGACAAACAAGGGGTAATTGAACCATCGAACAGTCCATGGACATCACCAGTAGTTCTGGTAAAGAAGAAAGATGGTTCAACGCGTTTTTGTATCGACTACCGCCAGCTCAATGCGGTAACAAAAAAAGATAGTTATCCTTTGCCCAGAATAGACGATACATTGGATACTCTCTCCGGTTCTCGTTGGTTTTCCACACTCGATTTAAAAAGTGGATATTGGCAAGTGGACATGGAGCCAGCCGATCGGGAGAAAACCGCATTTTCGATAGGATCAGGGCTTTGGAAGTTTACGGCTATGCCGTTTGGTTTATGTAATGCCCCTGCCACATTTGAAAGATTAATGGATGCAGTTTTAAGAGGTCCAACATGGAAAACATGCCTGGTTTACTTGGATAATGTAATTGTGGTTGGAAGGTCCTTTGATGAACATGCCAAGAATCTAATAGAAGTCTTTCAACGATTGAGGGCAGCGAACTTAAATTTAAGTCTGAAGAAATGTCACATGTTTCGACGAGAAGTTAAGTACTTGGGACATATTGTATCGAGTAATGGTGTAACAGCTGATCCTGAAAAGATTGAAGCAATTAAAGATTGGCCAGTACCAAAAGATAGACATGAAATTAGAAGTTTCCTTGGCCTATGTACATATTACCGACGATTTGTCAAAGGATTTGCCAATATCTCCAAGCCCCTAACAAAGTTGACGGAGGAGGGCAAAGAATATATATGGAGTGAAGAGTGCCAAAAAGCTTTCGAACAACTACAAATAGTTCTGATCAGTGCACCGATATTAAGCTATCCGGTACAGGCAGGAAAATTTGTTTTGGATACCGATGCTAGCAACAGTGCCGTAGAAGCTGTTCTCTCCCAAATCCAGGATGGACAGTAAAAAGTCATCGCTTATTTCAGCAAAGTCCTGTCGAAACCAGAAAGAAACTATTGCGTTACCAGAAGAGAACTGCTGGGTGTAGTGAAGGCTTGCGAACATTTCCATAAATACTTGTATGGCAGAAAGTTCCTTCTTCGAACAGATCACGCTGCTCTAAAATGGCTCATACAATTCCGTAATCCAGAGGGCCAGATGGCAAGATGGTTAGAACGATTACAAGAATATGACTACGAGATAGAACATAGGGCCGGAAGAGTTCATTCAAATGCTGATGCCCTCTCGAGACGACCATGCAGTGCAAATTGTAATCACTGCCAAATTAGAGGAACGATTTTGCCCCGTGAGACGAACCACCGTAGTTAATGAACAATGGCAGCCCCAACAGTTACAACACGCCCAAGAAGATGATCCATGTATAAAAAGAGTATTGGATTGGATGCGTCGAGGTGAGAGACCTAGTTGGCAAAACATTAGTGCATGTAGTCCGGAAGTCAAGGCCTACTGGAGCCAATGGAATTGCCTGATACTAAAAGATGATCTTTTGTACAGAACCTTTGAGAACGATGATGGTACAGAATCTAAGCTTCAGTTGATTGTACCTAAAAGTAAAGTGTCAGAAGTATTGCGTCAGTTGCATGACGGTACATCAGGTGGACACTTTGGTATTACGAAGACTCTGCAAAAGGTTCGAGAACGGTTCTATTGGGTGAACTGTAAAGATGATGTAAGAAGATGGTGCCAGAAATGTGAACTGTGTGCATCCGGTAATGGTCCAGTTGGTAAAAAGAGAGCACCCATGAGACAGTATAATGTTGGCAGTCCTATGAAAAGACATTGCAGGTCCATTTCCAGAAACTGATGCTGGAAATAAATACATCCTGGTAGCCATGAATTATTTTACGAAATGGACCGAGGCCTATGCATTACCAAATCAAGAAGCTGCTACCGTTGCAGAGGTACTTGTTAAAGAATTTTTCAGCCGATTCGGTGTTCCCTTGGAGATCCACTCCGACCAAGGGCGAAACTTTGAGTCAGCTCTTTTCCAAAACGTTTGTAAATTGATTGGTGTCAATAAGACCAGAACAACACCCCTGCATCCTCAATCAGATGGGATGGTCGAGAGGATGAACCAAACGATGAGTAAACACTTGTCCAAAGTTGTATCTGAAAATCAGCGAGATTGGGACCAACACATTCATTTATTCCTGATGGCCTACCGCTCGGCCGTAAATGAAACTACAGGTCAAACACCAACCTGCCTGATGTTGGGTCGTGAAGTTCGTTTGCCCTGCGACCTAGAGTTTGGCTGCAGATCTTCCGAGGAACATGTTGCAGGCGAAGAATACGTCGACCGCCTGAAGTTACGAATGAACAACATTCATGAATTTGCCCGACAACACATCCAGATAGCCAGTGACAGAATGAAAGATCAATATGATTCTCGATGCAAGAATGAAAGCTTTGAAGTAGGTGATCTTGTCTGGCTTTATAATCCACAACGTCGTCGCGGCTTGTGTCCTAAACTGCAAAGACAATGGGAAGGTCCGTATGAAGTTAAGAAGAAAATAAATGACGTAATATACAGAATTAAGAAGTTGCCAAACGGTAAACCAAAAGTTATTCACATAAATCGTCTTGCACCATATGCTGGCTCAAATGAAACAGAAGAAGCCCGAGTCCTCCAACAGGAGATGAAAGACGCCGCACAGCCAAGTTTTAATAAATTTATGTCAAATTACGCAGCGATAAAGAGTGCTAGATTCGGCGTGACCACAGAAGTTCAGCAAGATCTGTTTGGTGTTCCAGAAAACGTCTCTCTAGCCCACTGTGTTGCCCAAGACCTCGAGATGAGTAAAGGAATCTCGTCCGTATTCAATAGAAAGTTCGGCCGCCTGGACGAGTTAAGACATCAGCACCCTAAAATTGGAAGAGTACTGCGATTGGAAGATGGTCCTCGATCTTTGCTGTATATGGTGACCAGGAAGTCTTATACGGACACGCCAAGCTACGAGAACATATGGCGTGCTCTAACTAATTTGAAGAAAATCGTGTGTAATTATGACATCAAAGATTTGGCTTTACCAAAAATAGGCCATGCAGTAGAAAATCTGGATTGGAAGATTGTGAGAAGCATGCTTGAAGTGATCTTCAGAGAAACTGGCGTACGAATTACTGTGTGTTGCATGAACCCGAAGATGTCATACCCTTCAAAGACAGTAGACTGCTACTTCTTTTCTAGGGGTGTATGCAGAGCTGGAGAATCCTGTAGATTCCGCCATCCGGGGCCTTCATCTAGAGTTGCTGATCGGGACGCTCAGATCTTAAGAGGGGAGCAGTGTAACGAAAGATAAATCTTGTCCGACCGCCGTATAACAGTAAACACCTCGAGGATGACGTAATCGAATGATCTAGGCCTCGGCGGAGAGGAGGAGAGACTTCTCGAACGTACGTCCCGTAGGCGGAACAAGCTGATAGCTAGAGATGGGCGTCGATTGTTCCAGAATAACAACTGGGTATAAATACGGGCATATTTGTAAATAGAGTTTAGTCTTAAGCTAAAATTTGTAAAGTAAACTTGTATAAATAAATAATAAAGTCGTAAATAAATACCCGAACGCTCGTTTTTGTTACAATACGTTATCTTCATCATGCGAAAATTAGTTGAGAAATCAATAGAATTTGACAAGCCCTTGTTCTCATGGTTTGTAGATCTGAAACAAGCATTTGATAGAGTACGATTGAAGGACGAGCACACTCAACGAAAAAACACATAAGTCAGAAATATAGAAACATAATCAAAGAGCGACACAAACAGACAGCGGCAAAATTCCGGAAAATTGGTTACAATCAACCTTAGTGGCCATACCTAAAAAACCAAACACTAAATTGTGTGACCAATATAGACTGATAAGCCTAATTAATCATATCACCAAAGTCTTCACCAAAATCATATATAACAGAATCTACAACAAGTGTGAAGCGGAAATCATCGAGTCACAATTTGGTTTTAAGAACGCTTTGGGCACAAGGGAGGCAGTGTTTTGTCTGCAAGTATTAGTACAGAGGTGTAGAGATATGAACAAGGATGTCTACATGTGTTTTGTAGATTACTCGAAGGCCTTTGACAATGTAAGACATGACCAACTAATTGAAATTCTATAAAACATAGGAATTTATGATAAGGACATCCGACTTGTGACAAGTGTCTACTGGAATCAGACAGCCAGGGTAAAAGTCGGCAATGCGTCCACAGACAGCATTGATATCAGAAACGGTATGCGACAAGATGTGTTCTCTCCCCTCTCCTTTTTAATATTTACTCCGAACAAATTTTGAAAAAAGCACTGGATGAAGCAAACGAAGGCATAAAAATCAATGGAGAATTGCTCAGTAGTATCGATGAACTTCAGTATCTAATGGACAGGGTACAAAGATCGAGTGAAGAAAGAGGACTTAACCTTAGAAGAAAGAGGACTTAACCTTAACATAAATAAAACAAAATGGATGCTGGTCAGCAAAACTCAAAAACCTGCTAGACAATTGAAAATAAAAAACCAATTAATTGAACACGTTAACTCGTACTATATACAGTGCGGTGGAATAAGTGTTGCCCCCCCCTGTTAACTTGTTTATTTTAAGAATATAAGCAAAACGCTCGGACAGGTCGATTTTTAAACTAACCATAGTATATTATAGCATCAACGTTTCGAACTTTACGCGATCCCTCTTCAGGTGACAGGCATAACTTTGATTTTTTTAAATGGTAAAGTATGTGACACCTCATTTAACAGCTTTTAAAATACTGATTTCAAAAATGTATAATACTTTAATCCTTTTTGAGATCGCAAGCCCAAAATTTCGGTCGAACTCTTTTTAAACGCATTTATTTTTTTCAAATTCTGAGAAAACTAATAAGTATTTTTGAAAAATTTAAACGCAGAATGAAAGACTAGATTATTACCGAGGGCTGACAGTCCTTTAGAATAAACAAAAAGTTTCTTTTGAATGATATATTTGAAATTAAAAATCACACTAAATTTTCTCTTTTTTCCACCACTGTGACTTATTCAAATAAACATCATAGGAGTTCTCAGGGACTTTGGAACATCGAGAATACTGTAATATTTCATTCTGCGTTTAAATTTTTCAAAAATATTTATTGGTTTTTTCAGGATTCGAAAAAAATGATTGCATTTAGAAAGAATTCGACCGAAATTTTTCGCCTACGCTCTCAAACAGGATTAAAGTATTATACATTTTTGAACTCAGCATTTTAAGAGCTTTTAAATGAGGTATCACATGATGTACTTTCCCATTTAAAAAAATCAAAGTTATGGCTGTCACCTGAAGAGGGATCTCGTAAAGTTCGAAACGTTGATGCTATAATATTACTATGGTTAGTTTAAAAATCGACCTGTCCGAGCGTTTTGCTTATATTCTTAAAATAAACAAGTTAACAGGGGGGGGGGCAACACTTATTCCACTGCACTGTATATACCTTGGAACAGTCGTCAACTCGAAGTGGGATCAAACAACCGAAATACGATCTAGAATTGAAGAGGCCAGAGCAACATTTGACTACCAAAAGGCATTTGATTGTGTAAGCTGGATAAATCTGTGGTCAATTTTAATAGAAATGGGCGCACCAATGCACCTGGTGACACTAATTAAAAATCTGTACCAGTCTAATATAGCGACAGTACGACTAGATCAGAAGTTCTCAAACCAATTCAAGACCGAGAGAGGTGTTAGACAAGGATGCGTGTTGTCATCTGACTTATTAAACATTTATGGTGAACATGTCATGAGGATGGTTTTAGAAGGATGGGCCGGTGGAGTAACAGTAGCTGGTACGAAAATCTCCAATTTGAGATTTGCTGATGACACTACACTTATAGCAGCAAATGAGCAAGAAATGTTTGATCTTCTGCAAAGAGTTGAGTACGAAAGCAATAAAGTTGGTCTGAAAATCAATAAAGCTAAGACAAAAATAATGGTGGTAGACAGATTAACACTATTCAACTGACTAACATATTACAGGAATACCAGATAGTAAACACCTTTGTCTATCTCGGGTCTAGTATAACTAACGATGGTAACTGTGAAGCAGAAGTTCGGAGACGTATTAATATGGCAAAAAATGCCATGAGTTGCCTAACTAAAGTTTGGAAAGACAGATCTATCTCTCAAAATATCAAGATGAGACTGGTGAATGTCCTTGTATTCTCAATATTTTTATACGGAGCAGAGACTTGGACTCTTTGCTCATGTGAGCGTCAAAAAATGGATGCCTTTGAGATGTGGTGCTGGAGGAGAATGCTGCGCATAACTTGGACAGCTCATAGGACAAACGTTTCCATTCTAAACAAACTCAAGATTAAAAAATGGCTGTCCACAATATGTCTGCAACGATTACTGCAATTCTTTGGTCACGTGGTTCGCAGAGGTAACGACAGTTTGGAGAGATTAATTGTTTCTGGAAACGTTCCGGGGAGAAGATCAAGAGGACGATCACCAACTAGATGGTCTGACCAAATAAAGCATTCAGCTGGAAACTCTTCTGCGAAGCTCTTAGAGCAGCTGAAGATAGAGACCAATGAAGAAACATTGTTAGGAATATTGGAAGAAATCACGATCCTCAGTAATGGGGAAACAACAGGGAGAGAGAGAGAGAGAGAGAGAGAGAGAGAGGAGAGGAGAGATGAGAGAGAGAGAGAGGAGAGAGAGAGAGAGAGAGAGAGAGAGAGAGAGAGAGAGAGAGAGAGAGAGAGAGAGAGAGAGATAGAGAGAGAGAGAGAGAGAGAGAGAGAGGAGAGAGAGAGGAGAGAGAGAGAGAGAGGAGAGAGAGGAGGAGAGAGAGAGAGAGAGGAGAGAGAGAGAGAGGAGAGAGAGAGAGAGAGAGAGAGAGAGAGAGGAGAGAGAGAGAGAGGACAGAGAGAGGAGAGAGAGAGAGCAACATTTAACAACATGAGAAATATATTCAGCCATTCCGACATATCTCTTCCACTAAAAATACGGCTGCTAAAATGCTATACATTTTCAGTCTTGCTGTATGGCGCAGAGGCATGGACACTAAAGGAAACATTAATGAGGAAGCTGGAGGCATTCGAAATGTGGGTGTATCGACTTATCCTCAAAATATCCTGGACGACACACATCACCAACGTAGAGGTATTGCGCCGAATGGGAAAACAAAAAGAAATCTCTTTCACAATTAAGAAACGGACACTTGAATACCTCGGTCATATTATGAGACATGATAAATATCATATACTCCAACTGGTAATACAGGGTAAAATAGAAAGCAAACGCAGACCCGGAAGAAGAAGACACTCATGGCTTCAAAACTTACATCAAAGGTTTGGACTAACTTCGATCGAGTTATTCAGAAACGCCGCAAACAAAATTCAAATTGCTATGATGATAGCCAACGTCCGCAACGGATAAAGCACATGAAGAAGAAGAATCAAAGAGCTCAATAGATCCAACAAAACAAGAATAAGAATCCCACGCGTGCTCACGGAAGAAATCAAAATCAATGTCGGCATAAGACAAGATGACAGCCTCAACCCATGCCTATTTAATTTGATAATGGATGAAGTTATACCTAGTGTTAACAAAATGAATAAGGGATACAGAATGAGTAACCGAACCATGAGAATACTTTGCTACGCAGATGATGCTACGCGAAAACGAAGATGACTTACAACGACTACTACAAAAATTTAAAATAACCGCCGAAAAGTATAACCTGAGACTATCAACAGAGAAAACCCAATCGATGATAATATCCAAGAATCCAATTAGATGTAAATTAGTAGTGGACGACCATATAATCGAACAAGTAATGGATTGTAGATACCTGGGTGTGGAAATATCTAGCGACAGGCATCTGTGGCAAGAAACAAAACAGAAGGTAACGAATGCAGCGAGAATCTGGTTATAAGACATGTGTTAGACCCGTACTGACATACGCAGCTGAGACAAGGGCCGAGACAACAAAGACCAAACAAATAATGAGAACAACAGAGATAAAAACCCTAAAATCCATAAGAGGTATCACACTCAAAGATAGGATACGAAACGAAGACACATTGAGGGAGCTAGGCGTTCAAGATGTAATGAGATGGACAAGAGCACGACGACGCATGTGGAGAGACCACATAGATAGGATGGACCATGAACGTATGGCAAAATGGGCGAAGAAGCAGAAGGCCAACACCAAGAAACCCATAGGAAGACCCAAATTACGATGGTACGAGAGCTGGAACTCCAGATCGCAGCAGAGACTGTAACAGAAGAAACAGGACATAGTCCTATTAAAAGAAGAAGAAGAAGAAGAAGAAGAAGAAGAAGAAGTAGAAAATAAAATTTTATCAAAAAGAAATCTGTTAGCCTACGAACTTTTCAGCCCAACGATTAAAATGTAAAGTATAAAATTAGAACCCTGCGAATTCTCAAGCAGTACGCCAGTGGGTTGAATCAGAACATGAGTAAAATCGTAAATCAAACAAAATTAAATATTAAAAACGTTCAAAAGTTTCCACGCGCATTCTAAATTTAAAATGAATGTAAAGTAGATAATTCGAATTTGAGAAATTAGAACCATTCTTTTCACAAAGAAAAGAAAATTTAATTTAATAGTGTCGACACATGTGCTTGTCGTTTCAAGATTTTCATATTTTTACTCTATCCTTGTCTGCAGGGGAGGAAATCAAGAATAAGAAATATGCGTACCTTTAGGGCATTATATAATTCAAATGAAATGGTTTTCTTTTTCTCGCAAAATTACACTGGAAAGAAATGACTCTTTAGAGCGGGGATAAAAAAGTGGAAATTCCACTTGGCAATTTAAACTATTATTGCATTCTGGGGTTGCAGAAAACTTTTTATTTGTATAAAACTCTTATACACTATGTAGTACTTTGTTTTAATAAGATTTCTCTACATTTTTGGCAACAATATTTAAAAGTTCAACTCAATTGATATAAATACACACACCCAAACTTATATGGAATCATCTGATATTTCTTATTATTTCGCGCCAATTTAAAAAAACAAACACACGAAGTCAAACAATATTTATTTTAAAGCAATTTAATAACAAATACATAACAATTAAATAAAAGAATAAAGTATTTAACAAACAAATTGAAACTACTTGTTTTAAAGTCAATAGCATAAAAAACTTCAATGTAAAACGAATAATGTTTAAATTGTTTTTATTTATTTGTTTTTTTTTTTGGTAGACAGTATTATCACCTCTAGTCCTTATGCAAGCTTGTTTACGTGGGCACGCTCCTATCAAATTATCAACATTTTTTTGTGGTAGCCGTGCGGTGTTTTGTGGATTATCTCGGCGAGTTCTAATTTTTCTTTTAAACATATCTCACAAATACTTTAGAGGGTTAAGCTCGGGTGAGCAAGCAGGCCACTCCAAACAAGGATACCTTCTGCTGATGTCTCTAGTCACTCTAATGGTATGTGGAGGTCCATTATCATGCATGAAAATTAAATTTTCTCTTGTTGCACGTCTCCAGAGTCTAACTACAGGTTATCAACGGGTCTACCCCAAAATTCCGACAGCCAAAATCCCGACAGTCACAATCCCGACGGCCAAAATCCCGACACGCCAGAATCCCGACAGGCCAAAATCCCGACAGGCCAGAATCCCGACAAGTTTGATAAGTTTGTTCTTAACATATAATTACATTTATTTCTTGTTTTTTGTTTATGGCCATCTGTTTTTTATTTTTTGTTACTAAACAAAAGTATTTTGTATTAAAAGTATTAAACAAAAGTCGGAATTTTTACTTATGCGAGGATTGTTGCATGTCGGGATTTTGGCCTGTCGGGATTCTGGCGTGTCAGTGTTTTGACCGTCGGGATTTTGGCTGTCGGGATTTTGGCTGTCGGGATTTTGGGCGGCACCGGTTATCAACATACCTCTGAGCAGTTAAAGTTTATTGGATGAAAATTATTGGAGTTTTTTTACGGATCACAATTCCTCTCCAGAACATTACACATCCCCTTGTATATTTGTGAACAGATCTGACAGTTTTCGTTCTTGCTTGTCTTCCTCGACCACTAAGTACACGATTTCGTGGGTCATCTGATTTTACACAAATCCTGACTTTTTCTGAAAATAGCACATTTTGTCAATTCCCAATGTTCCAGTTTTGGTGGTGAAGACACCAATTTAGACGATCAATCTTGTGCTGTCTGGATAACTCGAGAACCCATAACTGTCTCCTGATGTATACTTCTTGACACGAACTCTTCTCCTTATCGTTTCAACTGAAACAGTTACTCCTGTAGCTTCCAAAAGCTCCCTTTGGAGCTGAAGGTGAGAAATGGGTAGGTATCTTCCAGCTGATTGGACAATTAAACGATCGTGGCGAGCCGTTATTACTTTTTGGCGACTTTCCCTTGCTTAATTTTTGAGCTTCCTAGTTCCTGTTACCTAGCATAAGTTTTGGACAGAACGCCCTGTATTACGCCTAGCTCTACAGCTATCTCCCTTTGAGAATATTACTTGCTCCACAAGACCGATAAACTTTTCCCCATTGTAAGTTCTATAACCCCATCATGAGGCATATTTTCGTTTTTGGACGCAAAAGTTAGTTATTTATTATATATTTTCGTTCAATTTGCAACTCAAGCAAATAACCTATACCGTACCGAGCTGTACTATCTGATTGTCTTATCGATTTGTCGACCCTTATTCTTCGCAACAATAACAAATTTTTTCAAAAGAATTAAATATTGCTTTGAAATACATGGTGATTCCATATAAGTTTGGGTGTGTGTATATTGTCTTTAATTTATGTCATATTGTGGGGGCTAGAAGTTGCTAGTCTAAATTCCTCTATAGTTGCTAGAGAGCCCAGTCAAAATAAAAAAAGTGTATTGTATTAGGCTTCGAATTTCATGTCAAAATTTAGAGGTTTAAAGGTGAAAAGCAATAACTTTTTTAAAGTTTATCGTGTCCGGACATACCATTCATAGAACTTCGGCCTGTATCGGGCCACGTCGGTTCCATCTTTGCTGGCGAGCCACAAATCTTCGAGGGCCACACCGATGAGGACAGTTTCTGCATGTAAAAAGATTTTCCATATTCTGTGTTTCTCCACAGTCACAGTTCACATCATCTTGGTCTATTTTCCCCCATTTTACCATGTTTGATTTTACTGGAGCGACCCCATTCTTATCCTATTCATAGTTTCCCCCGTTTTAAAGTCTAGAGACTGGCCGGTCCATTGAACCTGGGGAAGAGGAAAATACTCAGACAGTACACCCTGCACTGTTCCAAGCAAGCGTTTTCTGGATTTTAGTTTCTTTCGTCGAGTTCAAGATTTGTATAGAAGATGCCACTCGTTCGGTATCTGTTTAATTTTCTCTATGTGCTGTGCAACGCCTTTGCGTGTTAAGGGTTCTGCCAAATCCACTGCTTTATATGGATTTAGCGCAGTATCAATTTGTTTGATGTGGGCAGATCTACCCCAAACGGGGCACTCATATTCAGCAGTTGAGAAACAATGTGCCTGTGCTGTTGTTCTTAAGACGCCAGGACATGCACCCCATTTCCTTTCCCTTTAGCTTTCTGCGTATGTTGTTCCTAGTTGTTACTTTTCCTCTCGTTTTTATGCAATGTTGTCTGTAGGTGAGAGACCGATCCAGCGTTACTCCAAGATATATACAGGGTGAGTCATGAGGAACTGTACATACTCCTACCTCGTATAGAGGCCCTTATGGAGAATAACAAATGATCATTAAAAAGTGTCTGCTCCCATTATTTAATAATATACAGGGCGAGTTTCGCATTTTGACAGAAATTTGTATTCGTCATAATTTTTGAACGGTCAGATCGATGTGTCTCTTATTTTGATCAATCGTTACACTATTACCACCTAATCAACTGATTTATTTAAACTAGAAAAAAATAAGGTCCGGCTTTAAAAAAATTAGTTCGTTTGGGTCTTAGAAAAAATTTCACCCTGTATACGCTTTTTGAAAACTCTAATATGAATTTTACAAATTAGACAAATAGATAATTAAAATAGCGTATTTACTTTTTTCCGCACAAGATTACTTAATGTTTTATAAAAAAATCAAATTTGACTATGGATTAAAACTTTGGTAAAGTGAACCATAGATTTAAAAAAATTAACTTTTATTACAAAAATTATTTTTTTAACAAATATTTTATTTATGTTACCACCCAATCAACTGATTTATTCAAACTAGAAAAAAATCAGGCCCGGATTTAAAAAATAAGTTCGTTTTGGTCTTAAAAATTTCACCCTGTATACGCTTTTTGAAAACTCTAATATGAATTTTACAAATTAGACAAATAGGAAATTAAAATGGCATATTTATTTTTTCCCCACACGATTACTTAATTTTTTATTAAAAAATCAAATTTAACTATGCTTAAAAAGTTTGGAAAGTTTTTGCATAGATTTAAAAAAATTAACTTTTTTTACAAAAATTAATTTACAAAAACAACGTTTTTCTTAAAATTAAAAGTTTTACCATTTTTTTTTCTATAACACGTCTAGATCTTAAACTCCCCATAACACTTCGTTTGGACGCTATAGTTTAACATAGACGTGATCAAATAGATCAATTTTAAATTTTTTCACTTAATTTTTGGATTTAACTTTACAATTCACGAATCTGCACCTTTTATTTTTTTAAATTCATAACTTTTACCAGAAGGAGACTGAAAGTCTACAACAATTTTCATAGTCTTCACAATAGTAAGAAATTTAATGTAAAAATTTCAGAAAAAAAATATTAAAATGGAACAGAGTTGTAGCGATTTAAACCTTTTCATTTCTTTTTTTATTTTTATGTGGTTGAAATTCCGATTTTGACAAATTTGATTTTTTATTAAAAAATTAAATAATCGTGTGGGGAAAAAATAAATATGCCATTTTAATTTTCTATTTGTCTAATTTGTAAAATTCATATTAGAGTTTTCAAAAAGCGTATACAGAGTGAAATTTTTTCTAAGACAAAAACGAATTAATTTTTTAAATCCGGGGCTGATTTTTTTCTAGTTTGAATAAATCAGTTGATTAAGTGGTAACATAAATTAAATATTTGTTCAAAACAAATTAATTTTTGTAATAAAAGTTAATTTTTTAAATCTATGGTTCACTTTACCAAACTTTTAATTCATAGTCAAATTTGAGTTTTTTATAAAAAATTAAGTAATCGTGTGCGGAAAAAAATAAATATGCCACTTTAATTGCCTACTTGTCTAATTTGTAAAATTCATATTAGAGTTTTCAAAAAGCGTATACAGGGTGAAATTTTTTCTAAGACCCCAACGAACTAATTTTTTAAAGCCGGACCTGATTTTTTTCTAGTTTGAATAAATCAGTTGATTGGGTGGTAATAGTGTAACGATTGACCAAAATAAGAGACACATCGATCTGACCGTTCAAAAATTATGACGAATACAAATTTCTGTCAAAATGCGAAAGTCGCCCTGTATATTATTAAACAATGGGAGCAGACACTTTTTAATGGTCATTTGTTATTCCCCATAGGAGCCTCTATACGAGGTAGGAGTATGTACAGTTCCTCATGACTCACCCTGTAGGTTGGTCTGTGTGTTCTAATGTATTACCATCCCACACAATTTGAAGTTTTTGCTTGGCTTCCTTTGCGTGATTGGGTCTCAGGGAATTCTGCAGAATAGTACGCTGTCATTGTTCTTAAAGCAGTTTCGGGTTTCTCCTAGACATCTTTTAACACTATTTCCTTGAGCACATTTTGCGAGCTCGTCAGCATAGAGGAAGTTTCAGGCGGCGGAGGTTGATCGTTTGTATACAGGGTGTTTCATTAATAATTGTCCATATAGTAACTGGAGAAACCTTAGCATAAAATACAAAGATTTATCCTAAAACACGTATATAAAATGTGGTTCCTTACTGAGTTACAGGGTGTTTTATCTAAAAATTTAAAAACTATTTTTGCTCAGCATTTTTAGACTATTCGACGTATCCTTTTTATACTTGGCAGGTAGTATAGGTACTATACAAACTACTAAATTATGTTAAACAAATGTTTCTGGCTATTACCAGAGGCGTACGACGTGGGAAGTGAATGGTTGACCCTTTCCAAATACTACGCCGCTGGCGAAATTGCTATTTTAGTTCAATTTTTGGATTCTCCAATACTTTCTATGAAAATAATATAATCTTCATTCGTAACGATAAAGTCATTAGTTTTCGAGATTTTTGAAGTTAAAAATGAAACGACACGGTTATTTTGATTAATGTATTGTGTCGCTTCATTTTTAATTTTAAATGTCTCGAAAACTAATCATTTTATCGTTACGAATGAAGAGTATATTATTTACATAAGAAGTATTGGAAAATCAAAAAATTACACTAAAATAGCAATTTTTTCAGTGGCGTAGAATTTGGGAAGGGTCAACCAGCCACTATCCCCTGTCGTACGCCTCTGGTAGTAGCTAAAAACGTTTATTTATCTTAATTTAGTAGGGTGTACAGTACCTACACTTTCTGCCAAGTATGATAAGGATACGCCAAATAGTTTTAAAGTACTGGGTACAAATAATTTTGAAATTTTAATCATATGAATCATATCTGTTAAATAACTGTTACGTTTCATATTTGACTTCAAATATCTCGAAAACTAATGACTTTATCGTTACCAATAAAGAGTATATTATTTACGTAGAAAGTATTGGAGAATCTAAAAATGGCACTAAAATAGTAATTCCTCCAGTGGCGTAGAATTTGAGAAGTGTCAACCATTCACCATCCCCTGTCGTACGCCTCTGGTAGTAGCGAGAAACGTTTGTTTATCATAATTTAGTAGGGTGTCTAGTAGTCGCACTTTCTGACAAGTATAAAAAGGATACGTCAAATAGTTTTAAAATGCGGAGCAAAAATACTTTTTAAATTTTTAGATAAAACACCCTCTAACTCAGTAAGTAACCATATTTTATTTAAGTGTTTTAGGTTAAATCTTCGTATTTTGTGTTAAGGTTTCTCCAGTTACTATATGGACAATTATTAATGAAACACCCTGTATATGTTATAGTCAAAGTCCGAATTTCAGGCACTCCTAGGTTTGACTAGGCAATCCTCAGGTCTGACTGACGATCTTAGTCAAAGCCCGAAATAAATTACAGTTTCGGCCTTTGACTAGTCAAACCTAGGAGAGACTAAGCTGGTCAGGCAAAGGTCGAAATTTAATTTTATGAAATCGATGTCTAACTAGTTAAACCCCGATCAGCTATTAAAATGTCGTAATAAGGTCATTTTTTAATTTTAATGTTTATTATTTTTATATTGTCGTAATTAAAATAAAAAAAATTGTGTTTATTCTCACATGTTGAGGCATTATGGCATTTAGAATTGCACAATACGTTAGACCTTTTACACTTAAATAATTTGAAAGAGCATTTCTTATTGCAGTAGCATTTTATAAGTCCTTATCCTCCAAATTTAGAATCTTTTGTACTAATTTCTCTTAGAGGCAGAGACAGCATAAAGACTGGAACATCTTCGAAAATAGGAAATTTCTCTTTGCAATATCTTATTTGATTTCTTGAAAATAGTGTGTTTATTGTTCCGTATTTCGTACCAACTCTATATAAACCGTCAATTGTTATATCTTGTATGCTACTCAAAATATTTCGAGTATCCTCTTTGGCTCTATCAAAGCTGGGAATAGGTATTGTTACAGTTTTTTCGATCGAAATTGGAGGACATTTTTTTCACTTAATTGTTTCATAGCATCAGCCTGGGCATGAAGACCTTCAATCGCATATCCTTTATTTATTATAATATGCGATTATCAATCGCATATCCTTTATTTATTTTCTGTCTGTGCACAACTCATGTTCGAACGCCTGCCAAGGAGATGCTTGAAATATTTTGGGTATCATACAAGATAAAACAATAATTGACGGTTTATATAGAGTTGGTACGAAATACGGAACAATAAATACACTATTTTCAAGAAATCAAATAAGAGAATGCAAAGAGAATTTTCCTAATTTCGAAGATGTTCCAGACGTTAAGCTGTCTCTAAAAGAAATTAGTACAAAAGAATCTAAATTTGGAGGACAAGGATTTATAAAATACCACTTCAATAAGAAATGCTGTTCAAAGCCATGTAAGTGTAAAAGGTCTAACGTATTGTGCAACTCTAAATGCCATAGTGCATCAACATACGAGAATAAACACTAATTTTTTTATTTTAATTACGACAATATAAAAATAATAAATATTACAATTAAAAAATGACGTTCTATTAAACCTAATCTAACAAAGTAGGACATTTTAATAGCTGATCGGGGTTTGGCTAGTCAAACCCCGATTTCATAAAATTAAATTTCGACATTTGCCTGACCAGCTTAGTCTCTCGTAGGTTTGACTAGTCAAAGGCCGAAACTGTAATTTCCTATGGCTTTCACTAAGACTGTCAGTCAGACCTGAGCATTGCCTAGTCAAACCTAGGAGTTCCTGAAATTCGGGCTTTGACTATAACATATATATTGAAGAGCATTGGTGCTAAGACACTTTCCTGTGAGAGGCCGTTCTTTTGAACTCTCCACCTACTTACTTTGCCCTCCAGGATAACGACAAAACGTCTGTTTTGCAGTATGTAATATACGACCTTACGCAGATGGTGGTCATTGAGAGTGTCGTCTAGTTTGCGGAACCATCTTTTGTGCCATACTGTGTCATAGGCTGCCGTCAAATCTACGAAAGCAGCCCCTGTTATAAGATTTTCTTTAAAGCCCCTCTTCAATGTGTTCTGTTAGTACGAGGACTTGACCGTCCGGCGCAAGATTTGCCGGGTCTGAATCCTCTTTGTTGTGGGATGAGGTGATTGTCGACATTTTTTTCTATTCTGGCGAGGATGAGTCTCTCGATACTTTTTCATGAAAGTTTCTATTTAATGATATCATCAAAATTACCAAAAAGTGAGTTTTTAGATCACTAAAAAAAGTCGTCCCTATAGAAGTTCTTACTTTGTTTTCTTGAAATTGTTTTAAGCTTGATATCGAAGCTGTTTGAGAACCTTCTCTTCACGAGAATAAAACCAATTATTAAAGCAAACAATTTGATTCCGATATACCATTTTAGGTTTAGAAATAAGCACTCAACCATCGACCAGGTGCACAGAATCACAAATATTATCGAAAGATCGCTAGAAGAAACGAAAATCTGTTTAACTGGCTTCCATGATGCTGCACAGCCTTTCGATAAAGTCTGGCATAAAGGTTTAATACATAAATTAAAAAGTTTCTTTCCCAAACAGTAGGTACTTCCAACTTTTAAAATCTTACCTACATGAATGTAAGTACCCGTGTTGAGCTGCCCCCCCCCCACTTGGAAAAATTAAAAAACAAATATCCCTGATTTATGAGCTATTTATGAGCTTTCATATTCCGCAAACTAAAAATTTTGAGCTCGTTCCACTGAGCAGGAATGTAATACTTTAGTGGGGGGGGGGCTGAGTCAGCCCCCCACTATTTAGTTTGATTTCTGTGGAATTAAAATATTAAAATACAACAAAACATAGAGTAAGAAAACCATATACTAGATGAAGATTGGTAGAAATTTTGTTGGTAATCAAATTATGTAAATCAAAGCATTACCTACTAATAGCTAGGTACATTTTACATTTTACCCGTGTTGAGCTGCCCCCCCCCCCACTTGCAAAAATTAAAAAACAAATAGCCCTGATTTATGAGCTATTTATGAGCTCTCATATTCCGCAAATTAAAAATTTTGAGCTCGTTCCACTGAGCAGGAATTTAATATTTTAGTGGGGGTTGGTTAAAAATAGGAATATTGAATCGGTTTTTGCGGCAGAATTACGAGCTATTTATGAGCTCTTGAAATTATATAGTTTCGATTTTTGAGCTCATCCCCTT
This sequence comes from Diabrotica virgifera virgifera, assembly GCF_917563875.1. Taxonomy (NCBI): domain Eukaryota; kingdom Metazoa; phylum Arthropoda; class Insecta; order Coleoptera; family Chrysomelidae; genus Diabrotica; species Diabrotica virgifera. The sequence continues at coordinate 81,075,156 of NC_065452.1, forward strand.
CACCCCCAAACAACCTTTTAATTGATTTAACTTAAGAGAAAAATGCTGAGAAAACTTAAAATATATCGTATTGCGGATATAATTCCTATAGCTTATATACTCTAAGAATAAACTATTAAATCACGTGCATTTCTATTATTGAGCTACAACCCCTTCGCAAGAAAACCACCCTATCTTCCCGGCTTAAGAGAAAGTTGTACTTAAAATGCATTAAATTCATTATTTGGCGACTACATATCCTTTAATAATTTATGAGCTCGCAAAATATATGCATTTCAATTATTGAATTGCCATTTTCTTTCTATAATGCAGTCACTGCAAGTAAAAATCAACTATGACCTTCGATTTCTATGTATTTAAATCAGACTTACCCATATGCCTGAAAAGGAAAATCTTTGACCAATGTGTGTTACCTATACCCACGTATGAAACGTGTCATTAGTAACTGGATGCAAGTTGCACAAGACAGAGACAGAAAGAGTCGAGGGATACGTATGTCCAGCAGTGGACGCGTACAGGTTGATGATAAAGTGATGTTAAATAAGGCGACATCAAACAGTTGTTGAATTGAAAATATGCATTAATTTCTCAAAGCAATTTCGTTTGAAAACATATAAATCCAAAATAATAGATGTCTATACATCCTACCCTATCTATAAAAACAAAATAAATCACCACTACCGCTGCCTACATACTTATATCTAATTTAAAAATAATCTAAATAGTTAGCATTATCTAGATAGTTTCAGTCAATTAGGTTGACATGGTGGAAATCGTTCTTATGCGTTGAGTTAGAGGGGTTGGAGTATCATCTATTCATCTACCTCCACCCCTCTTACTAAAAGCCTTTTGGATATTACATGTTAAAATGAGGGTAAGTAATTCGATTTGTTGACTGCGAGTCTACCAGGCCGGACTTGGTTGTTGGGAATATTACAAAATTCGTGGATGGATAGATTACTGCTTTTATTTGTACGAATTTATTTTTCACGTTTTCTTCTTCATTGGTATTTATTTTAACCATGTGACTGGTGGCTCTATTAGACACCAGTCTCAGTATAATGCAATTTTAATTTCAATAAAAATATACTCAATTAAGTAAATAACAAACGATATCAACGTTAAATCTCAACAATTTTCCCAAAGCATGGTTAATGAATGAATATCTACAGTATTCCTCCACGGATTATCAAAACCCCTCATGTAAAGACACAATTGACGCAATATTATAAATATGATACCAGTACATGTCTTATATCATATCAAAATTATAAACAGTCTCAAATTATAAAAATTACACCCACATATTCAACGATTAGTCTTCCCAAGGCGTAGGAGCAGCAGTATTCTGAAACAACTATATCAAATATTTATTTAAGCTTCCCAGTTCATACAGTATCTTAAATGGAGAACTTTATGCCATATTACAAGCGTTAAAATTAAAATGCATTTCCAGAGCACAAACCAAACACTTTTTAATAATATCTGACTCACTCAATTCACTGAGACTCATACAACAAACTTTCACAAACAACACTATAGCCTATTAATCAAAGCAATATTACACAGCCTTAATCAAACAAGCTCAAAAATAGTTTTCCTATGGGTTCCCTCTCATTCTGGAATCGAGTGAAATGAAAACGCTGATCGTTGGGTGTACACAATTGTGCAAATACTTTCATAGTCAGAACAATCAATCCCAGCCTAAGATATAAAGGAACTATTAAAATCAATGATCCTCAACTTATGGAAACAAATGGAAAACATTCACAAGCAAACTAAGAGAGATAAAAGAAGATACTGGCCCATGGAACCCACATTCAATAAACAGATCGCACCAAGTCACCTCGTCTTCGGCTAGGACACTACAAACTTAATCATGAGCATCCCATTACTCATACCAAAGTACGCGGTACATCGTTACATCGGCGTGGTCGATCAGTACTCGATCGAGGTTCAGAGAGGACGGGGGGCTCGGGGGAGAAGTGCTTGCCCGATCAATACTCCAGGTCGAACTTAGTTCTCTCATTTTTCACGGCATTTTATACTTTTGGCTGGTGTTCCCTCACCGGCGCACGTCGATGGTAGTGAATAGATTGTTGTTGGGAGTGCGGGCATACCGAGAGAGGACTAGGTGTTGGCAGGCGATAACGGCGTTATATTTACAACCACATGCTTTATCTTTAATACTTGACAGATTTTAATCTATTATTAGGGTAGAAAGGATGATAACACATACTACGATGGTCTCTGAGATTGAAATTTTAGATACTGGTGCATGTCAAAACTGCACTAACATGTAAATGTTAAACCAATTTTTAATACAGTAACTGGTAAACCATGGTGTTTCGAAAAATATGAAATACTAATTTTCGTAATACATAGTCATCTTCGTGACTTACCCATTTTTTCTATTATCTGCTTCTCTTATCCAATTTGGACCCGTAGTCTCTTTGGGTGACGATACCACCTTGTTGTTGATCTTTCTCAATTCGTTTTTTCCCAGATATTACCATTATAATCAGTGGTACTACAGCCCTAAGCTGATCTTTTACCTTTCCTAGCTTATTTCGCCAGTCGTTTCATTCTATGTATATTCTATATATCGCCAATATTTTCTATATTGTCTTCAGGAGAATACAGGCAGCAACTTAAATACGAATGATATAGGACTGACATTTTATTAAATTAAATTTTTAAAATGACCACCATTAACAATCGAACAGTGTCCAATTCGATATTTAAACCCATTAGTGCCATTCTGAATAACATTAGAAATTATGTTTACAATTTCTTCTGCAATGTGTTGTTTTAGCTCTTCGATGTTGTCCGGACTATTTACATATTCTACTCTGCTTTTTAAATAACCGCACAACAAAAGATCTAATGGGGTAAAATCCAGAGAACGAGGTGGCCATTAAATAAATCCTCATCTATCTATCCCAAAATTTGGAAACTAATTCTTAAAAATAATGTCGATTTTCCGCACTCCAAAACTTTAAACAAAATTTGGCTTAATCAGAAAACATGAAACATTTTTTTTATGTTGGGTTTCTTTCGAGCAAATTTGTAATAGTTCTATAAAACCTCAGTCTACTGTAGATATCATCTTCACACAGTTCTTTCATAATATTGAGTTATTTATTCAGTTATAAGACGATTAATTTCTTTAATTAAATATAGGGTGTCCTATTTAAAAAGAAAGTCGATGTACAAGCAAAAAATTACAATTCATAAATAAAAGTCAATCGACTTTTGTGTTTTTTAAATTATGAATGTTATGTGTTGGATTTATATACAGGGTGTCCAGAAACTCTACCGACAAACGAAGACAGGAGATTCCTCGGGTAAATTTAAGATAATTTAACCCAATTCACTTAGTCCGAAAATGCTTCTTAAGGGAGCTAGAGCTCTTTGAAGATGGCGTCTTGTAATTAGTTTTTCTTAAATACCTCCAGAACGCTTCTATTTAGAAAAACAAAAATTGGTACGCGTATTTATCTTCAAGATATAAATCTAATCCATACATTTCAAATTTCTAGTACCGATCATAGGCGTCCGTTTTGGGTAGGGTAACGGTTATTTTATCGCATAACTTTTTTATCTTTAACTTTTATGCATTTCTGATACTGGATTATTAAATTGTGAAGTATTATAGTACTAAAAGGTACTCTTGTTTTAAATCGGTAGGACACACCGTTTTCTAGAAAAATCGATTTGAAAATTTTTCACTTTCTGAATTACAAAAAAAAAATTAAAAAAAAAACTGTTTAGAAAGACGAAAACTGGTACATTTATTTATATTCCAGAGATAAATCGATTTCATTAATTGCGAATTTCTAGTACTGGTCATAGGCGTCCGTTTTGGGTAGGTCAACAGTTATTTTATAGCATAATCTTTTTGTCTTGAATTTTCGAGCATTTTTGACACTAGATTATTAAATTATGAGGTATTCGAGTACTAAAAGTTACTCTTACTTTATGCTGGTAAAATACTTCGTTTTTTGCTGAAAAGTTCTTTCAATTTTTTTTCAAATTCCAAAAATGAAAAACATTCAAATCGATTTTTATAGAAAACGGTGCATCCTACCGACTTAAAGCAAGAGTACCTTTTAGTACTAGAATACCTCACAATTTAATAATCCGGTGTCAAAAATGCATAAAAGTTAAGGACAGAAAAGTTATACGATAAAATACCCGTTGCTCTACCCAAAACGGACGCCTATGACCGGTACTAGAAATTTGCAATCGATGGAATCGATTCATCTCTGAAAAGTAAATAAGCATACCAATTTTCGTTTTTCTATATAGAAGCCTTCTGGAGGTATTTAAGAAAAACTAATTTCATGACGCCATCTTCAAAGAGCTCTAGCTCCCTTCAGAAGCATTTTCGAACTAGGTGAATTGGGTTAAATTGTCTTAAAATTATCTGAGGAATCTGAGGAATTAAAATTATCTGAAAAATGAGGAAAATTTGTCGGTAGAGTTTCTGGACACCCTGTATACACACTGCATAATATGGTGTGTCCCAAAAGAGTCGCCTTTGTTTTTTTTTACTTTTAAATTAGGTTGCCCCTTGGGCTAGATCAGTTCCTGAACTATGTGGAAACAACCGCGTAAATATCTTGTTTAGTGAATAAGAGAGAGGATATTCTATGTAGCATTATGGGACATTTAATTAACTTGAAAACATATAGTAAAAGTACCTACATATACCATGCATTTACTGTAGAGTGGACATACAATTTTATTAAATCACTCTATAATAAGCTACTGAAACTTGAAAGTAGGTAGATATAAAGTTTTATTAATTTTATTCCCATATTTTTGCGACAATTTTGTAACAAATTTTACGATAAAAAAGGTTATATAACATTTAACAGCGCTGAGATGAGCATAAGTACGACCCGTGCATACATAGTAGGTACGACTTATTGAGTAAATTGACAATTTCTATATGAACAGACCATTTTAATTTTGAAAATCCACTAGGAAGAATTTCCTGTAGCTGGCTGTATACCATTAATTTTTTTTTATTAAATTTTTTTTTTTTATTAAATTTTTTTATTAAATTTTTTTTTTTTTTTATTAAATTTTATTTTAATTTTGAGTCGAGATGGACACCTAAAACTTTTGTCTGATTTGAGGAATCCAATAGTCATCATTCAATCTTCGCTTGTCCACTACGAACATAGATCTTCCTAAATGCCCAAAATAGCACACTCCATCGCCCTTTAAGCCACAAAGATCCTTGTGGCTTAAAGGGGGAATCTTTTGCACCGTTCTCCTTATCATGGTCAACGTTTCGGCTGCGTAAGTCAACACTGGCAAAGCACAGTGCAGTGGCGTACTGAGCATGGTTCCGCGGGTTCCGTGCTTTTGTTTCTAATTTGATGGGGACATTTTGAACTAGGAAATACATAGGAAATGTAACTGCTTAATAGATTTTAATTTTTGTGTAGGTACTTATAAAGACGAAGGATACCTATTCCTCAAAAAATTTGAAAACAAAATTTATCGAAATACAGGGAACCCTGTTGTAAGGTTCCTTACACGTTTTACCTGCTTTCCAAAGCTTATGTTTTCAACATTTGTAAAGACTAACCGACAGGGCCTGCCTACACGTGATAACTCAAACACTTGTATATTAGCAAGATTCATTCATAAGATGTAGGTAAACTACAAAGTTGTAAATATGCATTGTAAGTTTTATAATGCATAAAAATCAGTTTGATAATGCATCTATAAAAATAATTCCAATACAATAGGCTCGATACTCGTGTTTATTGAACCGTCATCATTCAGCCTGTAACTTTATAGAGGTAGGTAATTCTTAAAAATTAAAATTAAATTCTAAATATAGACAATAGTGGTAAGGATAACAAGACACTATATATGACACTAATTTCTTTTTAAGAAAATTTCGTCGTTTGATAAAATATATCAACCCCACCGATATCCAGGGGTTTTTTTGTTATATTTTTTAAGCGTTTTATCTCCCTAGAGGCTTGTATGTAATTATTTAACTTATTTATAAATATATCATATTATGCAATTTCAGAATCTATTTTGTTGATATAAATTTTATTCATATGTTCATTTTTTAAAAGCTGTGTTAATTTTTCGATAAATATTAATGAGGTTTTTAATCATAAGGTTTTTAATTATAACTGGAATTTTGGATGTAGAAAATTTTTGAGTTTCATTATTTATAAAAACGGCTGGCGTAAAGTGATCAATCATGTGAGTATGAAAAACGATAGGATAAAGATTAATTTACTGTATTAATAGTCTATTGTTTTTTTAAAAGTTTCTAACATCAAAAGTAAGTAAATTTCGATCAAAATAATGTTAATATCTTTTTTTTGGTTGATAAAAAAGTCGTGAAAATTACTTTCTAATTAGCATCCGAAATGATATTACCGCTTCACAAATTACGTTACCTACTTATTGTTTATAAGATATGTAAGATTCGTTGGTTCAAAGTGCCTATTTTTGAGAAGGCTGTAGTCAAATGGGCTTAAACGAATCACTAATCACGAGTGTATGCAAAATTTGAACAGACATATATCTTATAACCAATTTTTGTCTTCAGGGAAACAAAAAGTCCAAAATATTCACAATAGCAAAACCTATATTTTTTTATAATATGTAGTTAAGATTTTTGGTATCACCAATAATAGATAAAGTTATTTTAAAAAAACAAATTTTTTTCACAATTATAAATTTTTTTTAATTTAAAACCAAATTGTTTTTAAAAATGAGCATTTTGAAGCGGTAAAACTTACAGATCACATAAGCAATATAGTCCAAGTAATGAACCTTAAAATAGGACAAAACCTCGCAATTTTTACAGAATGGGTCAATTTGCTTGAAAATTTGAGAATAAGTAGTGGATAGTCCAAGGATCAAAATATATATGGGGCCGAAAGGCGCATTTACCATGCGGGTAATCGCCACCCCATCTCGGGGGTGGACATTTTTTATTTTATTTTGACCGCAAAAGTTGGTAAAAACGTTCATTCTAAGCAAAAAACGTTCTATACATTTTTGTGATAAAATAAATAGTTTTCGATTTATTCGCTATCGAAAGTGTTAATTTTATATCGAAAAAATCAATGTTTTTAATCAGTTTTCTGCGAATAACTCAAAAACTTTTCGTTTTATCAAAGCAACTTTGCTTAACAAAAATGTACCTTTTGAAAAAATAAACAAAACCGTTTTTTATAATTTTCTTTAAGACCAATAGTAATCGAGCTATACTTTATTATATGTTAGCTCTTCCCCGTCAAATGCTAAATTATGTAGTTTCAAAGTCAAAAGACGGGAAAACTATGCATATTTCGAGGATAACTTATAAAAACTAATTAAAAATATCTATCTCCAGAAATAAAAAAAAGTATCTAGCTCAAAAATTAAGTGACTTAAAATGAAAAGAATGTCAGTCCCTATTTTTTCCAGCGCAAAGGTGATCCTAAACTTCCCCCTACTTACCACCCTAATTAAAATTAGTCATTGACCTCATTTGGTCTTCTTTATTTATGTATTATTAATAGGTTCTAGAGGCTTGACAGTCTTAGAATTATTAGTTTAAAAAAAATGGAGTTAAAAGCGAATAAAGAATTTTTGTAGATTGGTAAAAAATGCCCTTTTCTTCAGAATAGAAAGATTAGCATCAGAGATAGGAAAAAATATTTAAACATAAAATTATAGCTTATTTAATTTCCAAGCAACTGGTTTGCAAACATTTTCCTACAGCAAAAATTGAGTGAGCTATTGACAATTAAAACTTGTAATAACATACAAAAACCACCTTTACCAACCCTTTCAAAGTCACCTCTTTTTGCGACTGAGGATTTTAAAAGAATTTAGTATTAATAACCTTATAGATCTTGTAAAAACCTACAAAATAATTTTTTACCAAACTTTCTAGGATAAAAAATAAAGAAGTTACGGTTAAAAAATCAATATATTTTCTTGAAAAAAAAAAGGAGAAATCCAATTGGAAGTATAATAATGTAAGTTAGCGGTGTTTTTAGTCATTGGCCTTATTCATTCTTCTTTATTTAGGTATTATTAATACATTCCAGAAGTTTGACTGGCTTACAATGATTAGTTTTTAAAAAACTAGACTTAAAAGCGAATAACGAATTTTTGTAGTTTGGTAAAAAAATGCCATTTTCTTCAGAATAGAAAGATTATCATCAGAGATACGAAAAAAGTTTAAATATGAATTATTTCTCAAGAACTTCGTTTGACAAAAAAATTTCTGCGGCAAAAATTGAGTGAATCATAAATGAGGATAATATCGAAAAACATTGATTTTTTCGATATAAAACTAACACTTTCGATAGCGAATAAATCGAAAACTATTAATTTTATCAAAAAAATACATAGAACAATTTTTACTTAAAATGAATATATTTATTAACTTTTGCGGTCAAAATAAAATAAAAAATTTCCACCCCCGAGATGGGGTGGCAATTACCCCCATGGTAAAAACGCCTTTCGGTATCATATAGATTTTGATCCTTGGACTATCCACTACTTATTCTCAAATTTTCAAGCAAATCTATCCATTCTGTAAAAATTGCGAGGTGAAAAGCTTCGGTTCCTGGACTAATACATAACTCAAGTAACTTGTGAAGCGGTAACGATTAATTTGATTTAGGATGCTAATTAAGGGATGATTTTTACGATTTGTTTACCAAAAAAAGTGTCCAACTTTATTTTGAGCGTTACATATTTAATATTGATGCTAGAAACTAAAAAATGACAAAAATATATTAAAAAAGTTGTGATGACTTTTTCTCGAAAATTGATTCATTTTTAGTTATTTCACGTTGAAATATTCGACTGGGAGTTTGACGAATAAGAACCTACATTTCATGACCTTCTGGGTTTAAAGACTTTGTATATACACCATATTTTTCACTTTTTTTTATAAGCTATATTTTTACGAAGAATATTTTTTTCGATAACATACTTACGGAAAAGTATTGACTTAGTGAAAAAACTCTATAGAACTTAAAGGTTGCTTAGAATTAGTCAGTTTATCCAATTCTGGACTTATCTTGAACGTATGTTTTTCACCCGAGAAGGGGTAAACATACCTAGGGCAGAAGCGCACATTGGCACAATAGGTATCACTTTTTTTGTTTGACATGTTAGTTATGTTTATGACAAATTTCATCTCAATCCGAGCAGTTCTTTAAAATGTATAGCAAAAACCGTGAGTAAATGGACTATAAATTAGCTTGAGTTTTTATGATATATTTAATATTTGATGATAATAGTATATTTAATGATATATGATGATTTATATTTAATGTTTTGGGCTGGGGCCCGCATCAAAACTGAAACCAGGGCCCACTGATCTATCAGTACGCTACTAGCACAGTGATTAAAGGTTTTTCTTTTAAGACATATTACATAGGTTTGTTCTAGCAAACAGTCAAACTAGTCAGAAACCGTCAGCAAACAGTTCGTCAGTGAGAGAACACAATACAGTCACCAGTGCTATCCCCTCTACTCGCACTGGTCCGCTATTCGCTGATGGTTTCAAACTGTTTGAAACTGATGCTAGAACAAACCTATTGGTATGTTTGACGATTTGAAAATGTGGTTCCACCAAAATTGAACCACAATCCCATAGTATATTATTATAAGTTGTACATTATTATACTAGTATAGTATAGAACCTATAGAAACTAAGTTATTAAAATATAAATATTACTTTTGTTTTGTCTATATTTAAAATTAGGTTATTAGATCGATACCAGTTATTGAATCGAACCAAAAAATGATTGCAATTAGATACCAATTTAGAGAGTATCATCTGTAAGAATGTTAAATCCAATGCATCAAAGTGTTTAGATCCATCATCAATAAATAATAACAATAATATCAAGGGCCCTAATACAGAGCCCTGTGGAACTCAGAGTTTATTAACACAGTTCTCAGAAATAGCTTTACTGATTTTAACACAAATTATCCTATCTGATAAATTAATGGTTAAGTAGCTGATTATGTAGACTTGTAGAGTAGACTATGTTAAATAAACCAGTGCATTTAGCACTAAAAACACCGGAATAAATCAATTTTTGAATATAGCACCTAGTGACTTGCAACTTTTTGTATTGTTCTCAGGATGACGCCAGGAAAAAAGTCTACAATAGAAAGAAACAGAAGTCTATACAGAAGTGAATAAACATGCCAAAATCAGTATATTAAGGGCCAGCTTTTGTTATTCGGGGAGATTTTGGGGTCAGTGAACACGAATACGTAATCAGAACCGACCTCCGATAGGATGCACTTGGTGCCCAGAGTCACTGTTGAGGCACGTCATCTTCTGGAGTTTTGCGGACTTTCGGCACTAAATTAATGCAAACAGATGACACGGGGTTTTTTGAGGTTTCTGAACAAGAATATGGTACCAGAACTGACCATCAGAGCACCTAGTGCCCAAAGTGACTGCTATGCACCAGATGCGTCGGGTGTTGGTTCTAGTGATGAGCAAAACAAGAACAAAACCAAGACCAGGCTAGTCTTGGTCTTGTTCTTGCAAGCTTGGTCTTGGTCTTGGTCTTGCAGCTAAAAGGCAGTCTAGGTCTTGGTCTTGGTCTTGCACTAGCCGATCTTGTTCTTGGTCTTGGTCTTGCTGCAAGAGTCTTGCTGGTCTTGCTTTTTTGGTAGTAATAATTTGAACCAAACAATTTCGAATAAAATGTACATTGGAATAAATAAAGATGTGAAGAATGAAACTATATTTTTTGTTTTAAAATTTTAAAAGAATGTAGAATGTAGTTTCAAACGGATACCAATTTTAACATATACATTCACCTAATTATTTCATTAAAAAGTATGTTTCAAATATAAAGGTTGATTTTCAAATTTTAAGTTGAATTGAGACACAACCTGCTTTTTATACATTCAATAGCATATGATATAAAAGAAAAAAAAAAAGTGAAAAAAAAGAAGAAAAAAGAAAAAGTTATTAGTTACATTTTATTTTATTTGGAGAAAATACGCGCGTTATTTAATTATACATACAAGGCAAAATTAATTATACAAAAAGCAAACCTGTGTTTTTTATGTGGAGAAAAAATTTAAAAAACTTTCAATTTTAACCAGATGTAAAAGTCCTATTGAAATGATGTATCGAACGTGAACAATGATTTCTCATTAAAAAAAATTATTTTCAGTTTATATGAACGTTTAACCTATAAAGTTTGTACACATACTTAGTAAACATTCTGCATATACAGGGTGGCTGTATAGTGTGACAAATCTCGATATCTCGGAATCTGTTCATAATAGAGAATAACTGAAAATAGAAAAATTAAAGAAAATCATTTTCCGAAGAATCCACTATCACTCAAAAAAAATTTCATTATTTTTAGCTTTTAAGTTCCAATTAGAAACAAATATGGAGAAAAATCTATTATACTGGAAACTGTTGAACTGCCATAGGAATAATTTTATTTCTGTTTCTACATATACGGTTTTTTAAATGTCATTTTTGGGTACTACAGAAACGACGTCATCAGTATTCTTTTCATAAAATGTGTTCTTATACTACAGTCTAATACGGAGCATTTTTTTTTAAATTCGATTGTGCTCCCCTTTTTTTTTTGAAGTTCGATTGCTTTTTTTGTGATTTGAGTGGCCTGCTTACGTTAAATACCCTGTACTTACTGTTGTAAAATTATAAGATAACGCTAGAAAAGTTAGAAGAGGAATGTTAAATCCAATTCTCCTTAATATGTTTTACTACCGATCAAAGTATATATCAAGCATAAAATATTATGTATTTTAAAAATTCGATATTGTTTAAGGTTTACTACAATGTCAGTATATATTATTGAACTAAAAAAAAATAAAATTAAATAGTAAGAAAACAATTTCGCAAAAAAGTGCAAGAGTCTTGCAGGTTGGTCTTGGTCTTACGTAGTCTTGCAAGGTTCGGTCTTGGTCTTGAATACCTGGTCTTGGTCTTGGTCTTGCAAACCAAAAGGTCTTGGTCTTGGTCTTGCTGCAAGACCAAGACCAGTCTCGCTCATAACTAGTTGGTTCTGATTGCGTATTCGTTTTCAGTGAACCCAAAAATTTCCTAAATAACAAAATCTGGCCCTTAATATACTGATTTTGACATGTTTATTAGGGTGGTGCGAAAAAAGTCAAGTTGATAATCCAGTATCGCTATAGTGCGGAAAAGTTGCAATTGGTAATTACAAGAAAAACAAAACAAAAATTATTCAAATCGGAATTTATCTTCCGATCCCGCAACGGGCCTAAAGATTAGGAAAAAATGAAATTTTACCTTTTTTCGGAAATTTTTATTTATTTTCATGTAAATTTTATTTATCGCTATAGTAAAATTTATTTACAGTTTGCATGGTTGAGTAATAAAAACAATAGTTTTACGCACTTAACGAATATCTTCCGATCCCGCAAGGTCAACAAAAATCTATAAAAATTTGAAACTGTTGATGATTTTGATAAATTAACAAACATTTAATTATCTCATTTTTCTCAGAACTCACAACAAGAAGGTGGTTGCACTTTTTACTTCATCCACACCCTTCTCTCCATACAACCAATAAGTGTGTGGTTTTTACATTACATATTTACATAGTACATTTCTTTTTCATTTGTTTGTATTCAGCTTTTAAACGTCAACTTTGAATTTTGATTTGGTGGTAAAATCTGGCAGCATGGACCTTGATTTAAGTGTTCCCTTGATGAATCCATCTCTTACTTGGGTCCCACATACATTGGACGATACTTCCGTGACCAACTCTACGTACCGCTTGCGTATGACAGGGATGATTTTGTACATTCCAGTCTGGCGTGTTGCCTGATATAATGTAGGAATTTATATCTTTATTTGAAACGCTTTGAAGAACTGGTGGAGAAGATAGTTTTGCAACATCCCAATCTAATATTTCAGTGTAGTCCTGTGCTTCACAATTTAAAGTAGGAGGGATGAAATTTCTAATACGTTTGCCCTTGGCTTTAGTCTATCCGGCTTTTAACACTCTCCTTAGCCCTGGCTCTCTAATGTGTTTCCTTTCTCCCTACTACTTGAAATTTTGAAGCACGGGACTAAACTGAAACAATAGACTGGAATATAATGTTGCAAAACTATCGCAGACTGCTGCAAAACTATCTTCTCCACCACTTCTTCGAAGTGTCAAATGAAGATATAAGTTCTTGCATTACATCGGGCTACATACCAGACTAGAATGTACAAAACTATCCCTGACATACGCAAGCTGATGAGAGGTGCCTAAAGTTGGTCACGGAAGCATCTAATGCAGGGGAGGTCAGCCCTTCGATCGCGACCCCTAGGTCAGCCGATCGATGGCAAGAAAAAATTATCTACCTACCTATCTATTCCCGTCCTAAATATTACAAAAATTCCTAGTCAGTAGATCCCAGAGAATTAGAAAGGTAGACAGTACATCTCCAGTCCGATTAAATTGGTCACCCCTGGTCTAATGTATGTGGGCCCCAATCAAGAGATGGATTCATAAGGGCAACACTTAAATCAAGGTCCATGCTGCCAGATTCTACCACCAAATCACAATACAAAGTTGATGTTTAAAAGCTGGATACAAGCATAAAAAAGAAATTTACTATGTAAATAATGTAAAAGTCACACTCATTGGTTGGTTGGAGAGTAGGGTGTGTCATTAAGTATTGTCATACAATATATAAACAAGCGAAAAACTTCACAATGTAGGAGAAAAATGTGATAACTAAATGTTTTTTAATTTATCAAAATCATCGAATATTTCAAATATTTATAGATTTTGATTGACCTTGTGGGATTGGAAGATATTCGTTAGATGCGTAAAACTGCTGCTTTTATTACTTAACCATGCAAACTGTAAATAAATTTTACTATAGCGATAAATAAAACGTACATGGAGGATAAATAAAAATTTCCGAAGAAAAGGTAAAATTTCATTTTTTTTTCATAATCTTTAGGCTCGTTGCGGGATCGGAAGATAAAGTCCGATTTGAATAATTTTTGTTTTGTTTTTCTTGTAATTACCAATCGCAACTTTTCCGCACTATACCGATACGGGATTATCAACTTGACTTTTTTCGTACCACCCTAATGTTTATGTACTTTCGAATGCAAGTTATGCATTTTAAAATGCAATTATGTAGACCGTCTTTCTATTGTAGACTTTCCTGGCTTCATTCTGAACACAATGCAAAAACTACTGATTTATTTTTTCCTAAATGTCTTGGTCTAATATACAAAGTATTTTAATCAAACTCAGTTTTAGATCAGGGCATTTAGCACAAAATAAATCGATTTTTAAATACAGGACCTACAGACTTGCAACGGTTTGCATTATGCTCAGGATGATGTTAAGAAATACGTCTAGATACTATAGAAAAACGGTTGGAAATGCATAGATGCATTTTAAAGTACATAAAACGCTTTCAAAAGTGCATAAACATGTCAACAGAGGTGTATTAAGGGCCATATTTTGTTACGAGGGGGTGTTTGGGTCGCGGGAGACAGATCAAAACCGACCACCGGAGCAGCTGGTGCCCAGGTTCACTGTTCACTGCTAAGGCACGTCGTCTGGGATTTCGAGGGTTTTGGCACTAAATTGATATAAACAGATTAGTCAGGAGTTTTTGGGGTTGCTGAAGAAAAATACGCCATCAGAACCGATCCTCGGTGCAGCTGGTACCCAAACTCCAGAAGATAACATGCCTTAGCAGTGACTTTGGACACCAGATGGCACAGGTGTAAATTCTGATGGCGTAGTCGTATTCAGCGACCCCAAAAACCGCCTAGTATTCTAGTTGCATGCATTCAGTGCCGAAAATCTTCAAAACTCCAGAACATAACGTCCTTAGCGGTGATGATGTCCACTATGTACTCCGAGAGTCGATTCTGATGGTGTATTCGTGTTCAGCAACCTCAAAAACCTCCCCTGTAACCTGTTTGCATCAATTTGGTGCCGAAATCACTCGAAACTCCAGAAGATGACGCGATCCTATAAACCAGGTGCTCCGGGTGTCGTTTTAGTGGCATGTTTGTTTACAGTAACCTCAAAAACTCCCCAAGAAATCTGTTTGCATTAATTTAATTCCCAAAATCCCTCGAAACTCCAGAAAATGACGTGACTTAGCAGTAACACTGGGCACCAAGTGCTCCTGGGGTCGGTTCTGATGGTGTAGTTGTGTTCAGCGTGTCCAAAAGCCTTCAAGCAATCTGTTTGCACCAATTTAGTGCCGATAATCCTCTAACCTCCAGATGACGTGTCTTAGCAGTGATCTTGGGCACCAGGTGTTCCGATGGTCGGTTTTGATGGCGTAGTCGTGTTCAGAGACCACAAAAACCCCCCAAATAACAAAATATGACCCTTAATGTGCTTATTTTGACATGTTTATGCACTTTTGGATGCATTTTATGCACTTTAAAATACAATTATGCATTTCCACCCATTTTTCTACAGTAGACTTTTTTCCTGACATTGTCCTGAAGGTGCGGTATTAAATCGATTTATTCCGGTTTTTTTAGTGTTAAATGCCCTGGTCTATTTATTTTTATTCTGTTTTGTATCCACAAACGCACAGGAAACATTTCTATTTGTAAAAATTGAAATGAATGTTTTTTAACATATATATATAAAGAAATAATTATTCCGATTTAGATTTTTATCTTCCCTGGCCAACAACTACCTGCCGAAATAGGGCTGTAAACATAAAAAACACGTCGAGTTGAAAAATAAATTTTGTATTTTTATTTATTGCCACAAAGGGAACAGCTGAATGGTTATACCTCTATTAAATCAAATAAAACTTTATAGACGTGCCATATGTAGATTTTGTGGAGTAAGTTCAATAGGTACGGGCTTCAACGATGTAGCTTTCTGAAAAAAAAAACGCGACCCAATAAAATGTACAGGTGATCAGGAAATCTTCTTAGTTCGTTATTTCAGTTAAAAGCATGTATGCTATTTTTAAACGCTTTTCTTTACTTCAATAGTTTGCATCAAATCTTTAGACGTTAATTTGACTGATTTTCTTCAATGCAAATGAATGAAAATTTGCAGACATATGCATTCGCGTGAACAATACACGAATAGTCAATAATTTTTTTTATGTTCATTAATTGTTTAAATAAAAAAACGATTTTAATGGAAAATGCTTAAATAATCTTGTTTTTAATAATGTAGAAACTTGAAACTTTTACGGATTGTAGCTAATGATATGAACTATACATAATTTCACTTTTTACGTTAATTGTTTACGTTATGCTTCATAAATAAACAATAAAGTTTCAAATTTTGAACGCTCATATATTTGTTTATATATAAATCGGCGTTTATTCGTGTCAAATTTCAATACGATACGAAACAAAACTTCAACCAAAACTCGAATTCAAAAAATTCGTGTTTTTATTGTAGTCTTAGAAAAACCACCGGTAGAGACGTTTTGTGCTACAATTAACATTAGAATTCGTTTTGTCTTATTAATTAATTAAACGATTTTCTTTAGTTCAATCGTTTGGGTAAAATTTTTGGACGTTAATTTGACTGCCTTTTCTTCAATGCAAATGACTAAAAATTTGCAGACATATGCACTCGCGGGAACAATACACGAATAGTCAATAAAAAAATTTTTGTTTATTAATTGTTTAAATAAAAAACGATTTTAACGGAAAATGCTTAAATTCTCTTGTTTTTTACAATGAAGAAACTTGAAACTTTTAGAGATTGTAGCTAATTATATGAACTATACATACTTTCACTTTTTACGTTAATTGTTTACGTTATGATTCATAAATAAACAATACAGTTTCAATTTTTTTGCCGATTTCAACTACTTTTCATGTTTGTACATCATATGTTTTATACATATTTTAATAAACATGACGATATATTTTAATATTTGCAAAGTGTAAGACAAGAAAGTAAAAAATAAAAATAAAAATAAAACGGGATAATACCCGAAGGTTGGCTGTATACCATCTAGTTAAATAAAATTAACATGAAGTAAAACTCACTAGTGTAGTTGGTATATTTAATAAAAATTCTAAAAAATTTTTAAAAATCCAAACGGATTACGTTCAAAACGTTTTCGGACTTATCAGTCCATCATCAGTGAACCTAAAAGTAAGTAATCTCACTTAGTAAAATTGAAAAAGGGTGAAATTTTGAATGTTAAAAATTGAAAAGTGTGGTTACGATTACTTAATCTCTGTCCTTGCTAAATAGCCACAATGCCAAACATTGGTCAAGATGTATGTTCTAACTACATGGTGAAATCTGTTAAACAATTTGGCTTACATTGGATGCCAACGGATTAGTACTAGGTACATGATGCTCTACTCCATTAATTAAGAGATTTTTTATTATGAATAGGTCTACATTGAACTACGTTTAGTCTGTCAATGATTTAGAAGGAAGTTGAAATACTTCAAATGTCAGTAACATTGACATCCAGGAAAGGGAATTTTTAAGGTATTAACCAAGGTCAAGATCCAATGTGGTTACGGAAATTTAAGTTTAAGACTGTGTTGGAATTTTAATTTTTAATATTAGAATTTAAATTTACTATTTTTTTAAAAATATTACAACCATTACTATAAACTTGACTATAAAATTAAATTTGATCGAAATTATTGTTATAATATGGTAATGAAAACAAAATGTAAGATAGAATTATTGGTTAATGAAAGTTAATAATTTTTTGGGCCTAAAATAGCCTTGGGGGTGAAAGTTAAAACGTTGAAGTAATACAAAAGTTGTTTAGTGTGTATAGAAATATAAATTTGTTAACTGTAATGTTGGTTGTATAAGTCTAGTATGATATTGATTCTGTATGAAATTATCTAATTTTTTTTTAAATAGTTAATTTCATACAGAATCAATATCATACTAGACTTATACAACCAACATTACAGTTAACAAATTTATATTTCTATACACACTAAACAACTTTTGTATTACTTCAACGTTTTAACTTTCACCCCCAAGGCTATTTTAGGCCCAAAAAATTATTAACTTTCAGTAACCAATAATTCTATCTTACATTTTGTTTTCATTACCATATTATGACAATAATTTCGATCAAATTTAATTTTATAGTCAAGTTTATAGTAATGGTTGTATGTCTCTTTTAACATCTTTCTTCCATCTGGTTTTCGGTCTACCTTTCTTCCTCTATCCTCTTCTTCCTCCCGTTAGTATTATTTTGGGAAGTCTTGTGTTTGTCATCCTTTGGATATGTCCCAACCATCTCAGTATTTGTGATTTGATGATCGCTTCTATATTCGGTTCTCCATAGATCCAGTTCTACATTTGGTATTTTTATCCACATTCCATTTCATAGCTTTTTTCCAAATATTTTCCTGAGGACTTTTCTTTCCCATACTTTCAGCATGACTTTTTCTGATTTGTTTATTGTCCGTGTTTCACTGGCATATAATGCTATAGGTGTTATCACTGTCTATTTTTTATCTTAGCCCTTCTAGATATGTTTTTACTTCTTAAGTTGTTTAGAGCAAAGATACAAATTACCAGCCATAATTCTCACTTGGTTTTCATCTTTCATATTTGATCTCCTAGTGAATGTCGCTCCTAGATATTGGTATATTTCTACTTCTTCGAATTTATATGATTTTCTTTCTGTGCTTATTGTCCGGTATTGTCCTTGTATGTATTCTCTCGTTCTAGTCATTCTATATATTTAGCATTTTCTTCATTTATGTATATCCCCTTCTTTCTCGCTATGGTCTCTAGTCTTTTCATTATTTCTTAATTCTTGTTTATTTATGGCTATCAGTACTATGTCATCAATTTTGTCATCGGTAACTAGCATCTAACTCGACACAAAAGTATATCTACTAAATAAATTATTTTTCAAACTGTCAAACTAGTTTGACAAACAGTTTGAATTTTCAAACCTGTAACCACGGACCAGTTTGACTTGACTTGAAGTATTTGTCAGAAGGATTGACTTGAGTTTGACTTGAAATTATGTCAAACTCAAGTCAATTTCAAACATTCAAGTCAAACTTGTACAACTCTAGTTGTAATAAAAAAATATGAAAAAATATTTTTAAGAAACGCTTTTCTTTAGTTACGAGTGACTAAAATTAAAAATATTATAAAAAAATCAACTAAAAAGCAAAAAAATATAAAAAATTGAAAAAATCTATCACATTCGTCAAAGAAAAGCATGGCCCGTCTTCATCGAATAAACGGTTTTCGCACCACGCTTTTCTTCAACGAATGTGTTAGATTTTTTCAATTTTTTTTTTATTTTTTTGCTTTTTAGTTGATTTTTTTATAATTTTAGTCACTCGTAGCTAAAGAAAAGCGTTTCTTAAAAATATTTTTTCATATTTTTTTATTTTTTAAATAAAATTAACATGAAGTAAAACTCCCTAGTGTAGTTGGTATATTTAATAAAAATTCTAAAAAATTTTAAAAAATCCAAACGGATTACGTTCAAAACCTTTTTGGGACTTATCAGTCCATCATCAGTGAACCTAAAAGTAAGTAATCTCACTTAGTAAAATTGAAAAAGGGTGAAATTTTGAATGTTAAAAATTGAAAAGTGTGGTTACGATTACTTACTCTCTGTCCTTGCTAAATAGCCACAATGCCAAACACTGGTCAAGATGTATGTTCTAACTACATGGTGAAATCTGTTAAACAATTTGGCTTACATTGGATGCCAACGGATTAGTACTAGGTACATGATGCTCTACTCCATTAATTAAGAGATTTTTTATTATGAATAGGTCTACATTGAACTACGTTTAGTCTGTCAATGATTTAGAAGGAAGTTGAAATACTTCAAATGTCAATAACATTGACATCCAGGAAAGGGAATTTTTAAGGTATTAACCAAGGTCAAGATCCAATGTGGTTACGGAAATTTAAGTTTAAGACTGTGTTGGAATTTTAATTTTTAATATTAGAATTTAAATTTACTATTTTTTTTTAAAATATTACAACCATTACTATAAACTTGACTATAAAATTAAATTTGATCGAAATTATTGTCATAATATGGTAATGAAAACAAAATGTAAGATAGAATTATTGGTTAATGAAAGTTAATAATTTTTTGGGCCTAAAATAGCCTTGGGGGTGAAAGTTAAAACGTTGAAGTAATACAAAAGTTGTTTAGTGTGTATAGAAATATAAATTTGTTAACTGTAATGTTGGTTGTATAAGTCTAGTATGATATTGATTCTGTATAAAATTAACTAATTTTTTTTTTAAATAGTTAATTTCATACAGAATCAATATCATACTAGACTTATACAACCAACATTACAGTTAACAAATTTATATTTCTATACACACTAAACAACTTTTGTATTACTTCAACGTTTTAACTTTCACCCCCAAGGCTATTTTAGGCCCAAAAATTATTAACTTTCATTAACCAATAATTCTATCTTACATTTTGTTTTCATTACCATATTATAACAATAATTTCGATCAAATTTAATTTTATAGTCAAGTTTATAGTAATGGTTGTAATATTTTTAAAAAAATAGTAAATTTAAATTCTAATATTAAAAATTAAAATTCCAACACAGTCTTAAACTTAAATTTCCGTAACCACATTGGATCTTGACCTTGGTTAATACCTTAAAAATTCCCTTTCCTGGATGTCAATGTTACTGACATTTGAAGTATTTCAACTTCCTTCTAAATCATTGACAGACTAAACGTAGTTCAATGTAGACCTATTCATAATAAAAAATCTCTTAATTAATGGAGTAGAGCATCATGTACCTAGTACTAATCCGTTGGCATCCAATGTAAGCCAAATTGTTTAACAGATTTCACCATGTAGTTAGAACATACATCTTGACCAGTGTTTGGCATTGTGGTTATTTAGCAAGGACAGAGAGTAAGTAATCATAACCACACTTTTCAATTTTTAACATTCAAAATTTCACCCTTTTTCAATTTTACTAAGTGGGATTACTTACTTTTAGGTTCACTGATGATGGACTGATAAGTCCCAAAAAGGTTTTGAACGTAATCCGTTTGGATTTTTTAAAATTTTTTAGAATTTTTATTAAATATACCAACTACACTAGGGAAGTTTTACTTCATGTTAATTTTATTTAAAAAATAAAAAAATATGAAAAAATATTTTTAAGAAACGCTTTTCTTTAGTTACGAGTGACTAAAATTATAAAAAAATCAACTAAAAAGCAAAAAAATAAAAAAAAAATTGAAAAAATCTAACACATTCGTTGAAGAAAAGCGTGGTGCGAAAACCGTTTATTCGATGAAGACGGGCCATGCTTTTCTTTGACGAATGTGATAGATTTTTTCAATTTTTTATATTTTTTTGCTTTTTAGTTGATTTTTTTATAATATTTTTAATTTTAGTCACTCGTAACTAAAGAAAAGCGTTTCTTAAAAATATTTTTTCATATTTTTTTATTACAACTAGAGTTGTACAAGTTTGACTTGAATGTTTGAAATTGACTTGAGTTTGACATAATTTCAAGTCAAACTCAAGTCAATCCTTCTGACAAATACTTCAAGTCAAGTCAAACTGGTCCGTGGTTACAGGTTTGAAAATTCAAACTGTTTGTCAAACTAGTTTGACAGTTTGAAAAATAATTTATTTAGTAGATATACTTTTGTGTCGAGTTAGATGCTAGTTACCGATGACAAAATTGATGACATAGTACTGATAGCCATAAATAAACAAGAATTAAGAAATAATGAAAAGACTAGAGACCATAGCGAGAAAGAAGGGGATATACATAAATGAAGAAAATGCTAAATATATAGAATGACTAGAACGAGAGAATACATACAAGGACAATACCGGACAATAAGCACAGAAAGAAAATCATATAAATTCGAAGAAGTAGAAATATACCAATATCTAGGAGCGATATTCACTAGGAGATCAAATATGAAAGATGAAAACCAAGTGAGAATTATGGCTGGTAATCTTTGTATCTTTGCTCTAAACAACTTAAGAAGTAAAAACATATCTAGAAGGGCTAAGATAAAAAATAGACAGTGATAACACCTATAGCATTATATGCCAGTGAAACACGGACAATAAACAAATCCGAAAAAGTCATGCTGAAAGTATGGGAAAGAAAAGTCCTCAGGAAAATATTTGGAAAAAAGCTATGAAATGGAATGTGGATAAAAATACCAAATGTAGAACTGGATCTATGGAGAACCGAATATAGAAGCGATCATCAAATCACAAATACTGAGATGGTTGGGACATATCCAAAGGATGACAAACACAAGACTCCCAAAATAATACTAACGGGAGGAAGAAGAGGATAGAGGAAGAAAGGTAGACCGAAAACCAGATGGAAGAAAGATGTTAAAAGAGACATAGAAGAACTTAAAATCACAAATTAAAAAAATAAAGCAACAAACAGGAGATAATGGAAAAGAAAAGTAAACCAAACCATGGGCATTCTAGGCCTGGGGAGCTAAATTATATATTTACATGTGAGTACAACATTTACAACTGAGTAAGTATGTCGATAAAATTACAACATCCAAAGTGGACCTACTCTAAGATGGTAAAATTACTATTGAAATGTTAAATATTGAGTTAAAGTATGCTATAAAATTAAATGTAACTAAAAAATTCTTGTTGCTACTATAGTATGCGTATATTCCTGCGCATATCTATTGCAGTGATATATTATAGTGTGCAGAATAAGCCTATTTTGTGACTTATTCCAAACTAAAATAGTAAATTCATATGACAGAGAATTAATTACATTACATTTAATTAACAATTAAAATAATAATTCTCATAATTTATGCGTTTTATTCACTTTGCAGAATTTAAAGATTTTTTGCCGGCACTATAATTATGTGTCGTAGACCGCAAGCTATAGCAGAAACGGATATTCGTTTGATTTTGGAACAGCAATAAAGCACTTGAATTCTCGTAAGGGATGCAATTAAAAAAGATAAACTGGAATTTGTCAATGGAAAGTTGAGATATATTTATGAGAGTGTTTGTACTATTTCTTTTATCTGAGGGCCAGGTCGAAAACGCTGGTGACATATGGTGTCAAGCTGTCAGTTCGCTCGAAAACGTACAATACAGAAGTATTTTTTTTAATTTAATTCAAGATTATGTTATGCTTAAAATAATCTACCTCTTAAAGGTTGTTTTCCTTTTTACATCATATTATATTTTTTCATGTATTGTAATACCGCCTACGCCCGATGATTATATTTTATGTAAAAAAGAAAATATTTAAAAATAATTGAGTAATAATAATAGGGTTATTGGTTTTATGTGTATAATTGAATTTTTTTCAGATACAAATGTTATGTTTGGGTTTAGATACAAATTTTAAATATATTAACCTACCTAAGTATATGTGTTATAGTCAAAGCCCGAATTTCAGGCACTCCTAGGTTTGACTAGGCAATCCTCAGGTCTGACTGACGGTCTTAGTCAAAGCCCGAAATAAATTAAGAGTTTCGGCCTTTGACTAGTCAAACCTAGGAGAGACTAAGTTGGTCAGGCAAAGGTCGAAATTTAATTTTATGAAATCGGGGTTTGACTAGTCAAACCCCGATCTAGCTTAAAATGTCGTAATTTATTAGATTAGGTTTAATAAAACGTTATTTTTTAATTTTAGTGTTTATTATTTTTACATTGTCGTAATCAAAATAAAAAAATTAGTGTTTATTCTCACATGTTGAGACATTATGGCATTTAGAGTTGCACAATACGTTAGATCTTTACACTTGCATAATTTTGAGGAGCATTTCTTATTGCAGTAGCATTTTATAAAGCCTTGTAATCCAAATTTAGAATCTTTTGTATTAATTTCTCTTAGAGACAGCTTAACGTCTGAAACATCTTCGAAATTAAGAAAATTATCTTATTTAATTTCTTAAAAAAAGTATGTTTATTGTTCCGTATTTCGTACCAACTCTATATAAACCGTCAATTATTTTTTATCTTGTATGATACCCAAAATATTTTGAGCATCTGCTTTGGCTGTATCAAAGCTAGGGATCGGTATTGTTGCAGTTTTTCCGATCGAAATTAGAGGATTTTTTTTTCACTTAATTGTTCCATAGCATTAGCCTGGGCATAAGGACCTTCAATCGCCTTTGCTTTATTTATTTTAATCTTTTCTGTGTGTGCACAAAGCATGCAAGTAACTTTTCTTTCAAAACCTTCATAGTATGCACCAAGTGTGCTATCAGCGTATACAACATGTACCACCAGACTACAAATTATGCACGTATGTACGTCAGAGCTCTCTTTTTGGCAAATACAACAAACCACATCTGAAGAAGTAATCTGAATTGTTTGACAATTTTCTTCCTCTCCTAGTGACGACGGTCCAGGGGCTTCGTTAGTATTATGGTGATACTTAGTTTTTTCTCCGATTGCAATATCTTCTTACACAGTTGACGATAAAACAATTGACGGTTTATAAAGAGTTGGTACGAAGTAAGGAAAAATAAACACACTTTTTTCAAGAAATCAAATAAGAGAATGCAAAGAGAATTTACTTAATTTCGAAGATATTCTAGACGTTAAGCTGTCTCTAAGAGAAATTAGTACAAAAGATTCTAAATTTGGAGGACAAGGCTTTATAAAATGCTACTGCAATAAGAAATGCTCTTCAAAATTGTGTAAAAGGTCTAACGTATTGTGCAAATCTAAATGCCATAGTGCCTCAACATGTGAGAATAAACACTAATTTTTTTTATAAAAATGTATACCATTTTTATTCAGTTGCAATGCGAAGCCAAAACCGTCTTAATTTTGACTTAGGTTAGAGAATGATCAATTAAAAATATTTTATTTTATTAGGTTGAAAAACTTAGTATACTAATTTTTTTATTTTAATTACGACCATATAAAAATAATAAACATTCAATTTAAAAAATGACGTTTTTTTTAAACCTAATATAACAAATTACGACATTTTAATAGCTGATCGGGGTTTGACTAGTCAAACCCCGATTTCATAAAATTGAATTTCGACCTTTGGCTGACCAACTTAGTCTCTCCTAGGTTTGACTAGTCAAAGGCCGAAACTGTAATTTATTTCGGGCTTTGACTAAGACCGTCAGTCAGACCTGAGGATTGCCTAGTCAATCCTAGGAGTGCCTGAAATTCGGGCTTTGACTATAACATATGCATTAAGTTTTCTAAATTATCCAAACTAGCGCGTTTATAGGGTTTTATTTGTCTGTCTGTGGTTTAAGTATCATATCAGCTAATACATTTTTATGTTTATTGAAATTAATTTTTTTGGCCTTGTTAGGAGAGGGGGGAATTTCCCCTATTTTCCCTCCGTATATCCGCCACTGAGACATAATCGCACAAAGCACACACTTCACAACGAACGTAACTGAACGCAATATGATATTCAAACTTCAAACTGTTTGAAGAAGTTTGATTTCAAGTCAAACCTAAAGATATTGAAATCAAGTCAAGTCAAACTTATTTACAAAATAAGTTTGGTTTTCAAGTCAAGTCAAGTTTGTTGAGTCAAATCAAACTAGTTTGACTTGATGCATCTCTAATTACAACTTATACTGGCCAAGAAATGACAAAACTCTAGGTATATAACTACACACATCGGAAAAGTCTAGATATTTTTGAAAGAGTAATTTCTTCTTGTTAATTTTAATTTTAATTGTTTTTGATAAATAATAATCGATTTGTAGTGATTAGTAGTACATATTACAAAACAAAAAAATTTTTAATATCAAAAATGTCAAAAATGACGAGAATGTCTTTAAGTACAAGTAAAAAAATGTGGTATTTAAAAAAAACAAGGTTAATACAAAGTATTGTATCCACTAATGGTTTATGGTTTATTGCGGCTCTACATCTATCTTTCATAGACAAAATATCATTTTTCATAGACATTCTTCTATCAGACACTTTCGGAAATGAAACTGCGCGACGGCGTGTAGATATTACCTAAACGTGGAGTAATTCTTTATTGAAACATGTCCCATACATGTTCGATGGGATTCAGGTCGGGAATTGTGCTGGTCAAGGCAATATATCAATACCGTCGTTGGTAAGCCAGTCTGTCACTAGGCGTGCAATATACAGGGTGTCCCGAAAAGATTGGTCATAAATTATACCACAGATTCTGGGGTCAAAAATAGGTTGATTGAACCTCACTTACTTATATACAATAGTGCACACAAAAAAAGTTACAGCCCTTTGAAGTTATAAAATTAAAATCATTTTTTTTCATATATCGAAAACTCTTAGAGATTTTTCATTGAAAGTAGACATGCGGCATTCTTATGGCAACCAGCATCTTAAATAAAAATTAAAGTGAAATTTGTGTACCCCATAAAAATTTATGAAGGTTTTTTCCCTTAAACCCCCCCCCCACCCCCAAACTTTTGTGTACGTTCCAATTTAATTATTAGTGTGACACCATTAGTTAAACACACTGTTTTTAAAACATTTTTGCCTGTTATGAATTTTTCGATAAGCCAGTGTTTATCGAGATATTTTGAATATTTATCGAATCCACCACATATTTGTATATGGTTAAGTACGATTATAGAGACCTGTTAATAATCTGAAAATGTATTTGGGTCATTCCATTTCAAATCAATTTTGGAGCAAAAAAAATTTTGGACCTCCGATTTGTCTGAAAATAGGTATATAGCTTCTGCGGGACGTAAAAATAAGATATTTAAGGTCAAAAAATCTTCTTCTTTTTTTCTCAAAATGTTATTTTATGCGATTTTATAGTGATTTGGTGTTTATTTATACAAATTTGCATTTTCTATCGTAAAGTATCAATGGAAAACATAATATTTTAATAGAAGGGACTCAAAAATGTCATTATATGGCGTTATAACAAGTTACTTTGATTCAAAACAAGCTTTTGATCAAATTTTATAGTGTAGAAAACGTTAAAATACCGTTTTTTACATTTTTCTCCATTCCCAAAATACATCATAATAGATTTGGCTGAAAATTTGTCAACAGATAGACAAAATATAGGACTTTAAGTGGTTAGAAGGATTTGAATTATATTACAATACCAAAAAAGTTACATGCAATATTATAGTCAAAAATATAGGCGTCTACTGTAAGTACAATTACAGTGGAACCGCAATAAGTCGGCCTCCGATAACCCGGAAGTCCGGTTAACTCGGACCGATTTCCATCAGACAAAACAAACATTTTTTCAGTTTGACTGAGTTTTTTACCAATAAATGAACAATACTGTATACAACTGTATGTAGTTTAGATGTACTGTGCACATAGGCGCCCATACCCATGGGGAGGGGGGCCGTGGCCTCCCTAGCTTTTCGGATGCTTTAAACTATATATTGTTATCCATAGTGTACAAAATGTAATGTGCAAAATCTTCACGTCTGGCCCCCCTGAAAATTTTTATATGGGCGCCCATGACTGTGCATATTATATGTATTTCACGTTTTTGCAATTATAATGGAGTTTATCTGTAAGTATATACTATATTTTAGTAATTTTTACCATATTCTCCGGCTAACCCGGATTTTCGATAACCCGGATCGGCCGCGGTCCCAATTAATCCGACTTATCGAGGTTCCACTGTAACTCGAAAATATCGACCTCACGACAAAAATTGTTAAAAAGAAATTGTAATAATTGTAAAAACGATTTATTTGGAACAATTTCAGTTCCTACCATTTTTGTCGAAAAGTTAAAAATCGCGGAGATATTGAGCAAAACAGGCTTTCCTTTAAAATCAAGATGGCGGCTAACGTAACAGAGGAATTCATTCGTGATTTTAAATTTAGGCTACTAGTGACTCCCCTAAAGATCAAAAAAATAAAATGGGCAGCTCGGCATTCAAGGTCAAATGCTATCCCGACTGGACTAATATCTACTTTTGAGTCTGATATTACTGCATGTAACTTTTTTTGGTATTGTAATATAATTCAAATCCTTCTAAGCACTTAAAGTCCTATCTTTTGGCTATCTGTGGGCAAATTTTCAGCCAAATCGACGATGATGTATTTTGGGAATGGAGGAAAATGTAAAAAACGGTATTTTAACGTTTTTACACTATAAAATTTGATCAAAAACTTGTTTTGATTCAAAATAACTTGTTATAATGCCATATAATGACATTTTTGAGTCCTTTCTATTAAAATATTATGTTTTTCATTGATACTTTACGACAGAAAATGCAAATTTGTTTAAATAAACATTTTGAGAAAAAAAGAAGAAGATTTTTGACCTTAATCTTATTTTTACGTCCCGCAGAAGCTATATACCAATTTTCAGACAAATCGGAGATCCAAAATTTTTTGCCTGAGCGATTTGACATGGAATGTACCATTTATAATTTACATTTTTAGCTATATTTTGAAAAAGAAGCCACATCTCGATAAAAGGTGACTTATCAAAAAAAAAGACTAAGAGTCAAAAAAGTTTTAAAAACGTTGTGTTTAACTAATGGTACTACAATAATGAATTTATTGGAACGTACACAAAAGTTTGGGGGGGGGGTTAAGGGATCAAAACCCCCATAACATTTTTATGGGGTGGACAAATCTAACTATAATTTTGTTTTAAGATGATCCTGCCATAAAAATGATACATGTCCATTTTTAATACAAAATCTTTAGCAGTTTTCGATATATTGAAAAAAATCGATTTTCATTTTGTAACTTAAAAGGGCTGTAACTTTTTTTATGAGCACATTTGTACTAAGGTAAGTTAGGTTCAATCGAACTGTTTTTGACTGCAAGACTGTGCGGTATAATTTATGACCAATCTTTTCGGGACACCCTGTATAGATGAGCATTATCGTACATGAGGTGGAAGTTTTGACCAACAGCACCAGCAAACGAACGAATGATAGGTTGAAGAATGGTGTCGAGGTAATGTTGAGCTGTGAGGAAGCGGGCTGGAAAAGGAGGTTTGTTCTTCCACCGATTATTATTCCACCTCATATTATTACTCTACCACCTCTGTATGTGTAAACTTCTTGGGCATGTCTTAAGCGTTCTATATTTCCATACTGTCTCCACACTCTTCATCATCATCACCATCATCATTTCTCAACCTCTTGCATCCACTGTTGGATATAGGTATCCTCCATATTCTTCCATTATTCTATATCTTGTGCCTTCTGTTTCCAATTTCCCGCTGGTTTTCTCAAGTCATCCGTCCATATTTTTGGTGGTCTACCTCGGTGTCTTTGATCTTCTCTAGGTCTCCATTCTATGAGTCTTTTGGCCCACCTATCACCATTTAAACTTGCTACATGTTCAGCACATCTCCATTTGGCTTGTGCAATTTTTTCTAAGACATCTGTCACTTTAGTCCTCTCGCTCACTATCCTATTTGGTACCAAATCTCTTTTTGTAATTCCCAACATTGCTCTTTTCATTTTTCTTTGGGTTATTCTGAATTTATTTGCAGAATGTTTAGTCAAAGTTATGGTTTCGGAACCACATATTATTACCGGTAGTATGGATTAGTTGTAAACTTGTTTCTTCAAGTAAATCGGTAACGTTCCTTTTAGAATATATCGCATCTTGCCAAATGCTGCCCATCCCAAGCCTATATGACGCTGGATCTCACAAGTTTGATTGTCTTTTCCTATTCTAATTTCATAGGCTATTGATTATGTATTTTAGAAGGGAACTACAACGTTAACGGGGTTTTATTGTTTCATATAGTCAATGGACCTCTAAATATGAAAAAACCGCGCAGTGCTACAATTTAAATGGGTGCGTTTTTGAGAAAGGGGTGAATTAGTCCCTAGGCACAGGGCGAATTAGGGTGAGTTATATGCACGTTTGGTACAAACACGTCTACATGAAAAATTTTCCAGGTTAAATTTACTATCGAAATATCACATTTTAAAGTCAAACATATTTTTTTTACAAAATATATTCAAAAGAAAAGCAAGAAAAGGACACGAAAGGTAGCATTTTTGTTTCTTGCCCTATAACTTTTTTCCACGGGGATATAGGTATAAGCATTGCTTCACAGAAAAAAAACTTCCATCCTTCCTCTTTAAAATGACGTTTAGTGTAAGTCTGTATGATTTATAGTTTCCAAAATATTATTTTTCAAATTTCGCCACTCACAACAATTTTGGGCCATTTTTCTTGTTACTTCGCAAACATTGTTCTGTAAGTTTTTTTTACGCATCTTTAGGTATATGCAATGTTACATCTAGTAGGAAGAAAAGTCAATTACCTTTAAAATGGTCTATCGTAGAAGGCTCTATAACTATTTTTAAGTAAGATTGGTTTTTCAAAATTTTATACTTTTAATGATTTTTGATATATTTTACGATTATTTTTAAATTTCTCATTATAACTTTTTTATTGTATATTTAGGTATATACATTGGTATATACCTACAGTCCCTGGCCATTTATTATTATGACCACCTATGAATTTTTATAAAAATCAACTATTCCACTAGGTACGTTTTGTTTAAAATATGATTTTCAAATTTAATTTTGTTATGTAATGTTAATGTTATACATTAACTATATTATATTTAATAATAAACACCAATAAAACATTTGAAAATATTACATGTTTATATACTTTTTAATAATTTATTGAACTTCGGACCTTAATCAGATGGAAAATATTTGGGAGCTTTTAAAACGAGAAATTTCCGATGAAAAGGTCACTAACGAAATTGTTTTGATTAAAGGACTAACATATTATTGAAACCACAATGACAAATTGAAGCAAAAAAAATTTAACTGCATTCAAAGTATGCCAATACGGGTACAAGCGGTAATCAAAGTTAAAGGTAGCTCAACAAAATATTGAAAAAATAATAATATGTGATATTTTTAAATGTTGTATTGGTGTTTATTATTAAATATAATACATTTAATAATAAACAGCAATAAACCATTTGAAAATATCACATATTTGTATTTTTTAAATATTTTGCTGAGCTCGTTCTAACTTTGATTACCGCTAGTACCCGTTTTGGCATACTTTGAATCCAGTTAAATTTTTTTTGCTTATTTGTCATTGTGGTTTCAACGATATATATGTTCTTTAATCAAAACAATTTCGTTAGTGACCTTTTCATCGAAAATATCTCGTTTTAAAAGTTCCCAAATATTTTCCATCTGATTAAGGTCAGAAGTTCAACAAAATATTAAAAAAATATAAATATTATGTAATATTTTCAAATATTTTATTGTCGTTTATTATTAAATATAATTTAGTTAGTGCATAAAATTAACATTGCATAATAAAATTAAATTTAAAAATCATATTTTAAAAAAAAACGTACCTAGTGGAATAGTTGATTTTTGTAAAAATTCATAGGTGGTCATAATAATATGGCCAGGGACTGTATGTACCCTTGGATATCCTACGGATATCTTGTTTAAAAATAGTCCTAGAGATGATTGCAATACACCATTTTTAAAGTAAAGAAAATAATCTTTTTTATTCCAGAATGTATATACCTAAATGTACAAGAAAAAAAGTCATAATGAGAAATTTAAAAAAATAATCATAAAAAATATCAAAAATCATTAAAAGTATAAAACCTTGAAAAAGCATAACTTGTGTAAAAATAGTTGTACGACCTTATACAGTAGACCATTTTAAAGGTAATTGACTTCTCTTTCTACTAAATGTACTATTACATATACCTAAAAATGCGTAGAAAAAAGTTACAGAACAATGTTTGCGAAATAATGGGGAAATTGGCTCAAAAATTCTGTGAGCGGCAAACTTTGAAAAATCCTATTTCGGAAACTATAAATCCTAGAGCCTTCTACCAAACGTCTTTTTAAAGAGGAAGGATGGAAGTTATTTTTCGCTGAAGCAATACCTATAATATCTACATCCCTGTGGAAAAAATTATGGGGCAAAAAACAAAATTGCTTTCTTTCGTTTTTTTTTCTTGCTTTTCTTTTAAATGTATTTTTGTAAAAAATAGATTCATCGGATAATAAAACTGCATCTCAATCATTTGCATCCCAGTTTTGGTACATTAGTGTCCGGTTATTTTTGCGGGTCAGTGTATTTTCGCCAAAAAATTGATGAATTCCTAAATGAGTCTCTTGTAATATCTGATACTACACATTTCAACTGCCAAACCCGTCTTATTTTTTACCAACTTGACTGACCTATAAGCTCGCTCCTACTTTGTAAGCAAATACAACTTCTATGAAGATGTGAATTTATTTTTGTAAATCTGAAAAAAAGTTAAAAATGTTCATGAGAAAAAGCTTAAAACTAGCTACTGTCCGTTTTAAAGCATTTTGTATCTTGTGCTGCTTCAAAAACGTAGATTTAAATTCAGGCTAATCAAAATTTATTCGATCCATTTGTACTCAGAAAATATCATCCCCTTTCTTGGAGCAACCACCTCGTACATTACATTTCCACTTAAACATTTAGTTGTTGGAGTTTTCTGGTCGCAGCCCAGCTAACAAGCTATAATATACGAGAATCTATTTCTCATTGGCACTCTACTGTTTGCGGTCGACTTTCTAAGTGCCCATTCATTTAGAAACTTTCAACACGTCTAGTCTATTTTCTATCTCCGGAAAATTAACACTGCTACCTTATTTTTGGCCACAATCGTAAATTTGTCTTGTCTTTAATTCCCGAAAAGTTATGGTCTTGTTTCGATTATTGACAGTCCGCATTATTTTAATCTGAAACAAAAAAAAAACAAAACCCAGGGTTGTAGCTACTTTGCAGAATCTTAAACAAAATCCTCAAGGAAAAAGCTACTTCGCTGTAGACGGCTGTATTCCCACAAATATTTTTGTTAAAAAAATTCCTTTATTAAAGGTACATTTATTTAAAAGACCTTTTCGGGGTTAATCACAGAACGTGTTCGTAATAAATATCCCATCTTCAATGCTGCTACTAGATATACATATTCAAAGCCACTAAAAACATGGGTGAAAATCCTTTACTTAGTTTGCTTAGTCCTAAGCCTTTCTACCTTTAGGTGTAAGGCTGGTGGAGTTGAGTTTGACATTGTAGTCTTCATGCTTTCCAATCTTGTGTTAGGTTTCTTGCACTTTCCAATGTCAATCCTTTCTTCTCGACTTCTTTTCTGATTTCATCTGCCTACATAACTCTTGGTCTTCCT
The DNA here is from genome assembly GCF_917563875.1 of Diabrotica virgifera virgifera. Lineage (NCBI taxonomy): Eukaryota > Metazoa > Arthropoda > Insecta > Coleoptera > Chrysomelidae > Diabrotica > Diabrotica virgifera. The sequence goes on from NC_065452.1 coordinate 81,108,291, forward strand.
CTTTTATTTTTCCCCTGCACTATCGTTTCGAACACTCGTTTTGTTAGTCTCTCGTTCGACATTCTACACATGTGCTCAAACCATCTAAGTTGTCCCTCTCCTATTTTTTTATTGATTGGTTATAGTTTTAAGTTTTGTCTGATTGTTTCGTTTCGTATTCTGTCTGTACTCTTTCTGTTTTCTATTGTCCTTAGGAACCTCATCTTCACAGCATTGACTCTGGATTTTTGTCTCCCCGTCAATGTCCATGACTCGCTGCTATACATAATTGTTGATCTAACTACTGATCTAACGACTGCCGTTTTTACTTTCTCCGGTATCTCTTCTTTCCCCAAAAATGTTGTTTTCACAGTCTTAAATAAGCCTCCTGTTCGTCCCATTCTTTCGTTTATTTCCATGTCTTGTTTACCGTTTGCTTCTATTATTTATCACTCCTAGGTATTTAAAATATTCCAGTTGCTCTAGTTGATTTCTGTCTAATTATATTGCGTGTGTCTTCCTCGTATTTGAAATTATCATTGTTTTTGTTTTCTCTGTAATAATTTTCATATCTTTGTTTGATAGTTGTTCTTCTAGGATTTCAAGATTGTTCGGTAAGTCTTCTCTGTTTTCTGCTATCAACACCATGTCGCGTCGTCTGCAAATAGTAGGGCTTTCTTTATTGCTTCATCCAGTACCACTGAGAATAGCAGTCGACTCAACACGCATCCCTGTTTGACGCCTTGACTTGTAGTAAATTCTCTGGATTCCTCGTTATTGGTTCTTACTGCATTAGTATTATTTTTATTCATATCCTTTATAACTTCTATTATGTGTATGTCGACTCCCTTTTTTTTAGTGTCTTCCATACGTCCTTTTTTAGGATTCTATCAAACGTCTATTGACTTGTAGTAAATTCTCTGGATTCCTCGTTATTGGTTCTTACTGCATTAGTATTATTTTTATTCATATATATCCTTTATAACTTCTATTATGTGTATGTCGACTCCCTTTTTTTTAGTGTCTTCCATACGTCCTTTTTTAGGATTCTATCAAACGTCTTTTCCAGGTCGATGAAGCATACGACTATATGTATTTCTCTATTCTTATTGATTACCTTCTCACTTACTTGTCTTACTGTGAATATTAGGTCTTGCGTGCTTCTGTCCTTCTTGAATCCAGGGACCTTGCGAATACCTTCCCAGGGGATACTTGATATGGTGATACCTCGGTAATTATTACAGTGTCCCACTATGGGCACAAAGTGCACATTCATTTAGAAACTTTCAACACGTCTAGTCTATTTTCTATTTTCGGAAAATTAACACTGCTACCTTATTTTTAGCCACAATCGTAAATTTGTCTTGTCTTCAATTCCGGAAGAGTTATGGCCTTGTTTCGATTATTGACAGTCCGCTATATTTTAAACGAAAAAAACAAAACACAGGGTTGTAGCTACTTTGCAGAATCCTAAACAAAATCCTCAAGGAAAAAGCTACTTCGCTGTAGCCGGCTGTATTCCCCACAAATTTTTTTATCAAAAAATACTTTATCAAAGTTACATTTATTAAAAAACCTCGGGTTTAATCACAGAACGCTTTAGAAAGAAATATTCTATCTTCAGTGCTGCTGCTAGGTATACATGTTTAAAGCCACTAAATAGATGGATGAAAAACCTTTAAATATTATTAAATTGGTCTTCTTCTTCTTTTGGTGCCTATTCGTTTAGAATATTGGCGATCATTCTGGCTGTAATTATTTTATTAATTGATAATTTAAATAGATTTGTTGTTGCAGTGGAGAACCATTTCCTCAGGTTTTGATAATAACCATGATATTCTTTTTCTCTTAATTTCTCGCTTTCCGAATACTTTGCCTTGAAGAATTATTTTTAGTAATCTGTATTTAGTGCCGTTTTTTATTGTGTCCGAGATACTCTAACTCTCTCCTTTTAATCGTATACATCACTTCTCTTTCTTTCCCCATTCTTCGTAGTACGGTCTTATTGGTTATCTTGTCCGTCCATGATATCCTTAGGATTCGCCTGTATAGCTACATCTCGAAGGCTTCAAATTTTTTTCTCCATGACTTCAGTGAGCATCTAGGATTCAACTCCTTAGTATAATATTGAGAAGATGAAACATCGTAGGAGCCTTACTTTTATCTCCAAATTAAGGTTATGGCTTTTAAAGAGTTTGGCCATGTTGTTAAATGCACTCCTAATGGCATTCTCTATTCTAAATTTTACTTCTTGTGAGTGATCCCATTGTTCGTTTACTATTGTTCCAAGATGGGTAAACTGTTTTACTCTGTCCACTGATGTATTCTTGATAAGCACTTGGACGTCTCTAATTTTATTTTTGCTGATGACCATACATTAATTTTCGATATGTTTACTTGTAGTCCAAATCTTTCATCTACTTCATTTACTTTGTTTATTAGTTGCTGTAAACTGTTTAAACTGTCTGCAAAAATAACGGTGTCATCTGCATAGCGGATGTTGTTTAGGCGTTCTCCATTGAAGAGTATTCCATGTTCGCCATTTTCTAAGGTTTCACTAAATACTTCCTTTGAATATAGGTTAAATAATATAGGTGAAAGTATACATCCTTGTCTAACGCCTCTTAGAATCTGGATCGCGTCCATTGGTTCATCTCCAAGATTTGTTCTTATTGTGGCTGATTGGTTCCAGTATACATTTTGTATTATAGGCCGGTCTTTATCATCAATTTGGGATTTTGTTAGAACATCCATCATTTTTCGGTGTTAAACTGTATCAAATGCTTTTTGGTATTCCATAAAGCAGATGTAGATATCGCAAGTCATATCTCTGCATCTTTGGAATAATACCTGTATACTTAACAGTGCATCTCTCGTACCTACGTCTTTCATGAATCCAAACTGTGCGTCTCATATTCTCTCTTTGCATAGCTCGTATATCCTGCGATGTATAATTTGAAGAAAAAATTTTAATGCAAGGCTCATTAGGCTTATTACCCTATATTCTCCGGACTTTTTGCTCCCTGTTTCTTTGGTAACTTATTAATTCTGAAACTAGCCAATCTTTTGGAACATTGCCTGTGTCATAGATATTATTGAATATTTTACATAGTATTCTTAAGATTCATCATCAAAAAGTTTAGGAAATTCAGATTGTACTCCGTCTGGTTCTGGAGCTCTCCCTTCTTTTAGTGATATTATAGCTGCTCTTATTTGTGCAACTAGTAGAGTTGGTCCTGTTTCCATAGGTATTGGGGACTAGTTCTCCCTCTGATCAAAAAATAAATTTCTTATGTAATTTTTCCAGGTATTATCAATACTCTTTTTGTCTACAATTACCTCTCCATTGTCATTAGAAAGTTTACTTACTCTTCTGTTTTTACATTTGCCTGTTAATTTCTCTTACCTTCTTATACACGTTGAAGTCGTTGTATTTATTTTGTAGAATTTCGATTTCTTGGCATTTTTTCTCCAGTTCTTTCTATTTGAGAGTCCTCTGGCCTTTCTCTGTATCTCTCGTTGTAATGTTTTATACATGGAGTTATCGTTCTTGTTTTCCCTTATTATTAAGTTGGTATTAGGTTAAATTTTAGGTACCTTGAATCACTTGATAGTAACGTCAACTCCCAACGAGGGGTTACTGGTCCAGATACGCAGTCTCTAAATGGAGTTGCTACCTGTTAGCCTCTAGTCCGTTTAGTTAGAGATTACCTCTCCTTACTAACTTACCTTCTCTGGTACAACAAATAAATACTAAATACTCCTAATAATTTTTAATAAAGACCACATAAAGTAAGTGTGATTGTTTCATTTTACTTTGGATATTTTAAGAAAAGACCTACACACGTGTCCAAAAATTTGGAATACGTACAAATAATATATCTACGCCTATGGTGGTTTCAAAACTGTTGTTGATATTCATTCTAGAGCGTTTTTAAATAAAAATTATAAAAAAAAATAGAATCGTTTTTGTATTATTTTGGTAATATTCAACTGATTAGCGTATTTACACATTATTTCAGTCTTTGTTTAAATTTGAATTGAGCCGTTTAAACATGCCTAGAAACGTGATATTTCATTTTGACAGATCTAGAGTACCTAATTGCTTTGTTACAACAGTGCTTTATTCAAAGTGATATCGTGAATATTGTTGATGTTACTCAGAGTACTGTATCGAAAATAAACAAAAATCTAAGATACAAATGACGTCAGGGATCTCCCGAGAAGTGGTAGAAGTCGATGTAAAACAGCTGCAAAAGACAGGCAGATAACATTAATAGCTCGAAGAAATCGTCTGGAATCTACGAGTGATATATCCAGAGAAATTGCTAGGTTTTAAGAACTGAATATTTTACGGCAAAAAATAACAAGCAGACTAAATGTGGACAATTTGTATCGTAGAGGACCCTTAATTGTTCCTAAACTAACCTACCAATACAAAATAGTAAGGTTGCAGTGGGCTAGAGAAATGGTGTTAACTGGAATAATGTGATGTTCTCTGGTGAATCAAAAATTGGCTTGGTTTCTGATTCGCGTAGGGCGTAGGGCACTGGTTTGGAGGGCCCCAGGACGACAAGCCCGACTAGAAACAGCCCAATGGCGTGTTCCATTTGAAAGTGGCAGTATTATGGTTTGGGGTGGTATTATGAGTGGTACACAGACGCCACTGCTGAAGAAGGAATATCTACATTACAGTGGCCCTTAAATTCTCTCGACATGAACGTCATTGAACACGCTTGGGACATTCTCAAAACAAGCGTGAAGATGCGAAACAATCCCCCTATTACAATTCGAGAACTAAAAGATGCTGCTCGTGAGGAATGGGAGAGAATTTCGCAAGCCCAGCTCGACCAGTTAATCCGCAGCATGCCAAATCGCCTACAGGCATGCACACTGACCAATGGAGGAAATACTGATTATTAGTTTTATTAAAAATTATTTTTTTCTATACTAATTTATTTTTTTGGAAATTAGGTTTTTGTAGATTTCCATAAAGCCTTTGACACGGTAGAATTTGATAAAATTCTGGAAGCACTACAAGCATGCCGCATTGACTACCGATACACAAGGTTAATTTACAATACACACAAAAACGCAACTATGTCGGTGAAACTACATAAAAACACGGACCATATCCCAATCGGCAGAGGAGTCCGACAGGGCGATACCTTATCGCCTAAACTGTTTACCGCAGTACTAGAATATGCTTGTAAACTTAACTGGGAAGAGCGAGGCCTGAATATTAACGGAAGAAGATTAACAAATTTGAAATTCGCAGACGACATAGTTTTATTCTCTGACAACCTCAAGGAGATATGTACAATGTTACATGGACTTCAGTTAGTGTGTACCAGTGTAGGTCTTAAAATAAACATCTCCAAAACAAAATTCATGACAAATCTAGTACCTAGCGGAAATATCAATATTGGAGACAACGAAGTAGAGCTAGTGGAAAAATACATATACCTTGGACACGAAATAAAGATCACAAGAGACAACCAAACATGCGAACTACGAAGAAGAATAAAGCTACTAGCATGGGCAGCCTATGGAAAACTGAAAGACATCTTTAAAAGCAATATACCAATTTCTTTAAAACGTAAAACATTTGACGTGTGTGTTTTGCCTGTGATGACTTATGGTGCCGAAACTTTGAGATTGACAGCTACAACTTCTAAAATGCTGCAAATAGCCCAGAGGAAAATGAAAAGGTCAATGCTGAGTATATCGCTTCTGATCGAGTTAGAAATGAAGACTTAAGACGAAGAACAGGAGTTACCGATGCAATTTCCCGAATTGCCACCCTGAAATGGAACTGGGCCGGAAACGTCGCCCGAATCAGTGATGGGAGGTGGACGAAGAGATTACTTGAGTGGAGGCCGAGATTTGACAAAAGAAGTAGAGGAAGACCACCTACTCGTTGGACTGACGATCTCAAGAAAATGCCAAGAAATTGGATGCAAAGTGCTCAAAATAGAGCAAAATGGACAAAATGAGGGAGGACTATGTCCAGCAGTGGACGCAAAGGGCTGGATGATGATGCATTTATTTTTAACCGTAAGTTGTACATTGTAAGTTTTTCACTCCAAGAGATTAAATAATTTTTTTGCATATCGCTTATTTATCTGGTTTTGAGATTTATTTAGTACTAGCTGACCCGGTGAACTTCGTTGCACCTTAGATAATGTGTCATAATTAGATAATGTGTCATAATTTTAATTCTAGATCAATTGGTCGAACGCAATTGCTAGAGATCAATAACTCAAAATCAACTGCTCGAAAATGAATTGCTCGATATAAAAATTGATCGAAATAAAAATTGCTCGAATAAAAAAGAAAATTATATGTCCAAATATTTATTCACAATAATGCAAAATTTGTAGGTATATAAGAGAGGTACATTTAATAGGACAAATTATGTAATATTCCACGTATATAATCACAGATATTAATTTGTGGTTCATAATATGTAATTGTTTATTAAACGCAATAACCTATCAACACTATCTCTATATCTTCTATGATCATTTTGAGGTTGTTTGCCACTTATGGATACTCGTTCTCAGAGGCATCTTTCAGTGCATCACAGTTTTTCGATTTCTTTCTAACGCATTAAGTTGGAAGTGACAGAAAAAATGGTACGTCCGTGATCACAGTTTGTTATAACATTTATTCTAATTGTTGATAGATGGCGCTATAATCGAACAAAAAATGATTTAGGAATTATATATACGACTATAATCTGTACAATTTATAAGACTATACAAATCAAAGAAAATACCATTTTATAAATGCAATAAACACAATTGATTTGTTTTTATACCAAATTGCATATTAAAGGGTTAAACTGCAATACCCTTTTCATATTTGGATGATTACAATTCTGACAACTGTCACAATTAACTTAAATGTCAGATTATAATAAATGTTATAAATGTGTATTACCACGGACTTACCTTTTTTGCGGTTACTTGTGACATACTGAAAAATGCTTCTGAGAAGGACCACACTGTTCAATTTTTAGTTCATTTACACTTTGTTCTTGTTCTAGAGCGGAAATAAATTTCTACCGTTATTTTTCTTATATTTCCAAAGCTCAAACATATTTAAGATTTATAATAAAGATGTTTTCAGCATAAATTAATATACGATTATTTATGTGGAATATCATATAATTTGTTCTATTATACTATCTTTCTTATGTCTATATTTTGTACTATTGTGAATAAATATTTTAGATATACAATTTTCTTTTTCATTCGAGCAATTAACTTTGAGTAAATGTGGCCTTTCGGCAGTTGCTTTTCTCTGTAATAATTGTATAAACTCTAAAAAACGTAGGTGTTCTACAAAATATTTTATAGAAAAATTTTTTGATCAACAATAGCCTTTGATTTTATGCTTCTGTATTTTGGTAAAATTTTAAAAGCATTAAAAAGAGTAAACTGACGGACGGACCTATTGAGGCAGAGAGCGAAGTGTTCTTGCGCTAGTTTTTTGGGGAAAAAATTATTATTGTAGCAGAGATACACGCCTTCGCCAAAATTTTGATTATTATACCAGAGATGCGCCTCTATCAAAAGTATCTGCCAAAATTTTGATTATTATACCAGAGACAATGTCCTTCGGCAAAATTTTGAAATATTTTTTGTACATTAAAAATAGTAATCGAAAAATTAAAAAAGAATGTGTGTGTACTTTGTACGCACGTAAGAAGTTATACTTCTATTATATGATTTAAACGAAATTAATATACTTTTTATTTATATTTTGTTTAAATATTAAACTAATTTATACTTACTACTTCTCAAACATTTTTATTAGAACAGTGCCAAAAATTAAAATAATAAAAGAATAAAACACACACAAACACATTAAACAAGCCACAAATGATGTCTGAACATTAATTGTCGAAAAATTTTTAACTAAATACGTATTTTCTGAAAATTCAATTATATAATAAATATACTTACAATCATAAAATGTATTAAAAAAAAAACAAAAAAGAAAGTTTCTATTGGGACTCGAACCAGCGCTGATAAGAGCGGTTGGTATTGGAATTCATTCGCCTTCTCCGCTTAGCCACCGACACTATGTGTCATTATTTACGAAGATCGACTAACTAAACGGATTAAACTTGTGATATTTTGATATTTTGAAAATTGATCAAATTATTTTAATTTTGAATTGAAATGATTTAGAATTGAAAAAATACAACAAAACATAGAGACAACAAACATAAAAAAAACAATATATTAGGTGAATATTGATAGAAATTTTGATGGTAATCAAATTATATAAATAAAAGTATTACATACTATGTATTTTGGCAGATCAAATAGGTAGGTTTATACCCATGATACATTAACAATTATTACGTACCTGTTGCTTTTAAAAACTATTTAAAAGTCACTACAATATTATAAACTTTTTTGTTTCTGTCCTCACAACAATAAAACTAATATATTATACATTTGTTTACCTTTACCTTTACCTCCAAACCACAGCTGCCATATCGGATAATTTTTGACATGTCATTTGAACATCCAATCAGAACAAAGTTATAATGCGCATGCGCCGGGTTGATAGGTTTTAACATATAAAAAAATCACCCTCTATCGCCGGTAAAGAAGTATAACTTCAAAAACTTCATAATTTCACGGATGTTAGTACAATTTTCGCCCGTTCTTCTCGTGTGCTTAATGTCGTCTCTCGTGCTCTCGTGTTGTCCTACGGGCTCGTTTTGTTATCTCGGAAACTAATTGAGCTAGATAGACGATTTATATACCGTTGGATAGCGAACTCATCAGGGAGTATAACTGCCAAATTTCATCAAAATCGGTCAAGTAGTTTCGGAGGAGTATGGCAACAAATACTGAGAAAGAGAATTTTATATATATACAGGGTGTCCCCGAAAATAGTGCGTTCCTTAAAGGTGTAGGTAGAAGGCACCATGTAGATAAAAAAAGTCTTATACCATTTTTTTCTAAATTCACCCGTTTGGCCAAAAAACGAAAATACATTTTAGCATGTAAAATAAAATATGACAACTCTGTAATACAAAACGTTAAAAGTACATGTAGAGAAAATAGTGGGTGGAAATTTTTTCATCCTCTAAGGTTATACCTGTAAAGTAATAAAATGTAAATACATATCAACTTGTTAGACCGGACTGTATTGCCGCCCTCGCTAGCGAAATTATTCCGATTCGATTTTTTTGCACAAACTTACTCAAAAAGAGGTCCTTATAACATATTCACAGGGTGCCGGGCGGTGCCGTGGTAGAAAAATTGTTTAAACAATTTTTTTTAAACAAATTCATAAAAATAATTTTTTTATTTCGAACAATATTTTTTAGATAATTTGGGTCATTCTGAGCAAAAAACGCCTCTTGTCATTTTTATCTAAAATTGATTGTTGTTGAGTTATATGCGATTAAAAATTTGAAAAATGCGAAAATGGCCATCTTCAATGCTTAATAACTCGATTAAAAATCATTATTATGAAATTCAAAAAGTGACCAAATCAAGTTTCAAACCCCTTCTTCAAGGTCCTGAAGAGATTTTTATCATTATTTTGTTACAATTTTAATTATTAACAATTAGCGCTATAGTCCAGGATGTATCGTCGCTCCCGTTAGTGAAATTATTCTGATTCGATTTTTTTGAACAAACTTACTCAAAAAGAGGTCCTTATAACATATCCACCGTATGCCGGCCGGTGCCGTGGTCGAAAAATTGTTTAAACAAATTTACAAAAATAATTTTTTCACTTCGAACAAATTTTTTTTAGATAATTTGGGACATTCTGAGCAAAACATGTTTCTTGTGATTTTTCTCTAAAATTGATTGTTGTCGAGTTATACGCGATTTAAAATTTGAAAAATGTGAAAATGGTCATATAACTCGACAACAATCAATTTTAGAGAAAAATCACAAGAGACCTTTTTTGCTCAGAATAACCCAAATTATCTAAAAAAAAAATCGTTCGCAATGAACAAATTATTTTTGTGAACTTAATTAAAAAAAATTGTTTAAACAATTTTTCGACCACGGCACCACCAGGCACCTGTGGATGTGTTATAAGGACCTTTTTTTGAGTAAGTTTGTGCAAAAAAATCTAATCAAAATAGTTTCGCTAACGGGGGCGACGATACAGTTGGACTATTGTGCTAATTGTTAATAATTAAAAATAGCTGCTTTGTAATAAAATAATGACAAAAATCTCTTCAGGACCTTGAAGAAGGGGTTTGAAACTTGATTTGGTCACTTATTGAATTTCATAATAATAATTTTTAATCGGGTTATTAAGCCTTGAAAATGGCCATTTCCGCATTTTTCAAATTTTTAATCGCATATAACTCGACAACAATCAATTTTAGAAAAAAATGACAAGAGGCATTTTTTGCTCAGAATGACCCAAATTATCTAAAAAAATATTTTTCGAAATAAAAAATTATTTTTATGAATTTGTTTAAAAAAAAATTGTTTAAACAATTTTTCGACCACGGCATCGCCCGGCACCCTGTGGATATGTTATAAGGACCTCTTTTTGAGTAAGTTTGTGCAAAAAATCGAATCGGAATAATTTCGCTAGCGGGGGCGACGATACAGTCCGGTCTATGTCCATATCGGAATACCCCTAAGTGTTTACAGTGCAACCTGTCGGGGCGCCTCAACATCAAACAAAAGAAGAATTTGTTTCGTTTGTTATTATACTGACATCTGGATATTTCCGTATTTATTAGTTTTATTCTGTACCAAAACAACGAGTCTTTCTCGAGGAACAAGTGATTATCAAAACAACGAGGAATCGGTAGGTAATTCAAATAGTATATCCGTTACTTTGTAAAGGGTAGGTACTGTTTTCATCGTACGAGATAGATTGGAACATTTTTTGTGTTTAGTGTAAACGCGATTGTGTTTAGTGTCACCGTTGAATAAAAATGTTTTCCATCCGAGAATATCACGATACATTGATTGTTTATGGAGAAGCGCAATGCAACAGTAATTTAGCTGTCCAAATTTATGTGCATCGGTATCCCGAAAGGCGAGCTCCTAATCCTCGAACTTTTGTGAATGTTTCTCAAAGATTATTAGAATTGTCTGAAAATGAAAATTTGCCTATATGGAGACCAATGTAATTTTTTTTTGGAAACGGCTAACTTTAGAAAAAAATGTTATAGGACTTTTTTGTTCTAAATTGTGTAATATATCCATACTTTAAAGGAACGCACTATTTTCAGGGACACCCTGTAGATGTTAAATATTTAAATGGCTATTAAAAAATAACGGTTGAAGATAAAAAAGTGAAAATTTAGGATTGTCTGTATATTTTGGTTCTACATCGTATAAAATTAAGAAAAAAAATTTGGCCAAAAAAATTTAAAATAATTTCGGGGGGGGGGGGCAAGCCCCCCCCCGTAGGGTAGTTTCACTTAGGTAGACCGTACCACTTCAAAAACCATCCCGGGTTCATGCACAACAACTTTGATTAAGGTCATCATACGATCAAATGCATAGTTTGCGAGTCTATACAGAACATACATACATACAAACATTCATTTTTATTTATATAGAAGAGGTAATATTTAGATGGCTATTAAAAATTAACGGTTGGAGATAAAAAAGTGAAAATTTAGGATTGTATGTATATTTTGATTCTACATCGTATAAAATTAAGAAAAAAAAATTGGGCAAAAAAATTTAAAAAATTTCGGGGGGCAAGCCCCCTTTTCACTTAGGTAGACCGTACCACTTCAGAAACCATCCCGGGTTCATGCACAACAACTTTGATTAAGGTCGTCATACGATCAAATGCATAGTTTGCGAGTCTACACGGAACATACATACATACATACAAACATTCATTTTTATTTATATAGAGGAGGTAATATTTAGATGGCTATTAAAAATTAACGGTTGGAGATAAAAAAGTGAAAATTTAGGATTGTATGTATATTTTGGTTCTACATCGTATAAAATTAAGAAAAAAAAATTTGGCCAAAAAAATTTAAAATAATTTCGGGGGGGCAAGCCCCCTTTTCACTTAGGTAGACCGTACCACTTTAGAAACCATCCCGGGTTCATGCACAACAACTTTGATTAAGGTCATCATACGATCAAATGCATAGTTTGCGAGTCTATACGGAACATACATACATACAAACATTCATTTTTATTTATATAGATTGATGAGAATTAAAGCAAAATGATTTTTAACTATTCAGAAGAGTTTATCTATAAAAATCAATAAAAAGGTGAAATATTCCAATATTCCAAACTTTTGGACATATGTGTATTCAAAATTCCTTCATGTTTAGAATACCGAGGTTCGCTAATCAATATTCTTAAAGGTTAGATTGGTATAGTATTCCAAAAGAATTTATATTAAAGCTCAGCTTAAGAACTGTGTGTGATAGCTTGATGTCCTTGTGTTTTGTATATTTTTTGTTAATGTTTGTTATTTACTGTCCTTATTTTTGCGTGATTATCTTTAAATCTAATGAAATCTTTAAATCTAATGAAATCTTTAAATTTAATGTAGGTTAGGTTAAAAATCTTCGTGATTTATTAATAATGTTTACTTCTTCTTCTTATGAAATCCACTAATGGATGTTCGCGATCATGTTTGACCATTTTTTTTCTATCCCTTGCAGTGTGTATTAGGTCTCCAATGTTTCTTAGCCCTGTCCATTGTTTGACATTACGGAGCCATGACATTTTCTTCCTGTCCACTCTGCTTCTTCCTTCGATCTTTCCTTCAATTAAGGTATGCAGAAATTGATATCTTTCGTTTCTAATTACGTGCCCATGAAAAACTTCTATGGAAGGATCACATCCATCATGTCATAAAAAAGTCTGAAAATGCAATGAATATTTTAAGAGCCTTTTGTAGAACTAATTGGGGTGTCGATCCAAATATAGCACTTATATTTTACCGTACTATGATTCGTCCTATTTTCGATTACAGTTGTCATTTGTATGGAACTGCTGCAAACACACATTTGAATAAATTAAAAATACAAAAAAATAAATGTCTTCGACTTTGTCTTGGATATTTGAAGTCTACACCCGTTAATATAATGGAAGTTGGGGCGATAGAACCACCCCTGGAATTTCGACGACCGTTTTTAAGTGATAAATTAATTACTAGAACCATAGGAAAAAATACAAACTATCTGCAGGATATACATAAGTTATCAATTTTAGATCTAACTCATAAATCTTGGACAAAGAAAAAATGTTCTCTTCTTGTAGATAGTTAAGTACTTGAAAATATCTTAATACCGAAGTACTTTCTATACTTATGAAAATCAAGTTTCACCTATGTATTCCCATGTATTAGAAGAATTTTTCTCAAAACAAATTAATACTTTTTTTATGGATATTAATTTAAATCCAGCCATTTTTCAATCATTTATACTTCTTAAATGGCCACATTATCAGTTTTACTATACAGATGGATCCAAAGTACAAAACAAAGTAGGATGTGCAATAATCAATATTCAAAGTGGATTTAAAAAATTATTCAAATTGCCATGTGAATCATCGATATACACTGCTGAAATGATAGCGATACTTTTTGCTTTAAGACACATATATAGTAACGAACCCTATAGCTGCATAATATTTACAGACAGTAAGAGTGTCGTTGACAGACTAACTAACGTACATATGTAAGTCCCAACAACTCAATCATATAGAACTGGAAATTATTACTCTTTATAATAAAATTGCAAATTTAGGAAAAAACATCATTACATCATGGATAAAGGGACACACAGGCATTAGGGGTAACGAAATAGTAGACAGGCTAGCCAAATCCGCCCTAGAAATAGGCGAAGAACTTCCCATGAACTTACTACCCATTTCGGATATTGATATTATTAGTAGACGACAATAAAAAGAAAATTGCCAAAGGTATTATCGAAACACCAGAACTGGTAGTAAATTACAAAGAAATGCAGCCTGAAATTCCCATTAAAAGATGGTTTCATTCTGTATCTAATCGCCATTTCATAAGAGTTATAAATAGATTGAGATGTAATCATGCTCTTACCCCCCTTCATATGTACAGTTTGGGTCTCACAGAGTCACCTAACTGTAAGTGTGGAAAAGAAGGTGATCTACTACATATTCTCCTCGAATGTTCACATCAATCAGTAAAATAACAAATTTTATGATAATCTTAATATATTAAAAATTCCACTTCCCGTCTACTTGAACAATTGATATTTTCTGAAGATATTACTACATTAAAAACAATTTACGCACATATCAAAAACTGTAAATATAGATTGTAGCAATAAAATTTACCCTGTATTTCAGAAATTTTGTTAAAACAAACCAGACATGTTTATTAAAACAAGACGAACATGTTTGTTTTGTTGTTTTTTTTAAACCCTGTAGATTTAAGTAATTATTGTATATTATAATTGAAAAAAGAAAAGAACCAGAAAAAAAAGAGAAAAGGAAAAGCAAAAAAAAAAGAAAAAAAAAGCAAAAAAAAGAAAAAGAAAAAAAAAAGAAAAAAAACTAAGAAGATGTAAACCTCCGAGATGTTGAATCGGGTTTATGTCTTAGCGTAGTAAAAAAAACAATTAATAAAAAATAATAATAAAAATAATAAAAAAAATAATAAAAAAACAAATTAGAAATATAAAAAATACAAAAAAATTAAAATTTACAAAAAAATATTTACAACCAAAACAGTGTATTATTTAGATAATAATTGTAATATGTTAGTTTGTTATGTATTTAGAGTTAGAAATACAGAAAAAATTCCTCCGATTGAAAAAACAAATTTGTTTGTTTTTAAAATAACAAAGTATCTGGCTAATTGGCTCGGCCAAGGCCATCAAATTCCCAAAAAAATACGTGCCCCAGGTATGCTGTTTTTTCTGTTTAATTGTGCATAGTAGTTGTCGTTCTGTACCAATTATTCTCAACATTTCTTCATTTGTTATTCGTGCGGTCCAGGGAACTTTAAGCATTCGTCGATAAATCCACATCTCAAATGGCTCAAGCTTATTAATTGTATTTGTTTTTAAAGTCCATCCCATATAGGAGCACCGATCATAATATATAGCATTTAGTGAATCTTAGTCTTAGGTTCAGGTCAAAGTCAGAGCTCGTAAAGACGTTTCTGAATTTTATGAACGCGCTTTTCTCCCTTTCTATCCCACATTTAATTTCCATATCCGACATCCAGTCTTCACATTATCAGGTTCCCAGGTACTTAAATATTCTTACCCTCTCTACATCTTGATTGTTATTATACTAGTCTTGCATTTTAATGTTGACATAATTGACGGCTGATTAGAAGGAACTTCGTCTTTTTTATGTTGATGCTAAGTCACATGTTCTTGTTATGTCTATCACAATTTTATTAAGAAAGTTTTAGAGGCAGTGCCGGATTAACCATTAGGCAAAGTAGGCAGTTGCCTAGGGGCCTCGGCTCCAAAAGGGGCCTCGCAGGGCCCAAAACGAAAAAATAATTAGAATTAAATAAAAACTATAAATCATGTTATGTTGACTATTTCACTAGACTATTTTTAACTGATAAAACGTCATAGCAACGCCTCGTTTCCTACTGACAAAACTCCTTCCTGCGCGTGATTTCTCAGCGACAAAATTATGACAGATCCGTCACGAAAGTGTCTGGTAATTCTATTGTTGACAGTTTGACAAACGTCATTGAGGCGTAATCAATTTTCAACATATAATGAATCCAGACGAAAATTAAGATTTGGATGCCAGTCAGGTGAAGAAATCAAAAAATTGGTTTCGGAAAATGTCCCATTGAACACGCAGAGGTCCAGAAGCTCTATTTGGACCCAATTTTCGGAGTTCCTACTGGTGAGAAATTTTACGCTTGAAAGATGTACTACCATAACGGCACCAGTAAACATTCTATAGGATTATGCCTTTAACATGAAAAAAGGCAATGACGAAGACTATAAAGAGTCGTCTATAAAGTCAATGTGGAATACTACAGCAAAAATGGTACAAAAAAAATATTTTACGGAGTATGGCATAAAAATCGACCCTTTCACAGATACATCTTTGAAATGTGCAAGATTGGCCAGAGATACCAAGCGGAGGCAGCTTCAAAGTGTTCAAGAAAAAGAAATCTCAATTCAAAAGCATTATCCACCGAAGAACTAATAAAAATCATCCAATGCTACGACGAGGAAACCCCCGATGGAGCACAAAAAAGTTTTTTCACCTTTGCTCATTTGAAATTGCTTGGAGAGGCAATGAAGCCGTAAACTGCAAGATTCACTTTTTCCAGAAGGAATTTGATGTTATGGGAGAATTTACGGGCCGAATTCAATACAACAGCATTTTTTCCAAAACAAATCAACGCGGTTCGAAAAGTTTGGCAAGCAGCAAATGGCTGGTTAAAAATTCATCAAACGAAAATTTATGCCAAGTTAGATTATTTTTGAAATTAATGGAAAAAACGGGACCACAGATTTTATCAGACAGACTATTTCTTACCGTTCATCCCAACTGGAAGGATGGATCTTGGTTCAAAAACTGTCCACTTGGAATCAATACCGTATCTAAGTGAGCTGAAAAAATTGGAATAGACACAAAAAACATAAAATAACAAACCATTCTCATCGATCTTCAGCTGTGTTAGCCTTGTTCAAGCAAGGTGTTTCTGAACAGGAGTTTGCCAAGTATTAAAATTCAAACCAAACTTTCTTAACCTTTCTAGATTTTGTTTTAATTCAGTTGTAGTTGTTATTATCTTGGAATATTTTTTGTTTTAATTTAAATAACATATTATATAAATAAACATTGTCAATTCAGGTAACACGTTTTACAAAATGAAACAAAAGCAAAATGTAAGTTTAGGTCTATAAAATGTCCACTAATATGTATTATCTAAGGCTAAGGAATACCGCCCGGAGATCTAGTGGTTATCCGAGGTTTTGGAAGGAGAAGGAGGAGGTTTCTTAACCTTCCGCAACTAACATAGATTTTCTGAACATTAAAGCTAACATCCGTCTCAGAGACCGACATAAAAAATGTTTCAATTGACACACTTTCAAACGAAGGGTTGTGTTTAGTCTTTGAAGGAGTGAAATTAATCAAGAATAATACCTGTTTTTAATATATTAAGGCCTCTTAAACATTAGCAAAATATCAAAGAAAATAAAAACAATTATATAACATCTCATTTGTGAAAAACAAGCTCAATTTTTCCATTGCCATTTTTTTTTGGGTACACGACAATTAGACCGAAATCATTAGACCGAAAGCAGTAGACCGAACTCATTAGACCGAAAAGCACTTTACCGAAACCTCACTAGATTGAACAGCATTAGTCCGAAATGGTAAATAAATTTAAAAAGTTTGCAGTAAATTATGCTAAGATTTTTTATATCTGTCTTTTTGTTTATTGTATTTTTTGTATTATTTTATATATAGACCGTATAAATTGTTACTCTGTACAGTCTGATATGAAATAATTTTCATCCGTTAAACAAATTAGTGAAGGTAAAAATAAATTAAGGGTAGAGTGACGTTAACACCATTTTAACTGTTTATAATAACCATCCAAATAACATTTAGTTGTAATTATATTAGTCTTATCTCTTTTACTACGACAAGTAAAAAGAACTGCTTTTCTGTCTTCTGCTGTTCGGTCTAGTGAGGTTTCGGTAAAGTGCTTTTTGGTCTAATGAGTTCGGTCTACTGCTTTCGGTCTAATGATTTCGGTCTCTTTACAGTAAACCATTTTTTTTTACCTAGCTTCATCTTTTACTTCTGACAATTGGGTTACTAAATTATCAGCACTTGTTCGCACGTTGTTTCGTTAATAAATAGCTATTTGTATAACAAGGGAGGAAAGTGCTACTTTTCCTCCCGAGAATGAAGTTTACTGCCCGACGCGTAGCGGAAGGTCTTCTGTATTGTGTGCTATTAAGATAGAGTCATCCGCATATCGTATATTATTGACCTAGGTCCAGTTACTTTGATGTCGCTTTCTCATTCCTTAAGAGCTTCCTGGAAGATATTTTTTTAATGTAAAAAGACAGTCTTATACCTCTGAGAATTTTTTGAGCTTTTGTTGTTTCGTTATCCACCTTGATGACAGATGTTTGATTCCAGTAAAGAGCTTCTATTTCTTTTTTATCTATGTCGAGTTGTTTTAGTATATGTACGAGTTTTTGATGTTGTACCCTATCGAGCAGTTCTGGGCTAGCACCTGGGTTACAACTAGTGCTTCCCTCGTACCCAGGCCTTTCCGAAATCCAAATTGTGAGCAACCAATAACCTTATCGCATTTTGTGGAGATTCTGTAGAGAAATAATTTTAAGGAATGTCTAAACAGACTTATCAGTCGGTGGTATTTACACTTTGTTGCGTTGTTTTTTTTTCTTGGCAAAAGGATAAAGGCAGATACAAGCCATTGGACAGGGAATTTTCCTTTTTTATAGATCTGGTTGAAAAATCTTTGGAGTATCGTAATTACTTCTTCATCTAACAATCTGAGTAACTCAACAGGAATTTGATCAGGTCAACTGCTTTCCCGTCTTTCGAGGTATTTACTGCTCTAGTAATTTCTTTAATTGTAATCTCGGGACCAGATAAGCTGTTAACATCTATCACTTTTTCCTGAACGACTTCCAGCTCAGGCCTCTCGTCTGCAAAGAGATTGTTGGTGTGTTGTTCCTATATGAGTTTCCTCTCTCTATCATCTTGTGACATTTGTCCTTGTTCATTTTCTAAGTTAGAAAACTTCTTTTTTTCTGGATATTCCAGCTACCTTCTGTTTTTTCTGTATATTTCAGCTACATACCTGTAATAATGTTTACAATATATTTTAATTGGGTGATTGCTCGTTGATAAATAAATAAATAAATAAATATTTTAGCATATCTTTTCGGTATTTACTTACTTACTTACTTTGCTTCTCTTGATTCCATTTGGAACATAGGGTCTCTAAGTCCCCCTCCATAAATTTCTGTTTCTGGCCAGGGCTTTCACCTCTTTCCATGTTAACCCGTTGTCTTCTAGCTCTCTGGTAATATTTCTTTTCCAGGATGTCATTGGTCTGCCTTATTTTCTATTTCCAGTTGGTTGGTAATCCAGGCTTGTTTGGTTATATCACCTTTATTTTTCCTTAATGTTTGTCCAATAAACTTCCATTTGCGTCTATTTATCGTTTTGGCTATCAGCTCTTGATTTGTTTTTCTCCAAAGTTCCTTGTTACTTATCCGATTTGGGCAATATATTTGGAATATTCCTCTAAGGCATCTATTTACAAATGTTTGAACCTTTTGTATAATCTTTTTCTCTAATTTCCAAGTCTCTGCTGCATATAGAAAAATGCACTTTGCATTTTGTATTAAATATCCTGATTTTGGTTTTGGTTGTTAATTTATTGGACTCTCATGCTTTCTTAAGCATATAGAACGTATTCTGGGCTTTAGTTATCCTTGCATTAATTTCTTCTTCTATTCCACCGCTAGCGTCAATTATGCTTTCCAGATAGCAAAACTTCTGTACATTTTCTGCTTCTTCTCCTTCAATGAATACATATCCCCATTTCTCTTTCCGTATTTATCTTGATAAGTTTGGTTTTTCTTGTGTTAATTTCTAATCCTATTTTTTTTGCTTATTTTGTCATCTTTTCTTTTTTTCTGCATATTGTCTTTTTTCGGACATCAGACATATGTCATCCGCAAAGTCTAGATCTTCAAGCTGACCGAAAGCATTCCATCTAATTTCTGTTTTATTTTTTGTTATTTTTTTTTTCGTTTATATTCCAGCTACCTCCTGTTTTTTTTTTCGGTATATTCCAGCTACATACGTGTAATAATGTTTACAATGTATTTTAATTGGGTTCGGCTCGTTGATAAATAAATAAATAGATAAATATTTTAGCATTATCCTTTCGGTGTTTACCCTTACAAAAAATGTCAACGCCAAGAATTTGAGAGATTTTTTTAATAATTCCGAAGTGAGTTCTTAATGTTGCCGTGGAACGCTCGAATGACATAAAAAAACTATCCAGATTTTTTTAATACGCAATATTTGGAAAACATAACCCTTGGGATTTTTATGTCGGAATCCAAGGAACAGATGGATGTTAATATTTTGAAATTTAATCTAAATACATATGTGGTCTAGAAATAGATGGATCCAAGTATATTGGGGACGATTTACGACACTACCAGCCGCGTCATACTACCTACCTGAACGAACACTCCCCACGTTGAATGTCTCTATATCGAACCACTTTAGCAAATTTATTATTATCAGAAATCATGGAAAGATTTTATTTTTCCAGAAGTTTACGTCATATTTTTATTTTATTACTCGCGCTGTTAGAGAGAGAACCGCTTCTGAGCTGAGAGAGACGAAAGAAACACGGTTTTCATAAAAGCCGAAACTAATCGAGATTATAGTAAATATAATTAGTTGCTTTATTTTTAAATTGATGGTAGTGGTAGGGTTAAGGTATAATAATAATATAATTATAATACCTACTCAAGAACCTACTAAATATTATATTAACTAAAGAACCTACTAAATATTATATAATAAATATTATAATACCTACTAAAGAAAAGTCATTAAGAGAGCTGAAGAAATAATGCGGAGCACTGCATGACACTCGAGATACGATCCAGAAAATAACACAGCCCAACAGTGTCTGGATACATTAAAACAAAAACCCTCCGTCTATTCAGGACGATTAAGAAGGTATAAAGTTAGTAACAACCGAAAATGTGACAATGCACTTTTTGAGAACTCTGAGAAGGCGTTCTACCGAAAACTCAACTCCACCGTAGAAAGTGTCGACAACTCTTACCCAAGCCAAGAAGAGATTCATGAGTTTTGGGGAAATCAACTTTCCACACCAGCTGCTCTTAACAACAATGCTGGCTGGATAGAAGATACGACGCACAACTGTCACCACTACGTCACAGCTAACTACGAACGATTCACTACTGAAGAGGTCTCAAATATCATCAAAGAGCTTCATAACTGGAAATCTCCTGGACCAGACGGAGTTCAGAACTTATGGCTTAAGAAGTTTTGGAGTATTCATGAGTGCTTATCAACATTAATTAATCATGTTCTAACCCGCAGGAAATACCAACATTTTTAACTCAGGGAACCACTTATTTAATACCGAAGGATCAAAATAACACCCAAGATCCAGCCAAGTACCGCCCAATTACTTGTCTTCCAACTTTGTATAAATTGGTCACATCCTGTATAACCCGGCGTAACTACCAACACTGTGCTCTAAACAATATTATAGAGTCTCAACAGAAAGGATGCGCTAAGGGTTCTATGGGTTGTAAAGAACAACTTATCATCGACTCAGTCATTTCTAACCAGGCATTCACCAAAAAAAGGAACCTCTTTACTGCCTTTGTTGACTACAAAAAGGCCTTTGATTCAGTGCCGCATGAATGGCTTATAGATATATTAAGAATATACAAAGTCGATGATAACATAGTGACTTTTTTAAGGCATATAATGACAAGTTGGAAGACTAAAATTCACCTCCAAATACCTGGTAAAAACAATATCGAAACGGAAAATATCGTAATCAACCGGGGCCTGTTTCAAGGAGACTCGCTGAGTCCATTGTGGTTCTGTTTGGCTATGAACCCCCTATCACAGCTATTAAACTCCACTGACTCAGGTTTAGCATTAAAAACAACAATACTGTAGTAGCGAAGCTTAATCATCTGTTGTATATTATTATTTGAAATTTGTGGCTTCTACTCGAGCCAATCTAGAACGGTTAACCATCTAGAACAGATGCTAAAAACAGTAGAAACATTCTCTAATGATATTAATATGCACTTTGGACTAGACAAGTGCCGCGTTTTAAATATAATCAGAGGAAAGATACAGCCCGGTGGTTTCGATATGCAAAATGGCTAGAACATCGAGGCCATGGGTAAAAACGATCAGTGGTGTCATGGTGTGGGAACGCGTGGGAACGCCGTTCCCACACTGGTTAAGAAAAGAAAAAAAATAAATAGAGAATTTAAGTTTTGTAAACAAAAATTAGCAGTGCGTTCCGGCACTGCTAATTTTGCCATGACACCACTGAAAACGATGTATACAAATATCTTGGAGTAAAACAGGCGCGGAAAATTGACCATAAGCAAATGAAAACTGAGATAACTACTGAGTTTATGCGAAGGATAAAACAGCTGCTTCGTTCACAGCTTAATAGGAAAAATTTGTTTAAGGCACTAAACACCGGTTACACCGGTTAACCGGTTACACCTACGCTTGTTCCGCGCTTAGCTATTCATTTGGTATTGTTAAGTGGACAAAAACAGATATAGAAAATCTTCAGCGAAAAGTACGAACACACCTCACAAAGACACAAAAACACCTTCCTAAAAGTGCAGTAGAAAGAACGACATTACCACGGAATCTAGGAGGAAGAAACCGAGGACGGTTTACAGCAACAAGACCGAAATCATTAGACCGAAAGCAGTAGACCGAACTCATTAGACCGAAAAGCACTTTACCGAAAGCTCACTAGACCGAACAGCATTAGACCGAAAAGCAGGAGACCGAAAAGCATTATATTGGTAGGGGAGCCCAAGCGGGGATTTTTGTAGTTACTCGAGCGCGTCAGATTATCACATGGGAAGAAATTTGCTACCCTGCAGATGTATCTCTACCATATATTGGCTCTTAACACAGGGGCGTTCGTTAAGGGTGCCCCAAAAAATATCTATCTTTAAAAATACTCGAAATTATCAGATTAAGATAGGGTAAGTTAAGTACATGCAAAAGAGTGTATATTTAAACACTCTGACGATTTGAGCGGGGCGTAAGGAAATGGGTGAGTCAAAAAGTTTCACAAAAGAAGCGAATATTTCGCGAAATGAACGTCAGATACGTGTTCAATATTTTTAAAAAATCTATCGAAAGATACCAAACATGATATCCTACGGAGTGGGGTGGGGGGTAAATTTAAAATTTTAAATACAAATCCCGCGATATTTCGCAAAATAAGCATCAGATCGGAAAACTGCAAAATACACTTATTTAATATTTTTGAAAAATCTATCGAATTGCACCAAACACCACCCCCGCCAGAGGTGGGGTGGGGGTTAGTTTAAAATCTTAAATAGGAGCCCCAAATTTCTATTGCAGATTTGAATTCTTTACGTAAAAGTAAGCAACTTTTATTCGAAACATTTTTTCGAATTATGGACAAATGGCGCTATAATTAAACAAAAAACGATTGTTGGAAAAAAAGTGAATTAAAAAATGGAAAGTCCCCACTAAAATGGAAAGTTTTACTTAACTTTTTTTGGTTTTAGGACCTACTAATCACAACCCAATAGTGACTGCAAATTTAGCATACTTTCTTCCCCTACTATTATTGTTATTAGTTACATATTACAGGGTGCTCAAACAGGCTTGTCATCTGAGCAAGGGTAACATCAACCTCCCTTCACTCTTTATCCAGGCTTAGGACTGGTAGCACAAAGTACTGGCGAGTTTAAAAGTTGTTTTTTTGCTTTGTTTTTTGTTTATTTTTTGTTTTTATTTGTTTTTGGCTTATTTTTGATTTATTATGTACAATACTAAAAATAAAGAATACTAAAAATAGTTAAGTTTTTTGCTTTGTTTTTTGTTTATTTTTTTTTTTTTTGGTTTATTTTTTATTTATTATGTATAATACTAAAAATTAAATACAATATTAAAAATTAAATACTAAAAATAGTTTATAGGTTTTTTTGATAGTTGTTTTTTGTTTATTTTTTTGTTTTTATTTGTTTTTGGTTTATTTTTTATTTATTACTAGCTGACCCGGTGAACTTCGTTGCACCTTAGTGTGTCATAATTAAATAATCTGTCATAATTGTGATTCTAGATCAGTTCTTGAACGCAATTGCTAGAAATCAATTACCCAAAATCAACTGCTCGAAAATGAATTGCTAGTCATGAAAATTGATCGAAATGCAATTTGCTCGGTTAAAAAAATATATATGTCCAAATATTTTTTCACAATAATGCAAAATTTGTTGTATGGTCGAATGAAATTCGATAGTTTTAAGGCATTCCAGAAGCCGCTACAGATAAAATGTTTTAACAGCTCATTAATCATTCAGAATTAGTCGACGGTTATTAAAAGTTAAAATAATTAAGACGATAACTGGACGATAACTATTTAATGAGTGAAATTTAAATTTTTTTCTACATTAATGACAAAAAAGCAAACTCATTAGCAGAACCCAATTAAAAATTATTTTGCACATCAGATTTGAAAAAGTATTTGGTTGAAAAATCTCATTTTTGCTGGCAAAAAATATATTAATTTGTCTGGACTAAATTACAGTTCTGTTTATCTTAAACGGGATATGTTACTATCAACATTCATACAGTGTTGCCAAACTGGATTTTGTTATTTTGAGTGTAAATTTTCCCAGCGATCCCAGTTAGCATTAAGGGGCATTAACCTCAAAATTGACAAATCATTTTGACTGACACAAATAAACGTCAAAATATGAGAATGTAGTAGGTAGCTAAATATTTTTGGCCTAAGAAAATGGAAAAACTGTTTAGTTTTTAAAGTAAAATAAATTTTATTATTTTAATTCATACCTTAACCTTTAACTACACGCGCTGGCATATTTTTGTACGCCACATATAAGAATTCTATTACAAATGTATTTAAAAATGTAATTTTTGTCTTTGTTTATTTATCTAACCTATCACTGGAATGTGCTTTACACTGTAGTGTAAAGGTGTTTTCATATGCTGGACCGGTCATATGCTGGACTATAATAATACTCGTATTTTGGCACAGTCTGATAACTATAAAAGTAGATTATTTCTGGAGATGTATCACATTAACAAAAATAAAAAAACTTTAAAATACAAAACAGACACTGGACAGTTAAGTAACATATATTGTAATATATTGAATAAAATTTACAATAATCATTAAGTTAACACTCGCCTTAATAAACAACTAACCTTAATAATTAAAGTAATAGTATTCCTCTAATCGTTCTTTTGTTGTTATTTTTTGCGTTTGAGTCATTTTATGTGTTTTGTCTTATTACTGTAACGAACGTGCTTCAGACCTTTCCTTATATTAATTTTAAGATGCATTTTAATATGACAGTAACAATTTTTATTTTAATGTCAATGTTATTTATTTGTGAAATCTTTTAACTTTCTGTAAGTATTTTAAAATCTAGTTTGTACGTCTTTGTAAGTTGTTAAAATTGTTGTTACAGTATACTCCTGAAGAAGCCATCAAAAAAATGTGCGAAATATTGAGTTTTTAGAAAAAAATAAAGATTTTTTATTATAGACCACATACCTGATATTTCCTACAGATTTATTTATTGTTTTTGGTCGAAATAGTCACTTTGAATATATATATATATATATATATATATATATATATATATATATATATATATATATATATATATATATATAGATGTAAAATATTTAAATGGCTATTAAAAAATAACGGTTGAAGATAAAAAAGTGAAAATTCAGGATTGTATGTATCTTTTGCTTCTACATCATACAAAATTAAGAAAAAACGGTTTGTCAAAAAATTAAAAAAATATATCAGGGGGGGCAAGCCCCCTTATGACGTATGGGCATGAAATCAGAGTTATGCCTATTCCCAGTCCGGTAGAATATACGTATAAAATTTCATAAAAATCTGTTAAGCCGTTCTCGAGTTATTAACGGTGTAACTAACATAACTCGACTTTCTTTCATATACAGGGTGTCCAGAAACGCTACCGACAAACGAAGACAGGAGATTCCTCAGATAATTTTAAGACAATTTAACCCAATTCACCTAGTCCGAAAATGCTTCTTAAGGGAGCTAGAGCTCTTTGAAGATGGCGTCATGAAATTAGTTTTTGTTAAATACCTCCAGAACGCTTCTATTTAGAAAAACGAAAATTGGTATGCTTATTTACTTTTCAGAGATGAATCGATTCCATCCATTGCAAATTTCTAGTACCGGTCATAGGCGTCCGTTTTGGGTAGAGCAACGGGTATTTTATCGCATAACTTTTTTGTCCTTAATTTTTATGCTTTTTTGATACCGGATTATTAAATTGTGAGATATTCTAGTACTAAAAGGTACTCTTGCTTTAAGTCGGTAGGACACACCGTTTTCTAGAAAAATCGATTTGAAAGTTTTTCGTTTTTGGAATTTGAAAAAAAATTAAAAGAACTTTTCAACAAAAAACGAAGTATTTTACCAACATAAAGTAAGAGTAACTTTTAGTACTCGAATACATCATAATTTAATAATCTAGTGTCAAAAATGCTCAAAAATTCAAGACAAAAATGTTATGCTATAAATTAACTGTTGACCTATCCAAAACGAGCGCCTATGACCAGTACTAGAAATTCGCAATTAATGAAATCGATTTATCTCTGGAATATAAATAAATGTACCAGTTTTCGTCTTTCTAATAAGGTTTTTTTTTTAATTTTTTTTTTAATTCAAAAAGCAAAAAATTTTCAAATCGATTTTTCTAGAAAACGGTGTGTCCTACAGATTTAAATCAAGAGTACCTTTTAGTACTAGAATACTTCACAATTTAATAATCCAGTGTCAGAAATGTATAAAAGTTAAAGATAAAAAAGTTATGCGATAAAATAACCGTTGCCCTACCCAAAACGGACTTATGATCGGTACTAGAAATTTGCAATGGATGGATTAAATTTATATCTTGAAGATAAATACGCGTACCAATTTTTGTTTTTCTAAATAGAAGCGTTCTGGAGGTATTTAAGAAAAACTAATTACAAGACGCCATCTTCAAAGAGCTCTAGCTCCCTTAGGAAGCATTTTCGGACTAAGTGAATTGGGTTAAATTATCTTAAAATTGTCTGAAGAATATCCTGTCTTCGTTTGTCTATTAAAAAATAACGGTTGAAGATAAAAAAGTGAAAATTTAGGATTGTATGTATCTTTTGCTTCTACATCATACAAAATTAAGAAAAAACGGTTTGTCAAAAAATTAAAAAAATATATCAGGGGGGGCAAGCCCCCTTATGACGTACGGGCATGAAATCAGAGTTATGCCTATTCCCAGTCCGGTAGAATACACGTGTAAAATTTCATAAAAATCTGTTGAGCCGTTCTCGAGTTATTAACGGTGTAACTAACATAACTCGACTTTCTTTTATATATATATATATATATATATATATATATATATATATATATATATATATATACATAGATTTTATAATACTAATTTATATTTTAGTATTATTTATAATACTAAAAATAGTTTAGAGGTTGTTTTTTTGCTTTGTTTTTTGTTTATTTTTTATTTATTATGTATAATACTAAAAAATAAATACAATATTAAAAATTAAATACTAAAAATAGTTTATAGGTTTTTTTGATAGTTGTTTTTTGTTTATTTTTTTGTTTTTGGTTTTTTTTATTTATTATGTACAACACTAAAAATTAAATACTAAAAATGAAAGTTATGTGCAATCCCCCTTAAGTAATTAAGTATGTTACCATGAACATCAAAGTTACTGACAAGGCGTTTTAATCTGTCAGCTGAATCTCTATATTTTCTCTGGCTTGTGGGTGGTTGTTCGCCAGCTAAATATTGCTCTATCCTTAGTTCGTGTAAACTTTGTTCTCTCTGCAGTGCTTCTAAAAATTTCCAAATACTTGGATGATTTGCACAAATTTGGTTCTGAAAACCTCTATGCCATCCTTCCACCGAGTTATTTGTTTTCGGTAAATCGTCATTCACAGCTACAAAACAATTCCACATACCATGGGGGAAAATAGGCGGGCGTCGTTGACGGCGTTGAGGACGTCCAATCCACGTATCCTCAAAGTAATCTAGCACACCTTGAGCTTCTTCTGGAATAACATGTTCTTCGCACAACTGTTCAAATATATCCACTACGTTTACCTCAGGTACGAATGCTAGAGCAGGTAACAGTCGCATTGTTAAGGCAAAATCAGGTTCTGCTTCATATCGACGTTGAAGTCCTTTTGACTGGATTTGGCGGAAAAAAGACTGTGAAAAGTGGAAAAAGCATCCTCGTTGCCTGGTTTTCGGAAATGTTTTGGTCACAGCATTCATCATGGCTAATTCAAAGTCCATAAGTATACTGAGTGGTGAAACTGTTGGCGCAATGTTTTTCAATGCTGTAAGCAATCGAGTATACGTTCCTTGGGTTTTATTTGGTAGTAGTGCATATACTAATGGTATAGCATTGTTATAGTGCAAACCATGGATTGTGTATAGTTGACAGAATATATGTGGTACAGTTTTAAACGTGCCATCGACGTACCAATGCATGGACTGAGCCAAAAGCCGCAAATTTGTTTGAGTGAAAAATATTAATATCCGATCTTCACTTGGTCCAGAATCAAACAATAGAAAATCTGCTCCATTTTTGGTAATTTTATAATTATTTGGGATTGCAAGTTCTATCCGATTACCAGGAATAGCCGGAGCAGCGTCGTGCTTTGTTGGAATGTTCCGTACGGTCCTTTTTAAGTTGTTCACTTTTGGCAGTTTTGCTGATGCTGCCTGCGATAATCCTTTAGATGCTTGGGATACTATAAAATGAGGAGCATCCTGGGTACGTCTTGCATTTTCTCTGATATTTTCCATTACTCGAGCGGTTTCTATTTCTGCAGCATCACCCACATGGCAGTGTTGTTCTCTTTCTTGTGTAACATCATTGTCCACTGTTATAACACGAACACTACACTTGAATTTTTTATAATGTTGACATCTCCAGTATACGTTCATGCCAATTTCTTTGTCTTTGATGTACAAATGGCCATCTAACAGCAACTTACGATGACCCTTTAGACTTTCTATGTACTGCAAAACCATTTTTAACGTTGACTTTATATATACGTTCTGCTACTATAAGATGTAGATTTAAAATGTCTTAAGGATGAGAAAATTCTTGTATACAACCGTCAAGATCATTAGCTGTTGTTGTTTATTCATTGTGATAACATAATTTTTGGTGTGCTTTGTACCTGGGGTACCTAATCGAAGGGTCAAATTTTACAGGAATTTTTGATACTGCACCGTAAAACAGGTAGGTAGGTAATTACAGTACATTCAGCCAACTAACACCTCTAAACGATTCACTGATTACATTCATTGTGAATGTAATCCTTTAATCGTTAGGGGTGTAAATTGATTGAATGTACTGTAGTTGGGTTGTCCCAGAAATCCATATCGGTTAGTAATTATTATTCTCCTAAAACTAGTCGCAATGGTGTTTTTATTGTGATAACATAATGGCTATTGTCATATTCCTTAAATTCGAATTAGAACCAAAAATTTATCCATATTTTTTTACTTGTCGCAGTAAAAGAGATAAGACCAATGTAATTACAACTAAATGTTGTTTGGATGGTTTTAGGCCTGGATCCCGCGTATCAAAAAAAACAAGATGATTAATGGCAAGCTGAAAATTTGTTAATAGCTTTACAGTCTATTTGTACAAACTTTGATGTACGGGAACACTGGAACAGGGGAAGTTTTATTTGTGGAACAGTTTAAAAACATCCAATTGATTTGTTACCCTTTCATTAAACTCTCATGTAAAAATCAGACTGCTATTACTAACCAACATGATTCCTGTCATTTGATATGTTCTTCGTGTTCACTCATTAAAATAGTTGAGAGACTGATAAGTTTGTACACACTTGAATGAATGAAGGAAATGAAAATATAATAAATAATTCGCACACCTAGTTCAATTGTGCCACAACTGCAAAAAATTCGAATTTTGGGTTAAGGCTGTAAAATATTGCCTATATAATGGCCCATCTAATGCAATACAGCCTGAACTAAAATATTGTTTTGGATAAGTATAAAGTAAGTTACTTCGGTTTTTCACTGTAGGGTTTTTGGAGGTTTTGAAAATGCAATATGGCCATAACTGGGAGATGTGGCGATAATATACACTGCCACAATACAACCGATGTAATTCAATACGTTCAATACGGCCACAACTTCAAAAATCAAGAGAGATGTGGCGATAATATACACTGCCACTCACAATACAACCGATATAATTCAATACGGCCACAACTGCAAAAATCAATTGATTTTTTAATTATATTGCCGCCGTATCTCCTAGGTATCGTTTTATAAATGACTTTCTTCACAATGCAATATCGCCATAACTATCAAAATAATAATAACGTTTTAATTTTAATAAATTGTAATAAGATCCAGCCAATAAGTGTATAATTTGCTACCTAAATTGTAATTTTGAAGCCAGTCATTCTCAAAATAAATTATTTACAGTGCAAAACGCGTTTACTACAGAACGTTTTGCTCATTTCTCGAGAATATTGTGTTTTGCATTTGTGGCACTATTGAACTAGGTGTGCAAATTATTTACACACTTTGACATACTATATTTTCATAATATTTATTTCAAATAATTATTTACACACTTTTACATAGTATATTTTAATTTCGTTCACCCATTATGTCCAATTGGTATTATATATTAAAATAATTATATATTATACAGGGTGTAACAAAAATACAGGTCATAAATTAAACCGCATATTTTAGGACCAAAAATATGTAGTTTGATTGAACCTAACATACCTTAGTACAAATGTGCACATATCCAAAACTATTGGAGATTTTTTATTGAAAATAGACATGTGGCATTCTTATGGCAGGATTTTCTTAAAAAAAAATAAAGTGAAATTTGTGCACCCCATAAAAATTTTATGGGGGTTTTGTTCCCTTAAACCCCCCAAACTTTTGTGTACGTTCCAATTAAATTATCATTGTGGTACCGTTGGTTAACCACAATATTTTTAAAACTTTTTTGCCTCTTAGTATTTTTTCCATAAGCCATTTTTTATCGAGATACGGCTTCCTTTTGAATATGTTTACGGTGAAGTTAATCCATGGAAATGGGTTGGTTTGTGAAACAAAGTTTCTTCTTATTTATTACCTACAAGGTTAAAAACTTATAGATCTGTCTGGATATCACTCCATGACGAAACTGTTTGTAGCAAAATCCACTGCAAGTTATGTACGCCTCCGAAGCTCAGTTCCCATTTTTCTAAATAGTCAACACAAGTTTTGTAAAACTTTTTCACTGTTTCTGTAAAGTCCTGGACATTTAGTTCTCCTTCTTCCTGTAAGTTTAATATAAGTGTTTTTACATTAGTAGGAATAAATCCCTCTTCCGCTCTAGATTTCAACACACTTTTGAGCGAGTTTATGCGCCAAGCAACTTCAGTAGCGGAGATATTGTCTTTCTCTATCTTCAAAACTGTGTCTTCAAAAGTTGAAATTTGGGATGTCGCAAACATCAGCCATGGCTTAAAACATGGATTTTCAAAAAGTTGGCTTAGAAAGTAAGGGCATTTATCCTGAGAAAGAAAGTAGGACTTCAGGCCTTCAAATATCTTCAGAATCCGTGTAATAGCTGGGCCAAGAGACAGAAAACGAGTGTTTCCGTGCTCTAATAACTTTGAATATTCCACCCCGGCGAAATCACAAAATTCTTTCAGTTCTGACAGTATAAATGTGGAAGTATTTATATACTTTAACTGCGAAACATTCAATATCAAACGGCAGACAATCTACGGATGTTTGAATGCAGTTGTGGACTATGTGGGCACCACATCCTACTCCGATTATTTCTTTCCCTAAACTATGTTGAAGATGTCGCCACAAATTATTTTTCCCTTTTCTAGCGGCCCCACCAAAATTTGTATTAGTGTTGTCAGCACACATAGCTACTAATTTTTCCTTAAGGTTTTTGTTTTTTATTAGTTCCTCAAGCATTTTGCTCTGGGTATCAGATTGTTCGTTTGGAAGCGAAGAAAATGAAATCATTTTAACGTGGACTCCGGATAACGGCAAAAAATAACGAACAAGTACAGGAAAACATTTTTCTGCCTTTTTGTTTGATGCGTCTATGCTGAGAGAAATAGACCCACACGTACTCAATTCTTCGTCCACTTCGTTAATGGATAATGGAGCCAAGACATTACATACGATTGCCTCACTTTTTGTCTTTCCAGATGAATATTTTGGCTCATAAACCTTTTTAATGAGTTTGGAAAGACAGTCATTTGTCCTAAAGCTGTGTCCATGAACAACTGCATGGTAGGCGAACATGCCTTCTTGTGCAGAGATTTTATCATCGGTGTCCTTTTTTAAGATGAAATTCTGTAAATTAGAAGAAGAGCTGACAGCTTTCTCAGCATCTTTATGTTTTTTCGTTTTTGTATGTTGGGTAATATCATTTCTTCCTCCATGAGCGACAGAAAAATGGACACCACAGGTTTTGCATAGTACTTTTGATCTGTCAGCGGTAGAAATGTCAGTTTTAATAAACTTAAATTCTCTCTCCAAATCTTCATTGAAAACACATAACCGTTTTTGTTTTTTTGAGAGTGACATTATTCGCAACACAAACACCAATTAATATTAATGATGACTGATGACACTTTCACAAGTACGCTAAAACTGAGCAGCCATGCGACCGTATTCACCGAAAGAGAGACACAATACAACTGGCACTAAACTCATGCACGCACTGCGGCACTGGCGACTAGACCTTTAGGGAGAGAATTTTGCACTTCTGTCGAATGTGCATGTCGGTAGGCGCACCTGACGGTACAGTGTACAGTCAACAAGAAAAGCTTCTCGCTCATCGCGAAGTACAGCCGATGCAACAAAACACGCATTAAGTAGCACATACACGATACATTTTCATGCACTTTTTAAAACTGTACTAGTTTTTTTTAAGCTTTTATGAATTGCGATGAAACTATTAATAAATTATTATCTTTGTTAGTAAAAATATACATTTTTTTATTTTTGCGTGAAACCGGGACATTTTAGGGAATTTTCTGAAACCGACGGGACGCCCTCAAAAGCGGTCAAAACCGGGACTGTCCCGGCCAAACTGGGACGTATGGCCACCCTATTTAAACCCCCCAAATGTTTGCATGCGTTTCAATTAAACTGTTATTGCGGTACCATTAGTTAAAAACAGTGTTTTTAAAACTTTTTTATCTCCTAGTATGTTTTTGATAAGGCACATTTTATTGAGATGTGGCTTCTTTTTTAATATGGTTCAAAATATACCTAAAAATGTAACTTTTCGTATTATTACAGTCTCGATAATTGTACTTAACCATATACAAAATATGTGGTGGATTTGACAAATATTGAAAATATCTCGATAAAAACTGGCTTTTCGAAAAAGTACTAGGAGGCAAAAAAGTTTTAAAAACATTGTGTTTTACTAATGGTACCGTAATAATAATTTAATTGGGACGTGCACAAAAGTTTAGGGGGGTTTAAAGGAACCGAACCCCCATAATTTTTTTATGGGGAGCACAAATTTTACTATAATTTATTTTTAAGGTGTTCCTGCCATAAGAATGCCACATGTCCATTTTCAATAAAAAATCTCTAATAGTTTTCGATATATTGGAAAAAATCCATTTTCATTTTGTAACTTCAAAGGGCTATAACTTTTTTTATGTGCACATTTGTACACTATGTGCACATTATGTGTAAGTTAGGTTCCATCGAACTATTTTTGGTCCCAAAATATGTGGTTTAATTTATGACCTGTATTTTTGTTACACCCTATATATTAAAACAATTATATATTAAAATGCCCAATTGATGATAAACACATTCTTATTTTTGTATGAGAGTTTAATGAAATTATAACAAATCAATAATTGGATGTTCTGCCCGACAAAATACATGCAACGTTTTCGTAGTCTGATGTTCCAAATTTTTAACCTATTCCACAATTAAAACTTTTCCTGTTCCACTGTTCCCATACATCAGAGTTTGTCCGACTATAAGCTTATAGACACCGTTAAGGTGCCACTTCGGTATGCGGTCTACCGTCTAATATGTGGTCTACGGCAATTTAGCTGATTCGGCATGCGGTCTACGTACAAAAACAAATTAGAGAAACTATTACAAACATTACTATTTTATTATTACTAACAGCTTCACTGTTCAATTGGTAATTATACAAAGAGTCTACATTCTACCACATCCAATACTATTTTAATATTAAATATCATGCAACCGCAGTAAATATCGGTTTTTGCCTGAAAGGAGGAAGACCTAACCCTTCGGTCCAAACCCAACTTACGGGTATTAGAGTGAGAGAACCGCAGGGCAGGAGGTATTTGACCGCTGCGCGCAATCACAACCCACCCTTTTTATTATCACTAAACAGTCTTTTCAGCGTTTTAAATTAACACTCAAGGCCCATTTCGTTGATTCAAGTTTATATAGGCAACCCAAATTACACGCCGCTAATCCTCGGTTCGGGATTTAGACAGAATAACACGTGAAGTGTGAAGTAAAGCACAAGTATGACAAGTAAAGTAAAGTATAAATATAAATAATAAATAAAAAGTTTGTAATAGTTTCTCTAATTTGTTTTTGTACGTAGACCGCATGCCGAATCAGCTAAACTGCCGTAGATCGCATATCAGACGGTAGACCGCATACCAAACTAGAAACTCTGCCGTAGACCGCATACCGAAGTAGCACCCACCGTTAAACTATTAACAAATGTTCAGCTTGCTATTAATCAACTTTTTTTGGTACGCGGGACCCAGGTCTATTATTAGAAACAGTTAAAATGGTGTTAACGTCACTCTACCCTTAATTTATTTTTACCTTCACTAATTTCTTTAACGGATAAAAATTATTTCATATCAGACTGTACAGAGTAACAATTTACACAGTCTATATACAAAATAATACAAAAAAAAGTACAATATACAAAAAGACATACAAGATCTTAGCATAATTACTGCAATCTTTCTTAATTTATGTACCATTTCGGTCTAATGCTCTTCGGTCTAGTGAGCTTTCGGTAAAGTGCTTTTCGGTCTAGTGAGTTCGGTCTACTGCTTTCGGTCTAATGATTTCGGTCTAGTTGTCGTGTACGAAAGAGGACTTATGGATATAGGTGAGCAGTTAGATAAACAAATTGCTAATTTAAGAACTTATTTTCAGATGCAAGCTGAGACATCTACTCTACATCGCGCTATTTGCGCAGTAGATGACACAACACCGATCAAACTAAGGGAACCAGAAATGCAAATAAACCACCTCACTAAAGACGAAAACATGCGCACCTGGATGGGTAAACCTCTGCACGGGCGACATCCCAATGATGTCAGCCAAGACTACGTCGACAATACAGCGTCGAACTATTGGTTGACATCAGGAAAGATGTTCCCTGAAACGGAGGGTTCATTACTGGCAATTCAGGATCAGGTTATACCAACCAGAAATTACCTGAAATATATCATCACAGACCCTCAGGTTCAAAACGACAGATGCCGATATGGATGTCAAGCCCAAGAAACCATCCAACATCTTGCAGGGGGCTGCCAGGCATTTGTTGCAACTGAATACAAGGAACGGCATGACGCAGTGGGAAAAATCCTTCATCAAGAGATAGCTATCAAGCTGGGACTTCTCCAAACGGACCATCTCCCATATTATCAATACGTCCCCGAGAGTATGCTTGAGGATGGCAACTACAAGCTATACTGGGACCGCACTGTGCTCACAGACGAAACAGTGGCACATAATAGGCCAGATCTCGTACTAGTTAATAAATTAACAAGACAAACAACACTAATTGATGTGGCGATACCTAACAACAATAATCTACGTAGTAAATTTACTGAAAAGATCGCCAAGTACAGGGGTCTGGAAATTCAAATACGAAGGCAATGGAGAATGCAAAGTACCCAGACGATACCGATTATTATGTCTACTACTGGAGTCATTCCGAAGACCCTCCTCGAAAGCATAAAAAAGCTGGATCTAAATGAACACCTGTATAACATACAGAAAGCTGTACTACTCGCGACGGCCAGATGCGTACGAAAATTTCTGGGAGAAACTCCAGCATACCAAGTCACCTAGGGCTGGATAACACGGAAAGAGTCCCACCAGAGCTCAATCCTTTTGATACTGTAGGTATCTGGGATGAGTCAATTTTCCCCTTAGAGGGAGTGTGAGCCGTATGGCTAAATCTGGATACCTACTTAATACTAAATTAATAATTTATTTTGAGAAGAAATGTGAAACATTTATAATTACTTGGAAAAGACTGCAAGACTTGTACACACTTCTAAATAGGTCAAAACGGCAAACAGGTGTATGTTTTCAAAAAACTTTTGATAGTGTGTAAAAAATATATTTTATATCAGATATCAGCTAAGTACTTTCAACACATAACGTGCCATCATCAGAGCTTCCTAAAAGGACATATTTAAGATAAGATTTTTTTCATATAAAAAATGAGTGAAAAACTTACGTCCTCTTAAAATACCTTCATAGAAGAGCAATTGCTTAACAACACAACAAAAAACATGAATACTGGGCAAAAGCCACAGATATAGGGTAATAACCCTTTACAGTGAATAGAATCACATCTAAATTCTTTTATTAATTTATAAAGACAACATGGCTGAGTCAGACCATTTTGAGCCCACGTGAACAGCAGATCAGCTGAGGAAGACTGTCGTTTATTAAAATTGTAAAGAAGGAACTACAACCTTATGCGACCTCTATATTCATAAATATTAATTAAAAAATTGAAAATGGCTAAAAAGCCATGTATAGGTTAAATGAATTTAAAGTTAAGATACTAAATTTTAAAGTTAAATTTTCAAAAGATTACTATTATTACTATTGAAGTGAAATGTTAACGTGTTAGACCAGAGTAGAAAAATAAAAACGGGAAAAAAATCAATACAGGTATTTGAAGGTGCTAAATCGTAGGGAGGATATAGTTAATTAAAAATACATACAGAGGTACTCGTAAATCGACCTCATTTTTTTATAAAAAAATGCCAAAGTCAGAAAATATTGTTTTTTGCCTATAGCATTTTTAGTATCATATTTACAGCAAAAGTTGTCTTATGAAAGTTGTGTATCACAAAAAAACGATTAATTTGAACTTTTACAAGTTAAAATCCATCAATAATTAACCGAGATAATTGCAAAAAACCACGTTTTTTGCACTATTTTGGAAATGTTAATAACTTTTACCAAATAGGTCGTAAGGAACTTATTACACCTTGATCATAAGGAAGTTAAGTGCCTTTATTAGTTTACAAAATCTCAAGAAGATCTGTTTGTTAGTTTACAAGTTATGTTAAATGTTTATCCCAGACATCGAATGTTTAAACAATCATTGTTGCCCAAGGAGTGTTTTCAGAGCTTTTTGGCAAAGTGCAGTGACTACATAAAGACTGAAAGTACTAATAAAGTTAAAAAAATAATATATTTGTTTTTAAATGTTGTTAAACAAGTCGATAAAAAAATGGTAAATTTTTTCCTTATAAACAAATAGAATATCTTTACCATTTTTTCTGATAAATAATTATAATTGGTTGTGTCAAAAAGCTGGTAAAAAAATGCATATTAAAATTAAAAAAAAGCTTTCTAGGACCAATAATAGCCAAGTTATACTTTTTTTTTTGAAAAATCACATCTCTATTGTTTATAAATATTAAGAGTTGAAATTTTTATAGAATGGTAACAAATATCTATATTTTATATAACAATTGATAAGTACGTAATATCTTCTATTTAAAACGAGTAATAACCCTTTAAAATCAAGTTACTCACGCTGACTGAGCTGGGACCGTGTGAAATGGAAGAATGTCTGAGTTCAGTTTCTCTAGTCGAGATTTTGCTATAGAAAGTTCAATTTGGAGCGCTTGAAAAATTTTATAATATCTCAGCTTCCAGAGAACGTAGAGCCTTCAATTTTTTTTAAATTGGGTTAACTCGACGAAAGAATAACATCTAGCTAATTTTCATTGACCGGAAAAATCGGAAAATTCTGGAAAAGGGATTTTTTTATTCAACATTCATTTACAACGTTAACACTAATATATTTTGATAAATATTTTCATAAAATATTATAAATTTGTGAATAAATATTAAAATATAATTATAGTATGTATATATTTATTTATATACAGGGTTGTTCATTTTATTCGCCTCAGTGTCTGTACGGAAAACGAATTGATTAAAAAAAATTCTTCATAGAAATATACAAAGCCATTAACACTACAATCTAAAAATAATATGAATTATACAGGGTGCTTCAAAAAAGAGTGGTATGTCAAAGATATATATTTTTATGGAACACCCTACACCTGATGAAATTTTTGAATTGCTCTTAAACAATATGCTAGCTGCTAACTAGACTATACCTAAGTACAGGGTGTTTTAATTTATTTAAATTTTTAGAAAAATGGAAAATTTTAGAAAAAAATAAATGTTTACGAATCTAAGAATCGGTGACAAATTTTTCCTTGGATCTTCATAATAGACTATTTAGCATATTTAAACAGATGTTTATTGTAACAAAATTTGTAATTACTTAATCGTACATTTTTAGATTTAAAAACTAATTGGAAACAAAAACATTCTCGATCTTCGTTAATTCTACATAGTTTATGTACAGATTTATTAATTTCTTCAACATTATCCCTAATTTTTTTAAACAAATCTTCTTCAACTTCACTTTTGTCATCTATAATAACTGTCAAAAGGTTGTAGCATCTTTTTTTAGTCAGTATCATCTTTGCAATTTATGCACAGCTCGGTACAATTGATTTATTTTAAGAAATTATGGATAATGTGGAAGAAATTGATGAACCTGTACAAAAACTGTGTAGAATTAACGAAGAGCAATAATTATAATCTATACATATTTTTTTTTCAATTTGAGAACGTTTTTGTTTTCAATTAATTTTTAAATCTGAAATTGTAGGATAAATACCTGTTTATTTTTTTTTCTAAAACATTACATTTTTTTTAAATTGAAATAAATCAAAACACCCTGTACTTAGGTATATTCTAGCTTATTGTTTAAGGTCAAATTCAAAAATTTCATCAGGTGTAGGGTGTTTCATAAAAAATATATCTTTGATATACCACTCTTTTTTGAAGCACCCTGTGTAATTCATATTATTTTTAAATTGTAGTGTTAATGGCCCTGTATATTTCTATGAAGAATTTTTTTAAATCAATTCGTTTTCCGTACAGACACCGATGCGAATAAAATGAACAAACCTGTATACATACTATAATTATATTTTAATATTTATTCACAAATTTATAACATTTTATGAAAATATTTATCAAAATATATTAGTGTTAACGTTGTAAATGAATGTTGAATAAAAAATCCATTTTCCAGAATTTTCCAATTTTTTCGGCCAATGAAAATTAGCTAGTTGTTATTCTTTCGTCGAGTTACCAAAAAAAAATTAAAGGCTCTACGTTCTCTGGAAGCTGAGATATTGTAAAATTTTTCAAGCGCTCCAATTTGAACTTTCAATACCAAAATCTCGACGCGCGAAACCGGACTCAGAGATCCTTCCCCCATCACACGGTCCCAGTTAAGTCAGCTCGAGTACCTTCATTTTAAAGGGTTATTACTCATTTTAAATAGAAGATATACTGTAGTTATTAATTGCAATGTAAAATGTGATATTATTATGATTTTTTGCAAATTTCGACTCTTAATATTTATAAACAATACAGATAAGATTTTTCAAAAAAAAAAGTCTACCTTGGGTATTATTGGTCATAGAAAGTTTATTTTTAGTTTTTAATGTGTGTTTTTTTACCACTTTTCTGATACAACTAATTATAATTATTTGTCGTGAAAAACAACAAAGTTATTCTAATTGTTTATCAGGAAAAAACTCACTATTTATTAAACGACTTGTTTAAGAACATTTAAATAATAAATGTATCGTTTTTTTTTTAATTTCTTAGTAGTTTGAGTCTTTAAAAACTCATTTTACTTTGCTAAAAAGCTCTGAAAATACTCCTTGAGCAACAATAGATGTTTAAACATTCAATGTTTTGGATAAATAATTAACGTAACTCGTAAACTAACAAAACGATCTTCTTGATACTTTGCACTCTAATAAAGGCACATAATAACCTCATAATTAAGGTGCAATATGTTCCTTAGGGCATATTTAGTAAAAGTTATTAACATTTACAAAATCGTGCAAAAAATGTGGTTTTTTGCAATTATCTCGGTTAATTATTTATCAATTTTAAGTAATAAAAATTAAACTTATTCGTTTTTTTATGATACACAACTTTCATAATACAACTTTTGCTGTAAACATGATACAAAAAATGCTACAGACAAAAAACAATATTTTCTGACTTTAGCCTTTGTTTATAAAAAACTGAGGTTGATTTGCGAGTACCTCTGTATGTATTTTTAATTAACTATGTCCCCCCTACGATTTAGCACCTTCAAATACCTGTATTGATTTTTACCCTGAAATCGCTCATTTTTATTTATCTGCCCTGGCGTATGTATATTATAAGTTATCAAAATTCTCCCAAAAACAAAACTGTTATAGTTCGACCAAGTGTAGAAGAAGTTAGATGAAATCAAACCTAGGAGAAATATCATTTGACAAGCTCAGAGTTCGAAAGCTGTTATTTAAAAAATTTTTAAAAAATTGTATTGATTAATTCAGACAAATAACAAATATTTATTTGTTTAAAAATATGTAAAAAATGAACGAAAACTCAAGAATACCTAAAAGTAATGTTCAAAAAACTTTCATAAATTGTTGGGTATACTGTATACTAAACCAAAATTATTAAAGAAATTTCTTAAAAATAGGATCAAATTTACAATTTAATTGAATCTGGGTGTTAACACAGTTTTGAGGGTTTCTTTTCATTTCTCTACTTATTTCTAGATCTTCTAGTAGATTCATTTTGGTATAGTTATTATTAGGTATGCTGTGTAAGATCCTACTATCTCTTTGTGGACTAAAGCTATGTTTCGATGCATGTAAATGATGACCAAAGCTAGATTTATCGATCTTTGACAGATGCTCTTTGATACGAGTATCCAAAGGTCGCATCGTTCTAACCACGTAAGTCACAGGGCATTCACCACATGACAATTTATAAATGCCACTTTTTGAAGTTTTTTTAATTTGGTCTTTAGTATGAGAGAAAATTGACTTGATGTTATCTTTGCATTTAAATGAAAGTTTTAAGTTAGGAATGTTATTTAAGATTTTTGCTATATTGTCTGAAGGATAACCTATGTATGATATAGATCTATACATAACTGCTGAGTTGGAGTTGTCTGGGGTCGCAATATAAGCTAGAGATCTGTTTCTTTTATTCCTTAATTTGTTGAGAATGTTATTAACCAAAGTAGGGGAGTAACCGTTACTATGTGCAAGTTGTTTAATAATATCCAATTCAGAAGTAAAATTTGTATCTGATAATGGTAAGGTAAGTAAACGATGGATATAGCAATAAAAAGAAGACATCTTCTGTTGAAAAGGATGATTCGAAGGTCTAGGGATAGTATGGTCAGTCTGAGTTGGTTTTCTAAAGACTGAAAAACTTAATTTGTTCTCTGTTCTAGTCAATGTTAAGTCTAGAAAATTAATAGAATTGTTAGACTCTGTTTCTAAAGTGAAAGTTATGGCTGGATGTAAATTATTGAGTGAAACTAGAATATTTTCTGCATCTGAGGAATTTCCTTCTATAATAGCCAACACATCATCCACATATCTAAACCAATACAAGATTTTTTGTAAAGGATTGTGATTTGAAGAATTATTATCAAAGATATTAATCTCAAGGTTGTTAAGGAACAGATCTGCCAGAAAAGGTGGTAATGGATTTCCCATTGCAAGGCCTTGTGCCTGTCTATAAATAATGTTGTTAAAAGAAAAGAAATCTTGTGATAAACAAATTTTAAGTAAACCCAATAAGTGGGAAATTGTATCTTTATTAATGTTATTGTTAATAAGTAAATTCTCCACTATAGGAATGGTTTCATCTCTTGGTACGTTCGTAAACAAATTACTAACATCAAACGAAACTAGAAAGAAATCTCTGGGTAAATTTAAAACTGACAACTTATTAACTAGATCAGTAGAATTTTTAACAGAATAATTAGGTTGCAAAGATATTGAAGATTGTAAAATGGTATTAATGAATTTAGACAATGTCACAACTGGAGTGTTATAAAAACTAACCACTGATCTCAAAGGAACATTTGGTTTATGAATCTTTGGTAAACCATATAGTCTTGGTATTTGAGGATTTGACAAAATGAAGGTTTTTTCTTTCATCTTATGTAAAAGAAGGAAATCTTTATGTTTAGATAAGGTAGCTTTTAAGTTGGTAACTAATTTATTTAAAGGGCTTCTTTCTAAAATATCAAAGTTGTTATTTCTTAAAAATTCTTCAGTTTTTGAATATAAATACTATGATGCATAATAATGAGGCAGTTACCTTTATCAGCTTTAGTAACAATAAGGTTATTCCTATTAAATTTGGTAGATATTTGTCGAATCAAATGTAGTTGTTTAAAACATTTGATTTTAATATTATTAACATTATTGTTAAATTTAATAAGATATTTTTGTAAAGAAAGGAAACAGTTACTTTTCAAGTTGGTTTTAGAAATGTTGTCTAAAGGTAAACTTTCTATAACTGAGTCAATGTCAACTGAAAATTCTTCAACCGTTTTATTGTTGAATGGTACTAAAGTAGAGAATTTTAATCCGTTGGACAAAAAATCAAGTTCTTTATTAGAAAAGGAGCAATTTGATAAGTTAACTATACGTTTGTGAAATCTAAACTTGAAAGAACCCATCAATCTATTAGTGTCTTGACTATTACTATTATGATTATTTTTCTCTTTTTAACAAATTGTGTAATTTATTGTTTAATCTATTGAATTTAGAATGTTTTATGTACTCTAGATTATCTAAATGATTGGCCATGGAATCTCTGAAATTATCAAATGACACCTCTCGTACAATATTATCATATAGTATTTTAAGTTGAACATTAATCTTATCCAATTGAGCATGATGTTTACATAGTTCTTTTTGAAGAAATTTCCTTTCTGTTTGTGATTTAAAATTTAAAGTAGCAGTGAAAGGTACCTTACATTTTGCAAAAGTTGGTGTTACTTTGAATTTGATGCATTTGTGAATGAACCAGATGTCGATGTTCAACAATTCTCTCTTCTTTGACAGTCTAAGGTATTTATTAAAGTCAACTACCATACTGTAGATAATTAATTGGAAAAGACTGCAAGACTTGTACACACTTCTAAATAGGTCAAAACGGCAAACAGGTGTATGTTTTCAAAAAACTTTTGATAGTGTGTAAAAAATATATTTTATATCAGCTAAGTACTTTCAACACATAACGTGCCATCATTAGAGCTTCCTAAAAGGAC
Organism: Diabrotica virgifera virgifera; assembly: GCF_917563875.1. Classification (NCBI taxonomy): domain Eukaryota; kingdom Metazoa; phylum Arthropoda; class Insecta; order Coleoptera; family Chrysomelidae; genus Diabrotica; species Diabrotica virgifera. Next base: position 81,151,619 of record NC_065452.1, read on the forward strand.
ATATTTAAGATAAGATTTTTTTCATATAAAAAATGAGTGAAAAACTTACGTCCTCTTATTTATAATTACACCAACCATTTCGCATAATAGTAGATGACATCAGGCGCGGATCTACAAATTCATAATAGGGGCTAGACTTCCAGAAAGTATTATTATTATTATCCAGATTTAGCCATACGGCTCACGCTCCCTCTAGCCACGTACCTCACCAGGCACCTTACCAGGCACCTCGTTAGGCACCTCGCCAGGTACTTCGCCGCGCACGTCGCCACAAATTGAATACTCGCCGTGGTAAAACATTTATGTCATTTATGTTCTACCATAGAGTAGCCATGTGCGCGGCGAGGTGCCTGGCAATGTGTGTGGCGATGTGCCTGGCAATGTGCGTGGCGATATGCCTGACGACGTGCGATGCTTCACTACCTTTCTACACTAAGACTTTTATCTGTGTCCACCGGCATTAATGAAATATAACATTGGCTCACTTCTTCTTTAAGAAACGTGTCCAAATTTTAGCCTCCATGACAATTTGCCAATATCGTTCTCGATCTTGCGCGACATGTAATAGTTCATCTGCTAATAAGCTATTTCATTGTCGAACGTGTCGGAGCCATGAATATTTCTTGCTACCAATTCTTTTTTTCCGTCGATCTTTCCGTTCAGTATTAACTGCGGTATCCTGTATCTGTTACCTCTCATTATATGCCCCAGATATTCAAATTTTCTCTTTTTTATCATCTATTAAGTCACCTTCGCCTTGACCTACTCTGTTTAAGAGTTCTCTGTTTGAAATGTGTTGAACCCATGATATTCTTAGCATTCTACGATATAACCACTTCTAGAAGGCTTCTAATTTGTTCATCATGTTAACCTTCATGATCCAGGTTTCACATCCATATAGTAAAACAGGATACACATACCATTTTAGGAACTTGATTCTTAGTTGTAAGTTCAGCTAGCTGAGAATTGCTCAGAAAAGATCTAAGTTTCATAAATACTCCTCTTTCAATTTCTATACGAGTTTTAATTTCTTCATCCGGATTTACTCTCTCGTTTATCCAATGGTTAACTTTTGTTATCGGTTCATTACTGACAATTAGTTGCATAGGGCCGACGTCTTGTTTACTAACCATAAGTAACTTTGTCTTTGTTGTATTTATGCTAAGCCCATTATTAGAGCATTCTCTAGTGACTCGATCTGTCAGGAATTGAAGGTCTTTGATACTTTCAGCCATGATCGCGGTGTCATCTGCATTTCTGATGTTGTTAATAGTTTCTCCCCCCGACTCAAACTCCACATTGCCCTTCCAAGGCTTCGTTAAAAATTATTTTTGTGTAAACGGTAAACAAAGTTGGGGATAACACACAACTCTGACACCTCTTTGAATAAAAATTGGGTCCGTTTCTTTGCCGTCTACCAGAATAGAAGCTTCTTGATTTCAATATAGATGTTGTAAAAGTCTCAGATCTTTATCATCTATTCCAATAATTTTTAGATATTCAAACAGCGTATCATGTTGGATTTTGAACCCTAAAAAAATGAACGCCTTCTCAAAATCTATAAAGCAGACGTAAATTGGTTTCTGTGCTTCCCATGATCCTTGAGGTAATGATAGCATTGAGAACAAAGCTTCCCTTGTTCCCAATCCTTCTCTGAAGCCGAATTGTTTGTTTCCCATTGCCTCGTCACATTTCTGCTTGATGCTTGATGCTATGAGCACGGTGCGGTTTCAGTATAGCTTGTAGTTGTCGTTTTCAAGCATTCTGTTAGGGACTTATTGATATATAACAAGAGATGGTCGGTTTGGAGAAGTCCCAGTTTATTGGTTAATTCCTGGTGAATAATCTTTCTTACTGTGTCATGGCGTTCTTTATAATCTATTCTTTTTTTTTTTTGACATCCTTAATCAGCATTTGCCATTTTGCACTTGAGGGTTTAGTTTCGGCAAACATCCTTCTCGATGTCAACCAATGGTTCGAAGCTATATTGCTGACATATTTTTGATCGATGTCATTGAGATGTTGCCCATGCAAAGGTTTACTCATCCAGGTTCGCATTTTTTCCTTGCTTAAAAAGGTAGTGTATTGTTTGTTGCATTAGTTTAAGCCGCGATGTTTCATCTCGTACGCAAATTACGCGATTTAAAGTATATGTCTCACCCTGCCTTTAAAAATAGGTTCTTAAATTAGCAACCTGCTTGTCCAGATGCTCGCCTAAGCTCATAGGTCCTCTTCCTCCTAGATACTGCGGTAACGTTGTTTTCTCTACTGCACTGAGTGGATGATATTTTTGTGCCTTTATAATAAGTGTGCCTTGTTTTCTGCTGAAAAATTTCTATATCCGTATTTGACATACTTTATACCTCCAAATGAATAGCTAAGCGCGGAACAGGCGTTATTAATATTATTTCAGATTAAGCCATATGGCTCTTACTTCCTCTAAGGAGAAAATTCACTCATCCCAGGTACTTACGGTATCAAAAGGATTGAGCTCTGGTGAAGCTCTGTTCGTGCTATTGAACCCTAGGTGATTTTGTATGCTGTAACAAAAAGAAGAAAACTTCTGTTGGAGTGAAAGTAAAAAGAAAGATATACTCCAACAGAAGTAAGGAAAAAAAAGAAAAGGTAACTAAATAGTTAAATAGTTGGGGCTATTATGAAAATAAAAATGAAAAGAAGAGAGTGTGGGGTGTGTAAAGAAAAGGGTGAAGTGACTTCTACGTTGAGAAGCCGAAGTAAGAAAAATAAAAAATACTACTTTGCAGTAGTACTGAAGAAAGGGGAATTAGAAGGGATAGAAGTAGAAGTGGGAAGAGACAGAGGCAAACTGAATAGAGTTGGCTAGCAAGAGATGCAAGAAAACCACTTGACACTCAAGGATGGATACGGCTCATTTGCATGCCTGTCGAAGAACAGTAGCTCTATGTAGATAGTAATGATGACTAAAAGGTGAAATGATAAAATAAGAATAAGGTACTGAAAAGGAATGAAGATGAATAATTTCTAAAGACAAACAAGATAAATAAATCTAACAAATCATGGGCGCCATGAGAATGATCTTCGATCATTTTCCCAGGTATCTTATACTGCTGTCAAATATTAAATATATCAAACCTGTAATGATGAACATAAAGGAGTAATAAAATAATTGATATACAAAATAAGTAAATATTTATTAAAAATAACTACTAGATTTCTAACAATCTCCGAGTTAGACAAGCGTATATCATGTAACTCTAACATGACAAAAGTTTACAAAAGTTATGTTCAACCTAAGATAACAACAATGTTACCTGTTACAAAATTTAATAAGCATATGAACCTCTTACTAACATATAGGGTGTCTTCTACCAAATGGTTATAGTACGCTTGCTACGTACGACTGAAATTAAAACACGAAAAATATGACTATATATATATAGAGGCATGAGCCTGACTAAGGGAAAATACTAAAAGAAGTGGAGATACATATCAAAACGATGACCTAAATTAACCGAGCAAATGAAATGAAATAAAGTAGCGACGAATTAACCGAACAAACAAAATAAAGCGAATAACAATAAAATATTTGGGAAACAAGCAAATAATACAACCTAAATTTACATAATGACATAAAATCGTCTAAATTACCAATAAAATATAAAACCTAATACCTTTTTGGCAAATATGCCGAGCTCAACATACGATACCGCAGGTTTATACATGAGTTTGGGAACTTAATACCATACTATACAAATATGTCATATAAAAAAAAACCAGAGGTAAACTAAATCTGAAAAAAAAAACATATTTCATTAAACCAAATGTCTGAAACGTAAAAACCAATAGTTACTTAAAGCACAACACTAAATGTTCCCAAACCAATCCCTTCATCGGACGACCTCAAGGTGAAGTCTGATGCTGCAACCCATAAAATTAGCACCAGAGGAGGTGCTGAACCATGTTTTCCGTAGATACCGGTGTAAAGATGACAAAAGTGGGACTGGAATGTCCCATCGCTTGCTCCCAAATCGACATATTCCCATGGTGACTTGACTGTGGCTGTAGTGGTTTCCCTAGGTGTCAAAGGGCTATGAGTTCACCATGTGGTTACTCCAAAATGGCTAAAAAATATTCCCAGTTTTATTTCTCATTTCAAACATGAGCAAAAAGTAAAGGGAAGAAGAAATAATTGAGGAACTTTTTAGAAGCAATAGTATAGAAAAACCGACCATTAAAAATGTAACAAAAACCAATCTCAGGTAACCTTGAACTATTTTGAGTGTGAATACATGAACAAATGACATGGAATTTGTAATTTGAATATGATTAATTTAAGGAAATATCTGTAAAAATATTGAATTTATAAAATATTGGATGTTCAAAAACCTACAGAGTTGACAAATAATGAGTTGACTAAGAAATTTTAACAATGGGACTAATATTTTAATATTCAAGGCTAACAAAAAAAATTATTATAAAAAAGATTTTATTACCGGTGATTTCTATTCCGATTCCAAGAGGGGTTGTTCTACCCACATGCCTCCCTACTGTAGAAAACCATTTGTGGTAACTTTTTCACTTTTCACTGATGTTATAAATAAAAAATCAACCGCCATTCTAATATTCCATGGTAGCAACCAACTTCACCTACAGCCACAAATCAAGTGATGAACATTCGTCTCTCCTTCCAAGAGTACGACGTCAAACTCGCAGAACGAGAAAAAATTCTCGATAGGTGGAGTACGTTCCATCACCGAGGTATGACGTCACGTCAGTGGTCCTATACGAGAAATTAGATAATTTAAATGGGAGAGTGAGGGAAAATAATTATAAAAATAATTAAAGAGCTAAGTTAGTAACGTGCCCGTTACAATGCTGGAGTCTTCTTCCAGCTAGTTGCCATCTAGTTGCCATCTAACAGTCGTCATGTAGAGAAACATCTACTCGCTTTGCAACCCACGTGATGGGAGAGTCATACTGTGCTCAAGGGCTTAATTCTTTATAAATATTACCCATCCTATAGAATTTTAAGCAAATATGCGATTATAGCATATTTTTATACCATTTAAAGGGTTCTTACCCTGGTATTTCTTTGGTGGCTCAGCTTGCAATTAACCTGTTCTTAACACTGATGATGATTTTGTTAAAAATTGAAAACGTTCTGTGA